>NC_134099.1:132555535-132879720 GCF_000715075.1 Nicotiana tabacum
GTGCTGAAGTTTTTAGAAATGAACTAAATAACTTCAACACCTTCTGCTGAAGTTTTTTGAAAAAGCTTTACGACAAAACTATTGAATCCAGGACAAAAACTTCAGCTTATTAAGTGCTGAAGTTTTTAGAAATGAACTAAATAACTTCAGCATAACTTCAGCACCTTCTGCTAGAAGTTTTTTGAAAAATCTTTACGACAAAAACTTCAGCGTATTTTGGTATTTTTTTAACTTGATACTTATCTTTTTTGCATTTACTAGCTACTTTTTGTGTTTTATCACCTACTTCATCTTTTATTTAAATTTGTCTAACCATATAGTAAATGATCCGAAAAGTTACTTTTGCATTTACATTGATTATGTGAAAACTTTTGAGGCTGAAGTTATTTTTTTACTATATAAAAACTGTGGCCTTATGGGTGTAGCAGGGAGTTGATGGGAAGCAAATATAATGAAAAAAAGTCCAAATACTTCATATTTGAAAGAGAGTGGTCACAGTTTGTGGTGCATCACAAAGTCGAGCTTTGGGACATTTTGCACTTGGTGTAGGACACGACATAAAAAAGTTAGATTTATCAACTAGTAAAAAGAGCAAAATGTCCCGAAGCTCGAGTTTTTGATGCACCACAAAATGTGGCCACTCTCCATTACATATGAAGTATTTTGGACTTCTTCTTCATTATCTTTGCTTCCTACGAATTCCCAGCTACACACCAGTAAGCATGTCTTTGCCAATATTTTCTTGTTTTTTCTTATGAAAGAAGACGACAATTCCTAAAAAAATCATAGTATTAAAGTTCAAATGGAAGAGAATTTTAGAGTTCTATAACCAAAGACATGCATTGATATTCAATAGAGAATTGGCTGTAAATTTTTGGACTAATGGAAAGTGGAAACAAGATAGCGGTTATGAAACTCCAGAAGAGCAACTAGGACATGACTATGGAGAATATGAAGACACTCTGTGAATTTTTTGAATAGAGAATAACTTGTAAACAAAAAATAAATTTTTTCTTTGTTTTCAAGGGTGTAACTGAAAACAAAATTGGATTTTGTGAATATACATTAATTTGTATGAATTATATGATGTCTGTCTTTTAAATTTTTGTTCTATTCACATTAATTAGTTTTTTAGTTGCCTTGGGTTGTATCAAATATGTTTGTCTCTTTTTTCATGAATTTTAAGTATATTTTTGTTGAAATTCAGCATGCTAACTTCAGCGTGAAGTAAATAATTTCTGCTTTTTAGGCTGAAGTTTTGGTTAAAACTCATAACAAAAGTGTCGACTGTAGGACAAAAACTTCAGCTTATCAAGTGCTGAAGTTTTTAGAAATGAACTAAATAACTTCAACATCTTCTACTGAAGTTTTTGAAAAAGCTTTATGACAAAACTACTGAATCCAAGACAAAAATTTCAGCTTATTAAGTGCTGAAGTTATTAGAAATGAACTAAATAACTTCAGCACCTTCTGTTGAAGTTTTTGATAAAGCTTTACGACAAAACTATTGAATCTAGGACAAAAACTTTAGCTTATTTAGTGCGAAATTTTTTACATATGAACTAAATAACTTCAGCACCTTCTGCTGAAGTTTTTGATAAAGCTTTACGACAAAACTATTGAATCCAGGACAAAAACTTCAGCTTATTAAGTGCTGAAGTTTTTAGAATGAACTAAATAACTTCAATGTCACGGCCCCAAATCGGACCCGGTCGTGATGGCGCCTCTCGTGAAATAAGGCTAGCCGACACTAACCCCCAATCCAGTTAACAGTTATAATAATTCATGATTAAGTCATTAATAAGTGATAAATCCCAAAATAGAGTGAAATAGAACAAATGTGGAAAAACAAACCCAGCCCGACATCAGAGTGTTAACAGTCATGAGCATCTAAAACATCCGTCTAAGAGTATGACAAGTCTACACAGTCTAGTACAAGGCTAGTACAAGGAAAATAAAGATAGGAAGGAGAAGCACTGGCTGTAAACGCCAAGCAGCTACATAGTAAACTCCGAACAACCTGCTGGAAGCAGTCATCCCTCGCTAGCATGATCCGAGACTCTTGAATCTACACATAGGGTGAAGGGAGTAATGTGAGTACGCCAACTCAGTGAGTAATAAAAGTAAAGACAGCTGAGCAATAAGAAAATACGTAAAACACAGCAAAATGCTACAACGAGGCAGTATAAAACCAATACAATGAAATAAACTAGTGAAAACTTGTAAAAACATCTTAGTTCAGTGAAAACCTCTTACAAAACCTCTTTTAGCAGTTTAAACGAGTGAATGAAAAGCAATGAGAACAGATAGAAACATAAATCGACCCCTCGGGCTATCTCACAATCACTCGTATTAGCCCCTCGGGCAATAACATGGAACAACATCAGCCCCTCGGGCTATATCACATATCACATTGGGTACCCGCGCTCACTAGGGGTGTACAGACTCCGATCAAGCCATTTCGTGGCATAATCTAACAGGCTCTCGGCCTCATATCAAGCCACCTTATAATAACTCAGGCCCTCAGCCTCATAATCATGAATAACTACAGTACCGTTGCGGCGCACAGCCCGGTTCATAACAACCTCATAACACAGGCCCTCGGCCTCACTCAGTCAGAAATCTCTCAACCACTCGGGCAACAGTAAAACATGATGCTCAGCCCAAAATATCATTTAAAATATGAAAACGGAGTAAATATGACTGAGTTATGAAAACAGTAGAATACAGCATGACTGAGTACAAATATGAAGTCAAAACAGTGAGGAATAGTAGTAAAAATCCCCTAAGGGTCCAAAACAGTTGGCACGAGGCCCAAATATGACATTCAGCCCAAAACATGATGATAACAAATAATTTTCAATCAAATACGCGGTAAAACAGTCATACGTGACAGACTAAGTCATAATTCCCAATGGTGCACGACCCCACGCTCGTGATCTAGCATGTGCGTCACCTCAAAGTAGCACAACGATGTGAAATCCGGGGTTTCATACCCTCAGGACAACATTTAAAATCATTATTCACATCTATCCGGTCCAAACTCTAGTCCGCGATGCCTTTACCTCTCGTCTCGGCCTTAATTCGCGTCGAATCTATAATCATGACGTCAAAATATGCTAAGGAAACGAAATCCATGTGAAAATAATTAAATTACAACACAAATCCCGAAATTAACTAAACCTGACCCCCGGGCCCATGTCTCAGAATTCGACAAATTTTACATCAATAGAACCCTTATTCCGCCATGAGTTCATGCATATCAAGAGTACCAAAATCGGACCTTACCTCAAAGCTCTCCAATTAACCAAACCCTAATCCCCAAATTTGCCACTGATTTTCCCTTAAATTTCATGCTAACAACAATAAAAATCACCATAATAACAAACTTAGGAACCAAGGACCTTACCTCAATGAATCCATCTGAAAATCTCATTTGAAATGGCTCCCAAAAGCTTCACCCCGAATGAAATATTGAGAAAAATGGCCAAAAATCGTGAAGGGTGAAATATATACCTTCTGACCCAGGGATTCCGCACCTGTGGTAATTTCTCGCTTCCGCGGTCCGGCTTCTGTGGTCTATCCCACTGCACCTGCGATTTTCACTTAAGGTTTGGGACTGCACTTGCGGTCACTCTCTCGAACCTGCGCTATCGCAGATGCGTCCAGATGTCCGCTTCTGCGGCTCCGCCTGACTCACCTCTTGGCTGTTTTTGCGGCTTGCTTCCACATCTGCGGGAGTCACACCTGTGACCTCCCAACTGTAGATGCGGTTATGATAGCAACCATAACACTTCAGCTGCCAAACTCAACTCCAAAACCTCCCGTCAACCATCCAAAATTACCCCGAGGCCCGCGAGACCTCAACCAAAAACACGAACAAGTCATATATTGCTATCCAAACTTATACAAATCTTCAAAATACCTCAAACAACAATGAATCAACCAATTCACTTGAGATTCAAACCTAATGTTCCAAATCTTCCGAATTCCACTTTTGATCAAAAAGTCTATCAAACCACGTCCGAATGACCTGAAATTTTGCACACACATCCCAAATGACATGACGGACGTACTACAACTCCCGAAATTCCATTCTGACCCCTATATCAAAATCTCACCTATCAACCAGAAAACAGCAAAATTCCAACTTCGCCAATTCAAGATTAAATCTATTCCGGACCTCCAAAACACATTCCGATCACTCTCCTAAGTACCAAATCATCTCCCGAAGCTATCCGAACCATCGAAATTCACATCTGAGCCCTTTTTCACATAAGTCAACATCCAATTGACTTTTCCAACTTAAGCTCATTCAAAAGAGACTAAGTGTCTCAAATCTCACCAAATTCTTTCCGAACCCGAGCCAACCAACCCAATAACACATAATACCGATAAATAAAGCAATAATAAGCAGAAAGAAATGGGGGGAAACGGAGCAGTAACTCATGAAACGACCGGTTGAGTCATTACATTCAACAACTTCTGCTAAAGTTTTTGATAAAGCTTTATGATAAAACTATTGAATCCAGGACAAAAACTTCAGCTTATTTAGTGCTGAAGTTTTTACATATGAATGAAATAACTTCAGCACCTTCTGCTGAAGTTTTTGATGAAGCTTTACGACAAAACTATTGAATCCAGGACAAAAAGTTTAGCTTATTAAGTGCTGAAGTTTTTTTGAAATGAACTAAATAACTTCAGCACCTTTTGTTGAAGTTTTTGAAAAAGCTCATGACAAAAACTTCAGCATGTTTTGGTATTTTGTTTTAACTTGATACTTATTTTTTTTGCATTTACTAGCTACTTTTTGTCTTTTATCACCTACTTCATCTTTCATTTAAATTTGTCTGACCATATTGTAAATGACCCGAAAAGTTACTTTTTCATTTATATTGATTATCTGAAAATTTTTCAGGCTGAAGTTATTTTTTTACTATAGAAAAACTGTGGACTTATTAGGGCTGAAGTTACATTTTTTTGTTTGCATTTACCACCTACTTATCTTGTTACATTCAATTTCTCTGAATATAAAATAGTAAACAGACCTGAAAAGTTACTTTTACATTTATAGATATTAAATTGATTAGGTGCACTCTTTGGCTATATTAACAATCTCTTCACTTGAAAATTTCATAGTCATCCATAGACTTCTATCATATTTCTTTTAATTTATATTCAAAGAAAGCCTTTTAGCTTTTTCTAAAGAAACAATGTCTGGTGCAAGCGGAAGTAGGAAGCTTACAATGGATGAAATTATGTAGAAGTGAGAGAGTTTGAAGTGTGAGTGGTACAATAACATACCGATGTGTAATCTTATGCATAAGGGGGATCAAATAAAAACTGATTGGGAGAGAATCAGGCCACAGTTTTTTGCTCATGAATCATTCTAGAACAGGCCTAATCAGACCTCGTTTGACAAGGTCATCGAGCAGTTTGAGTCTTTTAAGTTTCCCATCTGAGATGACTATGCCAAGCTGCAAGACAACCTGAAGATTCTTCTTTCTCTTAGGGATAGAGTAATAGTTGAGCAAAGTCAGTTGCGTAATGAATTTAATAAGTTGAAAAGTGATCTCATTGGACTTTGTTGTCTTTTGCCCAGTATCCGATAGTTATCTCCGATACTGATGATGATGAGATATTTCGAGAAATTGATGAGTACTATTCTGATGATGGTGATGATGCTTAGTTTTTTTAATCCTTTTTTATGTTTTTATGTTGTGCTTTTTTGTTAATGTTTTTATGATTCTTCTTTTTGTTTTGTCAATGTTTTGATGATGGACGTGTTTTGTTAATGTTTTATATTGTTATATAAATGAAAATCTTTGTTATGTTTTTGTGTATAATTTTTTTAAAATATTGAATGCTGAAGTTAGCATATGTGTGTGTATGTGTGTGTTAAGGATATGTATTTCACATACAGTTTTTTCTCGTTGAAGTCATTGCGTACTTTTTTAAAATGCAACCAAACCTGTAAGCCTGCACAAGAAAAATGAGTGGTTTCTACTTCAACAGTATATAAAAGAGTCCAAGAGCTTCTTTTTTTATTCCTACGAAAAAAATCACATTTCAAATATATCATACAACAATGAAAGTCTAAATTCAGACCAAGGATTATTGAACGTTGGAGTATTTTTCAGCGTGTTTCTTGGAATATGGATGAAGTGCTGGAGAAGACAAGCAAGTTGTTTTGTTATGCCCAACTTGTTTACATCGACTGCATTTGGTAGACTTCAATGGTACTGATTCAGTCGCAGGGATATGCTCTTCTTTTTTCTTCTTCCTTGTAAAATCTCTACATCGGGAGGTTTTGTGATCTCAGATTCTACATTTTGTGGAATATCCCATGATTTTTGATCTTGTGTGTGGTGAAATCGGGGAGGCCATTTTCTCTTTGGCATAATACTTCAGAGGGTGATCCCGGAGGCCCGGGATCTCGAGCCGGTCACTTCCCTCAAGATCTGTCGATGCCCATCCAAGGATAATGCCGACCGAAGTCCCGACGAACGCGGGAATCTCCCGAAGAATGCATCTGGGGTCTATCAGGTCTATTTGAGCAGCTTGATATTGGTCCACGTATACGTCGTAAAGCTAGCCGGTTGTCCCATTCTATTTCCTTTATCATGCAACGTATCTTATACTAAGTTTGGGCTCCCCCCTCCTATAAAAGGGGAGTCGCTAACACCCTGTAAAGCAGAGCTCCAACTATTCTAATCAAGTGCAATAATCTCTCTCTCTCTCTCTCTGCTTTCTAACTTGCTCGTTCTCACTGGCTCGAGGCCACTTTAGCATTTGTCGCTTTCTTACTTGTTCTTCCTTTATTACTTGGTATTGGTCATAAGGAGCCTTGATTAATCATATCTTAACTGTTATCCCATTACCAACTACCCTCGATAACTCGAGATCGAGCCTAGATACTAACCCCGAGGTCCTCCATCGATCGATCCGAAGCCCGGATAGTAAGCCTTTTGGTTTAATTATTGCTTCGTTTTAGCTCGGATTTCACCGTTAAACTTCATATTCTTAGCATCATCTTCTCTAACAACTAGCATAAAAATAGATCACATATTTTTAGAATCCCATTTATAAATTTAATTGTTGTTACCATTTTCACAGTAAACAGTTTGACGCCCACCGTGGGGATAACAATAATAGTGATTATTTTCTTGCTAGTTTCATTGCACAAACGCAAGTTACCTTTCACACTTTTTATTGTCCAAGATCTCTTGATTTCTGGTCAAAATGTCTGGCTCGGTAAACAGAATCGAGAACGACAACCTCGAAAACCAAGGGGAAAATGGTGTGGCTGTCCCAGCCGCTGGTGCGCTGCCACAGAATTATGATAACGCGCCCGAACCGATTCTAGCGGACGTGGATTCACAGGATGCACAACAAGTCAACGAAACTTCCCACACCAACAGGAGCATATGGCACAACGACCGACATGAAGCCCAAAAAACCCCAGCCCAAGAAGAACAAGAAGTTAGTCTTCATGTTATTTTTGAGATGTTGCAGGCACAACAATTGGCCATTGCTCAGTTGCAAAGCCATCCGAAGACTCCCAATACAGCAGTGCCGGAAACAACTCTCCCCGCCGAGCAAGTGCTCGAAAGATCAAGCAATAACGGGTCTATAGCCGACCCTGCCCTTGTAAAGATGCTTGAGGACCTCATCAGAAGGATCAAATCGGTTGAGAAATTGATAGAGGCCAACGATAAAAAGTCGAGACCTACAACTCTAGGGTCGATCAGATCCCGAGAGTGCCCCTGGTCCTGAAAGGTGTAGATTCAAGAAAGTTTGTACAACGGTCGTTCCCAGAGGAAACAGCTTCGAAACCCTTCCCAAAGAAGTTCAGAATGCCAGAACTCCCAAAATACAACAGGACCTCGAATCCCAACAAACACGTCACCGCCTACACGTGCGCGGTGAAGGGCAATGACATAAAGAACGATGAGATCGAGTTAGTCCTGCTGAAGAAATTTGGAGAAACGCTCTCGAAGGGGGCCATGATGTGGTGCCACAACCTGGCTCCCAACTCTATAGATTCGTTCGCCGTGCTGGGGGACTCCTTCGTAAGGCGCACGCTAGAGCCATCAAGGTAGAAATAAGGCAGTCTGGTGTATTCAAGATTAAGCAAAGGGGGAACGAAATGCTGCGAGAATTCGTGTCTCGTTTTCAGACAGAATGAATGGAGCTCCCCTTGGTCTCCGACGATTGGGCAGTGCAGGCCTTTACTCAAGGACTGAATGAACGAAGCTCGGTGGCATCAAGGCAGCTGAAAGAGAATCTGATCGAGTATCCCACCATAACCTGGTCAGACGTCCACAACCGATACCAGTCATAGATCAGGGTCAAGGATGACCAGCTGGGAGCCCCTTCGGGCTCAGTATACCCGAGTAGGCTCTTGGCAAATGAGTCAAGATCGAATAAAGAAAGGTACCAGCCATACCCCGATGATCGGAGAAACGCTCCAAAGAAAATCCGCCCGTAACGGCCAATTGGTAAACCAAGGACAGAACCCTCGAGGACCCCTCAACAGGGGTGGCTTCGGCGGGTATGCAGGACTAATCGGGGCACCCCGCCTATCAGAGTATAGCTTCAACATCGATGTGTCAGACATCGTGTTCGCCATTAGCAAAATCAGAAACACCAAATGGCCTACACTGGTACATTCGGATCCTTCCCACAGGAACTACAATTTGATTTGCGAGTTTCACAACTTGCACGGGAATCGAACCGAAGATTGCAGGTAGCTCCAAGAGGAAGTGGCCCGATTGCTCAATAGCAGGCACCTTCAGGAATTTCTCAACAACCGAGCTAAAATCAATCGCGAGAAGGAGAAACAACCAAGACAAACGAGGCAAACAAGCCACAACATGTCATCCACATGATCATGGGGGGCGTTGATGCCCTGTAGGAACCCGTGATAAGAAGAACAAAAATATCCATCACCAGAGAAAAATGGACTCGGGGATATATCCTCGAAGATGCCCTCACATTCAGCGAAGAGGACATTGAGGCCCTATCTCAGCCCCACAGCGATGCCCTGGTAATTTCCTTTTTATAAACTCTTTTCGGATAAAACATGTACTCGTAGATCCAGGTAGCTCGGCCAATATTGTCAGGTCAAGGGTGATAGAACAGCTCGGACTACTCGACCAGATTGTGCCCGCCACTCGGGTCCTCAATGGATTCAACATGGCGAGCAAAATGAAGAAAGGAGAAATCGTCCTTCTGGTTACCGTGGCCAGCACGACCCAAGATACCAAATTCCATGTCATCGAGGGAGATATGAGGTATAACGCCTTATTTGGGCGGCTGTGGATACACTGCATGAGAGCAGTACCATCTACCCTCCACCAGATGATAAAATTCCCAACAAAGGACGGGATCAAAACCATCTACGGGGAACAACACGTGGCAAGGGAAATGTTCGCAATACACGACGTGGCACCAATGCTCATACCTCCGCCCCCAAATAAACCAAAAGGTAAATCGGGCCTCACCCTCGATCGAGCTTAACAAAATGAAGTAGAAATCCACGCCGCATCTCCACCCCAGGCAATTATAATGAACCAATCCCGAGGCATCATCATCATATCTCACTTCAAGGTACAACCATCTCCCTTTTTATTTTCAAATTTGGAACTAACCCCTATGCAGGCACCCGACCAGAGCTGCCGGAACGCTAGCACTATCGGAAGACCTCAAGGCTCTAAAAACGCACCCGTTGCACTCTTTTCCTTCGACCGAGTTTTTGTCCCAAAAGAAGGGTTTTTACCGGCAAGGTTTTTAATGGGGCAACATCTACGAGCTGCTTAAGGGGGAACTCCGCAAAATGCTCAAGACTTCCCTTGCGGCCGACTTTTGAATAGCGATGGGGATTCCCCCGGAAAGCCACCCGCTCGAAGGAGTTTTAGAAATGCCAAATAAGGTTCCTATAGGAAAACAATGTATCGGATCGAACGGTCGAACGAGCCATGACCATATAGTCGGGCCCCCGTCGGCGAATACATGTATTATTGAGCAATCAAAGAATACCTTTTGTCAAAAGAAAAAAGAAGACTTCTCCTCAGAGTAAGGTAACAAATTCTTTCACCAGAAATGTCCCGAAAACTCAGGAATGGACGCCAGCAGTTCAAACGCTCAGACAGCCTCCAGGTCGCAGCTCTGAAGCCACAGAAACTTCAGGCGAGGCAACATAAAAATCGTCGAGTGATCAAATCCATCGATTCAACACAACAATATATGTTTACGTAAATGAATCGAAGGGTATCTGCCACCAAAAGCACCTCGTACTCCAACAAAAGAAAGTTTGGCATACTCACAGCGGGGATCCTTCCACCAAATGCACCCCGAGGTACTCGGAGACTTAGTGTCAACAATTTGGCACCCGCACGACCCAGGACGAAACTCCAGGCTCATAAAGCCCCAGCAAGGTAACTCCGAGCTAACGAATAATGACCTTCAAGCCTAAGCAAACTCGATGACTCGGAGACTGTCACCAAACGCCTTACACTGGGAAACCCGAGGCCGTAAGACCCCGAGCGGGTAGACTCGGTATAACCAGATCTATTCTATAAAGCAGCACAAACTATGAGACCTCAATAGGCATGAAATTTTTTTGTAAGACCTTACTACAGGCATAAAACTCAAAATCCCGAAGTTTAGGCTATACGTCGCATTTGTAAGAATCTCGAAAGGGCATACCCTCAGTGTAAATGCCTAAACTATCACTCGGAATCAAAATGGCTCCGGCCAAACACATATGACTACGGTTAAAAGGGCTGATCCAGCCAAATTAATGCAACTCGGGGATGCCCGACCGTCGCTAAACATAATCGCAGGCCATTACTTCGAATATACTTCGGAAAGAACCGGTTAAAACAGGCTTCCCTCAACAGGAAAACGAGCTTTGACCATGTCAGCTCCAAATCACAAGGCTTCGACCTACTCAGCCTACGAGCTAAAAACCTTCCGAGGTGCTCAAACATCGCCGCTAACGACTTGAAATCGAGGTTCTTCTTGAACCGACGATGGGTCAGGCAAAATTATTTCAAAAAGACCTTAACGAGAGGAATACAAAGCCTACAAAATACCTACGGGCAAAAGCTTAAGAGCCATTGTCGCCAACCAAATATGCCTCCGGGCCGCACTCTAAAAGGTCTCAACGACCAAACAACGTAAGAGCCATTGTCACCAGCTTGAAAATTGACAACTTGAGGATTAAAATGAGCTCGAGTCATAACCTGATTCAGAGACCGGATCCAAAATAGTTAACTATACAATCCTCCGGGCCGCATATTAAAAGATCTCAATGACCAAATAGTGTAACAGCCACTATCGCCAGCTTGAAAATCGAAAACAATTGAGGGTAAATTGAAGCTCGAGTCGCAACGCGACTCGGAGACTGGACCCAAACTAGTTGAAACAACAAATGAACAAGGGCGAGAAATGAAAACCATCATCATCCGCCCATGCAGGCACGAAAAAACTTGAGGGACAATAGAAGCTCGAGTCACAACACGACTCGGAGACCGAACCCAAAATAGTGGAAACAACAAACACTCGAGGGCGAAAAATAAAAACGATTATCATCTGCTCATGCAGGCACAAGAGATTGGAGGTTTGGTAAGCTCGAGTCAAGGTCGGGCTCAAAGATTGAGCCTAAACAGATGAGCAAAGCACAGAGGTCCCAACGCCTACTTACGACAAAAGTCACAGTTAAAAGCCTTCGGGCCTGCCTAATTAGCTCCGGACCCACGAGATTCCCGCCAAACACCGAAACCAGCCCGCCTGGTCAAAGGCAATGTGGGAAGAGATACAAAGGAGATAAAGCTTCAAGTTTTCTCTTGTTTTATATATACGCGAAAGGCGCGCTCTCCATCTACAAACATGCTCTGCAAACAACAAATACAAGGTGGCAAAATCTATGCTCCACCCCAAAAGGTTACGGCCTATCAGCCTCAGCCTTGCTCTCTGTGGCATTGGCAAGAAGCAACCAAACATCACGCTCGACCGCCTTCGCTCAAGCAAACGGTTCCAAGAGGACGAAACCCCTAGCGCGGGTCTCTTCAAGTGTCTTTCCCGAGATCCACGATGAAAGTATCCCTTGTTTTCTCACGATTGAGGGCCCGCTCCAACTTAGCTCGAACATTAGTGACGTCCTTTAAATGGGTCGCCACTCCCTCATCGTCCTCAGTTTGACTCAGTACTACATCAGTCCGGGCACCGATTATTTTTCAATGCGGACTTTTGAGAAATCAGACTACAGCTTCACGATCATGTCCACTCAAATCGAAGCTTGAGCCTGAATTTGAACCTTCAATTCACCACAAGCATTCTTGGCTTGGTCGGCTTCGCCCCTAAGGTACTCCTGAGCCTTCGCATTTTTTCTGCAACTAAAATATAAGCAAAAGCCTAAAAGGTTGAAAAGGCGAAACGCTTACCACAAGAAGGCTCATGCCTCATCAAAAGGCTTCTGTAATGTGAGCTCCGATACGCTCCAAACCGCCGGTGCACCAACTCAGCCCCTCCTTCTCCTCGCCAAGAAGCCTAAGGGACTTACCCTCACCCAAGGCCCCCCGAAGTCTAGCCCCTTGGCGGAGCAGCTTAAGCCTGAGCCTATCGAAGTCTTATGGAGGTTAAACCTGATAAGAAAGGGAAGATCCGAGTTGCGGAAGAATCATGCTGAAACTCACCACGAAATGAAGTCGGTAGACCTCCACGAAGGCTGAGCACACTCCTATTGGCCCAACCTTTCTTGGCCCGGAAAAACCAACCCCGGGCGGGGCGTAATTACTCGAAAGAACCACCACTCCGGAACCAAGGACTCCAGGAACAACAGGCTTGGATGATGCGCTCTTCTCAGAAGCACATGCCCGTCCTGCCCCATTGAAAGCTCCATTTTATTATGAGTGCATATCTCATTTATCGCCGTCGTACCCTAGCTCAGAAGCCTACAACCCCTCCCCCTCTCCAGAGGGGGCACGACCTCACCCCTGAGGGACCGTCCGATACCAACAACGCACATACAAATGTGGCAAAGGAAGGAGGGCATGGCTACTAAATTTGCTATCGCCGTAAGCAGAACTGGCAAAGCACTGGGCATGCCACCTAAGGAGTATCGTTCCATTTTTCAAACAAATAATGCGAGTTCCAAAGGTATTGTATTAGCGGTTAACACTCGAGCGGAGCAACTTGTCCGTGCCCAGTCTCTGCCGCCCCCAAATAACAACCGTTAAGGGCATGATCCACCGGCACCGTGGAGCCAGCAGACTCCGATGATCCCCGGGGAGGCAGAAGCAGCCTCACGTGACATATGGGAAGAGCAACAACAATTCAAATCCAACCAAAGACACCAACCATCAGCGCCACCTCCAATCTCGAGGTAATACTCAACCCTGAAGACCTCCGTCATAGTAAGACGATGCTCTAGAGGGCCAACAACGCCTTTACCAACACAAGATTGACACACAACTTCATAGGCCTCTGCGAAGAAAAACTAGCTTGCAAAGAAATAGGCATTTTTTAACAAACACCCGTACGAAACGGGCTCCGGGTGCTATCCAGGATGGTCCGAGCACGGGCAGGCCTCCGATCAGAGACCGCTTTCAGGAAGTCACCGACGTCCCTGATCCGTGGGTCCTTGAGCAAGTTTCTTCTAGAGGGTTATTATGAGGCCCAAAACCATTATCCGCGCCTCCATGTAAGGATGGGGTCCCGACGGCCCGAGGTTTTTGGCCTTATTCGGGTTCGGTTCGAGAAATCACGAAGGACCCCACGCAAAGCCGTTTTTATCAACCAAAGGTCGGAAAGAATACTTGCATTCGAGGTCAGTATCACAGATGACAAAACAAGACCATACATTCAGAGCTTCCAAAAACATAAAGAAATACAACAAATATTGAAGGAAGGAATAAAGGAAATATCTTTGTATTTATAAAAATGTTCGCTTACAATGACCCTCGAGGGGTCCTTACATATGATTACAAAAGCCTGCAGGGGGATCCTTACATAAAAGTGGAGAAGTTCAAAGGATATGCATACAACAAGAGCCTAAGAATCTAGCCTATTCCCTAAATACGGCATCTACGTCATCATCCCCTTAGGCGTATAACCTCAAAGACAATATCTTCCAAGTCCAATCCCCTCGGGGACCCCATCCTAATCCTCCCGGAATGGCATCTTCAAAGGGAAGGATATAGAAGGAGAAGGCAGAGGAGAAGAGCAAAATGACGAGGGAGAGGCCAGAAGATGACAAGAAATGGCTGGGTGAAAAATTTGGCTAGTATGAAATCCGCCAGTACTACCATCTTGAAGCCACTTCTTGAGACGTTGCCTCAGCCTAGGAGGCAACAACCAGCAAAGACTGCCGCCATACCCCCCAGGAATCCAAAAGAGGTGTAACACTCCGAGCCGAGGGAGGAGGGTGAGCAGCGGTGTATAATCCGAGCCCCCTCTTGAGCAACGGTGCATAATCCAAAAATACCCCCCAGGGTCGGAGGAAATCGACCCTCTACCTCATCGTCCCGAGCCAACAATGACTGCAACAATAGCAACAACAATAGCATCACAATGGCATAACTTCGTCCAACCAAAAAGGGATCGGGAGTTAGACCAAGGCACGAATGACGTAAGATCTTGAGGCCATGGGCCTCAAACATAACGAGCTTGCAAAGACTAAAGATAGCAGGAAAGGAGGGAAATATGGGTATCAAAGGAAGTTTGAATGAGAAGCCGACCACAAGAAGCCCCATTTATAGGGGGAGGGAAAAGTACCCGACGGCGCCATTACCGCCCTCGAAAAGTGTAACAGCAGGCATAATCAATGCATTTATGGAAGCCGAGTTGATAGCAATAACACAACCCCGAAGAATGAAGAGTCGCGGTATTTTGGATGATCCTAGAGAACGGAATGGCAAAACGCCTCGGCACTTGTAAAAGGGGGGTTGCGCCATCAGCACGACATCATTATGGGAGACCGAGATGTGGGGTGTTAGAATAATTTCTTATCACTTCCCTCTAAGAAACATGGAGACTATATGTGTGGGGTGAAATCGGGGAGGCCGTTTCCTCCTTGATAAAATGCTTCAGAGGGTGATCTCGAAGGCCCGAGATCTTGAGCTGGTCACTTCCCTCAAGATCTGTCGATGCCCAGCCAAGGATAATGCCGACCGAAGTCCCGACGAACGCAGGAATCTCCCAAAGAATGCATTCGGGGTCGATCAGGTCTATTTGAGCAGCTCTATATCGGCCCACGTATACGTCGTAAAGCTAGCCAGTTGTCCCATCCTATTTCCTTTATCAAGCAACATATCTTGTACTAAGTTTGGGCTCCCCCTCCTATAAAAGGGGAGTCGCTAACACCCTGTAAAGCAGAGCTCCAACTATTCTACTCAAGTGCAATAATCTCTCTCTCTCTCTCTCTCTCTCTCTCTCTCTCTTCTTTCTAACTTGCTCGTTCTCACTGGCTCGAGGCCACTTTAGCATTTGTCGCTTTCTTACTTTTTCTTCCTTTATTGCTTGGTATTGGCTATAAGGAGCCTTGATTAATCATATCTTAACTGTTATCCCATTCCTGACTACCCCCGATAGCACAAGATCGAGCCCAGATACCGACCCCGAGGTCCTCCATCGACCAGTCCGAAGCCCGGACAACAAGCCTTTCAGTTTAACTATTGCTTCGTTTTAGCTCGGATTTCACCGTTAAACTTCATATTCTTAGCATCATCTGCTCTAACAACTAGCATAAAAATAGATCATGTATTTTTAGAATCCCATTTATAAATTTAATTGTTGTTACCATTTTCACGGTAAACAGATCTCCCACGGTATTCACATGTCCTTCATATGTTTTGAATCATGTTTCCTTTGAATACCATTTTGAGTAGTAATCAGTTTTATGCAAATATCTCTTATTAATAGTAGCAATTGCATGTGGACCGGGCAATACATCAAGTTGGAATTCCAAGAAGTCACAAGTTCTGTTCTTTAAGTCCACAATGAATTTAATTCCTTCACTATTTATTCTAAACAACATTGAATCAAGGTTGAACACCTAAGAAGGAATAAAACATTAAGATAAACTATATTAGTGTATTATTGCTTCAAAAAGAAAAAGTATGAAGTTTTTTATATGTAAGTAGTAAATCACTGCAGCAGATATAAAAAGCTGAAGTGATTATGCATTATTTAATTACTTTAGAGAGAACACGCTGAAGTAAATCCTGAAGTTAATAAATATGCTCACAAGCATTTTGCAAGCCAAGTCCATCTTTTTAGTCATCTCTTCTTCTGCCCATATTGATACTTTGTGAAAAGTTTTATTTACTTTTTTTCTCCGTTCGTAAAACTACTCTCCCAACTTTTCTTGGATGAAATCTAACATTCTTAAAATAGGTATATATCTCTCTTTTAGTAACATGGAATTCATTGATTTTATCATGTGTGTTGTCAGCATATCATAACGTCGCCGTGGGAACCACGATCGAGCCCATCTCTCTAGAGGCTCTTCCATTATGTAATTGTATGTTTTCTTGTCAACAGTTTTGAGTTGGGATATTAACTGATTAAAATCTTCACATTTGTATGAACTTGCAGCACTTTGAAAAAGATTTATTACCATGGCTTTTGCATGTCTTTGCTTTAAATTTTTCTTAAAGTGATAGAGGCAGATATCATGGTGAGCTTCAGGATAAACTTTTTTAATCCCATTTGTGATCGATTGGTTTCTATCTGACAAGAAAACCAGTTCACGACAGACTTGAATTGCTTTTCTCATTTTCCTGAAGAACCAAATGTATGCCTCATTGTTTTCTGAATCTGCTACACCAAAAGATAGAGGAAAGATTTGATTGTTTGCATCCTTTGATACAACAACAAATAAAACGCCACGATATTTTGACTTTAAAAATGTTGCATCTGCTACAATAACGGGTCTATAGTAGGACCAACCAGCTATTGATACCGCAGGAACAAAGAACATGTAAGGAAATCTGTACAGTGAAACACAAAAAACAAATCATAAGGTGTGAAGTTTTTCAAATAGGAACATTTGAAACTTTAGGTTGATGGTTAGTATTGTTTTGCTTACCTATTCTGCTAATCTCTTTTTATGCTTGTTATGTTTCTGGGTTTCTATGCACCGTCATGTGTAGATATGAAAGAAGAATCTGGTAGATCTCTTCTGGTGTTCCCCTTATGCAAGAAATAGCTTTTTGAATAGTGCACCATGGCTTGTGATAACCAATGTCAATTTCAAATTTCTTTTTCATTTCATTTTCTACAAAGGCTAGTGTAACCTCTATCTTTTTGTCTCGAACATTGTAACGACCCGACCGGTCGTTTCATGAGTTACCACTCCTTTTTCCCATTTCCGCTCCTTATTACTTTGTTCAGCTGTATTGTATGTTATCGGGTTGGTTGATTCGGGTTCAGAGAGGTTTTGGTAAGGTTTGAAACACTTAGTCTCCTTTGAGTAAGCTTAAGTTGGAAAAGTCAACCGGATGTTGACTTATGTGAATAAGGGATTGAATATGAATTCCGATGGTTTGAATAGCTTTGGGAGGTGATTTGGGACTTAGGAGCGTGATCGGAATGTGTTTTGGAGGTCCGGAGTAGATTTAGGCTTGAATTGGCGAAATTAGAATTTTGGCGTTTTTCAGTTGATAGGTGAGATATTGATATAGGATTCGGAATGAAATTCTGGGAGTTGCAGTAGGTCCGTTGTGTCATTTGGGATGTGTGAGAAAAATTTCAAGTCATTCGGACGTGGTTTGATAGACTTTTTGATCGAAAGCGGAATTTGAAAGTTTTTGGAATTCTTAGGCTTGAATTCGATGTGTTTTTGGTGTTTTGATGTTGTTTTGAGCGTCCTAAAGGTTGGAACAAGTTTGAATGAGGTTATGGGATATCTTGGTATGTTTGGTTGAGGTCTCGAGGGCCTCGGGTGAGTTTCAGATGGTTGAACGAATCATTTCAAGTCAAAAAGGATTGCAGAAAATTTGTTGTAGTGTTGTAGACAAATGGTGCTTCGCATTCGCGAGTGGACCCTCAAGTTCACAAAGGTTTGGGGTGTGAGGCATGAGCATTGGCCTTCGCATTCATGATAAGGATCATGCATTCGCGAAGGGCTGGGTCATTGTTCATCACATTCGCGATGGGGATATCACATTCGTGAAGGTTCATGTGGCTGAGGCATCGCGTTCGTGATTGGGTGGTCGCGTTTACATAAGTGAATTTTGTACTTTGCGAATGCAAGACTTTGACCGCATTTGCGAAGAACGATTTCAAATCATTGGGCAGAATGTTTAAAAGGCCATTTTCATGACTTTTAGCCTAAGTTCTCCATTTTTTTTACTCAGTCTTGCAGATTTTTAGAGAGATTGAAGAGGGAATCAAAGAGAACTTATTGGAGGTAAGAATTTTGGATTTAATACTCGATCCTATTGTGATTTCTACCTAATTAAATATGAAATTTGGGGAATTTGAAGCCTAAATTGGGGAGTTAGGGCTTGGAAACTTGAGACTTTAATCTAGGGATTTGAGGGGCCATTTGAGGTCAGATTTTGGTACTCTTGGTATGTATGAACTCGTGGGAGGATAAGGATTCCGTTGATGTAATTTTTATCGAATTTAGAGATGTGGGCCCGGGGGTTGGGTTGGACCAATTTCGGGATTTTTGGTATAATTTGATTAATTTCGCATGGGCTTCGTCCCTTTAGCATATTCTAATGTTATGATTCTGATTTTGGGTTGATTCAGTGCGACTTGAGGTCGAGGCGAGAGGAAAAGGCGTTGCGGAGTAGTATTTCATCCGGTTTAAGGTAAGTAACCATTGTAAATCTGGAACTGAGGTGTCACGACCCAAACTGATGGGCCGCGATGGGCACCCGGTACCTTACTAAATCGAGTACCAATGTAGCATATCTTTCTTATTACATCATCATATACACATGACATACGGACCTAATAGGCCAACATGATCCTTTATAAACTCAAAACATAGGCCGACAAGACCGTACAATCTTTTATGTACACGACATATGTCTACAAGCCTATAAGAATATATAAATATCATAAAGGTCGGGACAGAGTCCCGCCATACCAAATAATACACGTCTAAATCATACTAACCAAACGAGCAACTTCGAAGTAAATGGAGCGCACCAATATCTTCCGTTGAGCTGATAGCCTACTTAGAGAGTTCTCGACCTGTCTATCGGGACTTACAGGCATGAAACACAGTGTTCCCAGGAAAAAGGGACGTCAATACAAAAAATGTACCGAATATGTAAGGCACATAAAAAAAATACATTAGAGACATGGAAGAAATATAGAGTACATGACTCAACCTGTAAGTCTGAATAACTTTGTAAATCATAAATTACTTTTAGCATTATGCATAAGCGTATTAATGTCATGTCGTGCATAGGTACATATTTCATAACATCATTAGCCTCTGAGGGTTTCCCATCATATCATATCGGCCACTATGGGAAATATCATCAACATATACCAGCTGATCAGGTGGTGGTGCGTATATAACACCATAACCTTTTCCCATATCCCATATACATATATTTACATATATACGTGTATATAACACCGTTTAAATCATATTTTAGTCATTGTGGGCAACCTCATCATCATATACCAGCTGATCAAGTGGTGATACGTATATAACACCGTAACCTTTTCCCATATCCCATATCCCATATCCCATAAACATATATTTACATATATACGCGTATATAACGCCATCTGGTCATGAGTCAATGCACATGTATAAATAAGTGAAATGCATGAAAAATACATAATAATCTCGATATTCCTTCCAGATAAACTTTTCTAACTGCGTATTATTTTGAGACCCATGAACAGGAAATAAAATATTTTTCATGGGAAATCAAGAATATAGACACCCCTAATAATTCTATGAATAGAGTAATTTATGAAAACTGTGTATTTGCTCGTTTCTTAAATATAATTTGGACCATGCCAAAAGAAAGAAGGGAGGGCCTTAACATACCTGATATTCTATGTCTGGCCAAAATCAGCGTACTCGATAATGTCTCTTATGTGCAAGAGACCAATTAGTACTAAAATAAAAATATCTGATCTCTCATCCCTTTATAACTAATCCTTTGCCCCTCTCAAAAGAGAGATGTTTCCCTCTACGCCATAAATCATATGTTTCCTTAATTCTTTCAAGATTTTGAAGAGATTACCTTAGAAAAAGATGAAGTTACGTGGGTTTAAAGAGGTAAGAAATAATGCCTAACTTCCTTGGTTTCTAGCAGAGAAAAGAACGTGTCCTTTTTGTTAATAAAAAGTAAGTAATGGACAATTTTCTTAAGGAATCTTTGTTGCTAAGTAAATAAAGAAACTTACATTTGAAAGAAGCTCATATCTACAAATGCAAGGCTAACATTTTTGGATCTTGTTTATGTAGGAAAATGACTAGAAATGATGTGTCTTGGTACTACACATCATACTTGCCACCTAAGTTTATGTAGCTACTTAGTCATTTGCATTAATAGTGGCCTATTTCCACGTGTTGGGATAATTGATTAAATTTATTCACTTATTAGTTAACCGGGTAATGTTTCGTAACCTAGTAATTAATCTATTACCCACATAATTGAGAATTATTCCCACTTACTTAAAATACTACTCACTTTTCACATACCTTATACACCTTAACTATCATGGTCATGTGGTACCTCGTATGACACTAGTCCATAAATACCGAGTATTTTAGCTCGAGCCGTATTTTATCCCGACATGCCAAACTTGGACGAAAATTCGTTTTCTTTGACTTGCTTCCCCTCTCACCTTCACGAATTTACTTATCACTTTGTTTGAAATAGCATAATGCTTAAAATCTCAAAATAATCCCATTCCTGAACTTACGTCGGTTAACTTATGACGAAACTTTAACATACGAAAATGTGAGATGTAACATCATCCCCCCTTTGGAACATTCGTCCTCGAATGTTGACTGGTGCTCTTATCATTTTCATAGCCTATGTCTTCCGAATACTTTATTACTCTCCTTGCCATCTGGGTAACTGTTCTGTGATTAAATATAAAGGCCAGGGCATTCCTCCTTTAGGCCTCTTTCTCATACCACGACTTGTGATTGAATTCCTTCCAATCTCGTAACTGTTGCTACCTTCAATCATGCAGCCTCTACGATATTGACCTTGTAAGTGTGCCTGTGCGACTCTTCTTTTATTTTTCCTCCAGCTTTTAGCCAACCTCTAGACCTTACTTTGTAGACATATACAAGGCTTAATAGGATGTCTTTCTGGGCATCAATAGGTGTACTAAAGTTCTAGGCCTCAGTACTTTGTAGAACTTGCGAATATGGTTATATCTTATTTCATAGACCTGGTTATCCATTCGCGTGACTTTACCGCATCTATGTAGGTCATACTATACCATAATTCTTACTTTGATTTATCGTTACTGAGGTTTGCAACCAACTCCAAGTTACTCTTTGTTACTCATCATATATGCATAAAGGTAAGTCTTTTAACGCTTCTTCATTACTGCTCATTTTAAGACCGATGGCTTAATCTCATCTCGTAATTTGTAACTTTTATCCATCCATTGTCGATTTACCTAAATGTTGATCTACGATCTTCCATTGATAACTTGAAACTTCTTACGTAACACATTGCTACTAGGGCTTATATTGCATCGAGGAATCTTTGAAGTGATTTTCCTGATCCATTTAGTGCCGATATTGTAATGCAATAACTGTATTCTATAGCATCCCAAGGTGGGTATTTTAATCCTGTACAATTCATGAATCCCTTTTCTTTTTCTCTTTTTTTTTAAAAAAAATTATTACTCAATCAAAAGCCCAAACGTCATGCTTTATCTATCACAATTACACCCTTATTCTACTATTAGGGCAGCATTCTATTTCTTCTAAATGCTACTTATGAAGAGTAACTCCTTTGAGTCCATTCAGCTATACTAAGCTTACTATAACATAGAGAAGCCATTAGCTCCCTTGTTTTCATAGGCCTAATCCTGAGGACTAATCCGTTCTCGTCACCTTCTCACTCGCCTATTCTTATCCTAACTCATGTCTTCCTAAAACCTTGTTGCTCTACCATACTTTAGCTTTCCTTGTTGCTCTACCATACTTTAGCTTGCAACCTATACATATCCATTTATACTACTTGCAACCTTTCTTCAACTTGCTTGCACCATAGATTTCCTTGTGTTATTCCGGAACATCAAGCGAAATATCATATCATCTCTAACTCTTCTATACTCTTTTAACTACACCTCTCGATACATAGAAACCATAAGCCGGAAGATATGCCACTAACGATGCCACTATCATTACTGGATATTGAATCCCCGGGCTTATAACCTTCTATCCGAAGTATGGACTATTCACAACTTTCTGTATTTGAGTATCTCATACGTTGTTCACTTTTACCTTACTTACTTAAAATCTCGTATCATATCTTTTATATCTTTCATAACCTCCCTTCCACCTAAGTGTAATTCACGTCCATAACTTGAAGCGCTATTATAATACTCGCACCTCTGGTACATACACAATCCGGTAGGAACTTCGTACTGACTTCTTATGAGGCTGGTACTTCTTCTAATTGGCTTCCTTGTAGAGCAATTATAGATTATGGTTGTTGTGTTAGTTCTCTTGAACATCTGATATTAAAAGTGATTCTATCATGTTTTCAAGAACAAATTCTATAATTTTTCTAGGTCCAATAATCAGACTCCTGATTTACTTAGGTGATGTAATTCTTTAGTTTCTTCTTCCTTCTGATCAGCCTTTATGTAAGCTTAAGCTATTTTTCGATGCATGGCTCATGGTATCAGTTATTACCTTAGCCTTTCATGGGCGTTATGGAATATCCATGATACAATCTTCTAACAATTCAACTCTTTGTCTATGCCCTATCTCAATTCTTTCTTTTAACTTATACCAGAGTCTTCTATAGCTTTATGATTGTCAACAAATATGCTGCCTGGATAATGCTCCAAAATCTTGAGTGTATCCATAACGTAGTAACCCTGGATCATTGATCAAATAATTCTTTCGTTCCATCTTAGCTTTCTTTCAACGTAAGCTATTACTTTTACTGGTCTTTCTACCCCTTTGTTGCGTCCATACTTAGCTTATCTTAGTGTCCACATTTGCTAGAGATTTCATACAACTCATATGATCTCATATATTACTTTTAATTCTTACTTCCCGTTCATTACCCACGATAGGTGACACTTTCCTTTGGAATGCTTACAATGTTGTTGTGAGATTGTTGTTACACGACCATTTCCTCTTTAGGTCGTTGTGCTTAGGTTTAAGCCTTCTTTCTTATCTCCTTAGCTAGTCTTTCGTTGTAGTACTTAGGGAGAACCCTTGACTCTTGTAAAGCTGTGAGCTTATTACAGACCTTTTCTGATGTCCTTACTTGCCTATAATCATCTGTAGTTGCTTACTTCCATGCCCTTATGCTTATATGGTTGCTTCTAAACTGGTATTTTGATTGCCTTCCCAGTGGAACATTCTTTTATCCCCGTAACACTCATACGACACCTTTAACTACCCTGACTCTTATTTGAATATATCTCAAATATTATAATGATATTCTTTGAGGATGAATTCTCCATGTTGGGTTCTACTATGTTTATCTTACACGATCTGATGACTCGTCTGTAACCTCCTGTTTAGCCATAACTGAGATCTTCGTGACCAATTGCTAACTACTTGTTGGCCCATTCTCATATCAATATTCCTCGTACTCTTTCTTGGGTTATTTACTTTATTTTAACTTACGTCTCGCACTGGCTCCTTATTTATTAATAACAGCTCAGGCAGGAACCTTTACTTTCTCTCCTTGACGTCGTGCTTGACCAATATTCTTGAATCGTAGAGTATCTGTAAGATTTGGATAAGTTCCATCTCATTCCTCTTTCATTTATCGCATTCTTCCTTTACCATTTCATAGTCACTAGAACTACTTAATTTTGACTTAATGCCACAAACTCCATATTCCCCTCTTTAGGGGTGTACTAAAAGCTAAAGCCACGAGAATCTACCTATAGATGTTTTACCTCTTCATATTTGGCATCGTTTCTCAACATCAATAATCCTTACTCGCCTTGCGGCAATCCTTCTGTACCAAGGATGACAAATTCCCTTACTCGTGAGGGTGACACTTAGCGTAACTGGCACATAAAGTCTTTTAAGCTTAACTTTACTCACATTGCTTGCTCTAAGGAAGCGTCTCCCTGAATGCCATTCTCTGAATTTATCATGAATTTTCTTTTTTAGTCCATTCTATTACCGCCAGAACGAAATCTGAAATTCCCATGATGCCTAGTACTTTTCGATCATTCAGTCCCTAGTCCATATTTAGTTTATCTTGTTTACCAGCCCATACTGATTTCTATTACTCTGAGGATTATTTAAACTTATTTCTCGAAATGAGGATATAACTTTATGGCCTATACTCTTTTGTTGTCTCAAGGCATGTCACCTCTCATCTTTTCCTTCACTTGACTATAGATTCTATCATCTTTTTGATCTACCATTGTCATCCATGTATCACATCTTACTCTTAATGCTTCTTACTCTTAATGCTTCAATAACTCTCTTCTTATTTCTTGCTAACATTTCTATCTATCACTTTATTCTGAAAATTTTAACAGGACGTTCCTTTGCTTTTAGCTCCCCTTGCTCCATCTACTAGCTCTTCGGGTTGCCTAACATTCTTTCTTTACTAGGGACAGGAGCCATATTAAGGTACCATTTATTCTTTCAAGGCTTCCAGTGCCTATATTTATAGTACTCATATCTAGCTGTATTATTTCAGAGTGTACCATTTGGGTGTAACTAATTGTACATACCTCTGTTACAATTGAAGGTATCTCGAAATGCTTATATTTCTCTGCTTGAACTGTAAATACTGTTAACCTTCATTAACTGAGTACCTCGTACCCTTCTTCACCTTGCTTCTTTTACTTGTTGAAACTTGTGTCTACCTCCCGATTCTCTTATTCCGTTTATTACCGCAAGGGTGGATATGCATTCTTTCCTTAGGGACCCTTATCAAGAAGCTTACACATCTTAGTACGCACATGATCTACTAAAGATCGTACATTTACTCATCATAAGTATCATGAAAAATCGCGTTCCCCTGACTTAACTCTTTCATATCCACGTTCAATCTCTTACCAACCATCTTTCTGGATGTAGGCATCGTTGTATTACGAATAAGATAGAGTTTAGGAAATTGAGTTCTTACAACTGAGCTCTACCACACGATCTAGAGTAAGAAGAAAGAGTGATAGTCCTGAAAGCCATGTAGCCTCCTGATTATAAGTGTGGTGCACGACACACCCATAAATAAGACTACTAGACACGGCTTGTAGACTCCCTAGGATAGAACTGCTCTGATACCACTTTTGTCACGACCCAAACTGATGGGCCGCGATGGGCACCCGGTACCTTACTCAACCGAGTACCAACATAATATATCTTTGTTATTACATCATCATATACACATGGCATACAGGCCTAATAGGCCAACATGATCCTTTATAAACTCAAAACATAGGCCGAAAAGGCCGTACAATCTTTTATGTACATGACATATGTCTACATACCTCTAAGAATACATAAATGTCATAAAGGTCGGGACAGAGTCCCGCCATACCAAATAATACACGTCTAAATCATACTAACCAAACGAGCAACTTCGAAGAAAATAGAGCGCACCAATATCTTCCGTTGAGCTGATAGCCTACTTAGAGGGCTCTCGGCCTGTCTATCGGGACCTACAAGCATGAAACACAGCATTCCCAGGCAAAAGGGACGTCAGTACGAATAATGTACCGAGTATGTAAGGCACATAAATAAATACATTAGAGACATGGAAGAAATATAGAGTACATGACTCAACCTGTAAGTCTGAATAACTTTGTAAATCATAAATTAATTTTAGCATCATGCATATGCGTATGAATGTCATGTCGTGCATAGGTACATGTTTCATAACATCATCAGCCTCTGAGGGTATCCCATCATATCATATCGGTCACTGTGGACAATATCATCAACGTATACTAGTTGATCAGGTGGTGGTGTGTATATAACATCGTAACCTTTTCCCATATCCCATATACATATATTTACATATATACGCATATATAACGTCGTTTAAATCATATTTCAGTCACTGTGGGCAACCTCATCATCATATACCAGCTGATCAGGTGGTGGTGCATATATAACGCCATAACCTTTTCCCATATCCCATATACATATATTTACATATATACGTGTATATAACGCCATCTGGTCATGGGTCAATGCACATGTATAAATGAGTGAAATGTATGAAAAATACATAATAATCTCGATATTCCTTCCGGATAAACTGTTCCAACTGCGTATTATTCTAAGACCCATGAACAGAAAATAATAATATTTTTTATGGGGAATCAAGAATATAGACACCCCTAATAATTCTATGAATAGAGTAATTTATGAAAACTGTGTATTTGCTCGTTTTTTCAATATAATTTGGACCATGCCAAAATAAAGAAGGGAGGGCCTTAACATACCTGATATTCTGTGTCTGGCCAAAATCAGCGTACTCGATAATGTCTCTTATGTCCAAGAGACCAATTAGTACCAAAATAAAAGTATCTGAACTCTTATCCCTTTATCACTAATTCTTTGCCCCTCTCAAAAGGGAGATATTTCCCTCTACACCATAAATCATATGTTTCCTTAATTCTTCCAAGATTTCCAAGAGATTACCTTAGAAAAAGATGAAGTTACGTGGGTTTAAAGAGGTAAGAAATAATGCCTAACTTCCTTGGCTTCTAACAGAGAAAAGAACGTGTCCTTTTTGTTAATAAAAAGTAAGTAATGGATAATTTTCTTAAGGAATCTTTGTTGCTAAGTAAAGAAAGAAACTTACATTTGAAAGAAGCTCATATCTACAAACGCAAGGCTAACATTTTTGGATCTTGTTTGTGTAGGAAAATGACTAGAAATGATGTGTCTTGGTACTACACATCTTACTTGCCACCTAAGTTTATGTGGCTACTTAGTCATTTGCATTAATAGTGGCCTATTGCCACGTTTTAGGGGGATTCTTTGATCTTATCTGACAATTTAATCTATTAATTAAGTAATATCCCGTTACCCGGTAATTAACCAATTACCTGCATAATTGAGAATTATTCCCACTTACTTAAAATACTACTCACTTTTCACATATCTTATACACCTTACTATCATGGTCACGTAGTACCTCGTATGGTACTAGTCCATAAATACCGAGTATTTTAGTTCGGGACGTATTTTATCCCAACATGCCAAACTTGGACGAAAATTCATTTTCTTTGACTTGCTTCCCCTCTCACCTTCACGAATTTACTTATCACTTTGTTTGAAATAGCATAATGCTTAAAATCTCAAAATAATCCCATCCCCGAACTTATGTCGATTAACTTATGACGAAACTTTAACATACAAAAATACAGGATGTAACATGAGGGTACAAACCCCGGTATTTCATATTGTTTTGTTAAATGAGGTGGCACACATGCTAGGTGACGAGCGTGTGGGCGTGCACCGGTCGAGATTGTGATTTGGTCCATCCCATAGCGATTATTAAGCTGTGTATTTGATTTTAAATCGTATGATATCACTTATTTTAGAGGTTGATACTATATTATGGGTTGTATGCCATGTTTGGGGCCATGTGCCGACCTGTATAGACCCTTAGGGGCATATTTACTGTTTTCCTCACTATATTTGTTTGAAAGCATATCTCCAGTCATGTTTCACCTGTTTATTGTTTAAAACTGGTTTTATCACTCTACTTCTTAAAATGTAAAAACTGTTTGGGTTGAGTTTTCCTTATTTCCACTATTATGTCCGAGTGGCTGTGAGGTTAATGACTGAAAGAGGTTGAGGACCTAATAGTGAGGATTATAGATATTATGGATCGGGATGCACGCCACAACAATATTATATGTATATATTTTGGATCGGGCTGCACGCTGCAGCGATACTTATATGGATTGGGCTGCATGCCGCAGCGATATATGTATATTGGATCGGGCTGCGCGCCGCAGCGATAGGACGCTTGGGCTGTAGGAGCCCCTCCGGAGTCTGTACACCCCAGTTAGCGTAGTCAACTATAAACTATGGATCGGGTTTCACGCCGCAACTGTTATTATGATTATTACTATTATGAGATATTATTGAGCCTGAGTGCTGAGTGTGAGTACTGAGTGACGAGAGTTGAGTCACGAATGACTGAGAGGCTTGCCCGAGAGGCTATAATTATGAGTGATACCTTGCCCGAAGGGCCCATTTATGATATCTTTGCTGATTTCACTCCTCTTTTAAAATGAGCCCATGTTAAAAGTTGCTAAGTAAATGATTTCAAAGTATTTCAATTGAAACTGAATGTTTTACGAAGTATCTGACTTTTAAACTATTAAGTTTGATTTGATACTCTGTTGTGCACTCTTATATATGATTTTTAACTGCTCGTCACTGCACCCAGACGTTATTTACTTTAGTTACTTACTGAGTTGGCATACTCACATTACTCCCTGCGCCTTGTGTGCAGATCTAGGTGCCCGAGCGGTAGAGTAAGGGTCCCCAGCATTTTTGGATCTTATCAGAGACTGCAAGGTAGCTGCACGGCGTCCGCATCCCTGTTTTTTTGCTTTCTATCCTTGTTTTCCGTATTTGTTTTCAACTTATTATGTAATAGACAATCGAACTATTTGTATTTAGAGGATCTAGACTCCTGACACCAGATGTTTGGGCTGTGTTGGTCTATTTTCTGTAATGTTTTCCTCACATTTCAATGATTTATGTATTCCTTATGAAAATTGAGACTTAATTAAATGTTAGAAAAATGTTTTTATTAAAAGAAATTGACTGTGGTTACTTGTTGGGTTGGCTTGCCTAGTAATGTGATAGGCACCATCATAACCGAGGTATTTGGGGTCGTGACAAGTTGGTATCAAAGCCTAGGTTACATAGGTCTCGCAAGCCATGAGTCTGTTTAGTAGAGTCTCGCGGATCGGTATAGAGACATCTGTATTTATCCTCGGGAGGCTGCAGACCTTTAGGAAAAACTTCATTTTCTTGAAATTCTTGTCGTGCGAATTTGTCGATCCGAGTACTAAACTTCTGTTATTCTATTCTTTCACAGATGGTGATGACATGTACTACCGGTCAGGATGGACGACCACCAGTACCACCAACTGGGGCAGGCCGAGGACACAGTCGAGGCCGTGGTAGGGGCAGGGGTGTAGCTCGTACAACATCTAGGGCAGCACTTGTAGAACCACCAGCTACCCCAGTTCATGATCAGGTCCCAGTTGCAGACGCTCCAGTAGCACCAGCTCAGGCACGAACAATGCCTATTGTGATTCTAAGCCTTCAAGAGGCTCTAGCCTATATTCTATCAGTGTGCACTGGCTTGGCTCAGGCGGTCTCAGTTACTACGACTGTAGCTACTTCTCAGGCCGGGGGAGGTACTCAGACTCCTGTTACTCACACACCTAAGCAGGTTGTGCAGGGACATCAGACACCGGGGGCACCTCCAGCCCAGCCGGTTGCACCAGCTCAGGAGTATGTGGTACCAGTTATGCCTGACGACGAGCAGCGTCGATTGGAGAGGTTTGGTAGACTTCAGTCTCTAACTTTCAGTGGTATTGAGGGCAAGGATGCCCAGGGTTTCTTGGACAAGTGTCAAAGAATTCTTTGCACATCGGGTATTCTGGAGACTAGTGGTGTAGCATTTACTACTTTTCAGTTTTTTGGAGCTGCATTTACTTGGTGGGAGGCTTATGAGAGGCGTAGGCCTGTTGGTATAATGCCCCTTACCTATCAACAGTTCTCTGTTCTCGTTCTAGAGAAGTATGTGCCATAGTCTCGCCGAGAGGAGCTGCGCAGGCAGTTCGAGCAGTTGCGTCAGGGAGACATGACTGTGACGTAGTATGAGATGCGGTTTTCTGAGTTAGCTTGTCATGTGGTCTGGTTGGTTCCCACAGATCGAGAGGGGATCAGGAGGTTCGTTAATGGCCTCACATATCAGCTTTGGATTCTCATGACTAGGGAGATGGTGTTAGGTGCTACTTTTGAGGAGGTTGTTGACATCGCCCACGAGATTGAGTCGGTTTGTTGCTAGGAGCGAGAGGAGAGGGAGGCCAAGAGGCCTCGAGGATCTAGTAGCTTTGGTAGTGATCCTTCGAGAGGTCAGTTTTAGCACGGCAGAGGCCGTCCATTCAGGCATGCTCAGCCAGCTCGCCCAGGTTATCGTGGGGCATCATCGGGTCATGGTTCTCACAGTTCTCATCAGGGCCAGTCATTACTTAGTGCCCTTCCAACTCAGAGTTCGTCACGTGCTCCATCAGTTTAGGTCTCTTCTATGCCAGGTGTATCTGCTAGTCATTCCGGTGCTAGGGGTTCCCTTCAATCCCCATCTCTAGCACCAGAGAATTGTTACGAGTGTAGAGAGGTTGGGCATATGAGGAGGCAGTGTCCTCGTCTTCTTGAGCGTCCATCTCAGCAGAGGGGTAAGCCCTCGACTTCAGCTCTAGTTACTTCACCACCCGCTCATGCAACTAGGGGTAGGGGTCAGTCAGCTAGGGGTTACCCCAGATGGGGAGGTTGATCAGGTGGTGGTCAGGCTCATTTCTATGCCTTCCCAGGTAGACCAGATGTTGTTGCTTCAGATGATGTGATTACAGGTATTGTCTCAGTTTGCCGCAAAGATGCCTCTGTGTTATTTGATCCCGGTTCCACTTATTCTTATGTATCATCATACTTTGCTCGTTATTTGGAAAGATGCCTCTTGGTCCACAACCCATGAGTCTCTTGTTTAGTCTGTTCGTGTATCTACTCCGGTGGGCGGCACTATTGTTGTGGACCATGTGTACCGGTCGTGTGTGGTCACTATTGGGGGTCTGGAGACCCGAGTGGATCTTTTGTTGTTATGTATGGTGGATTTCGATGTTATATTGGGTATGGATTGGCTATCTCCATGTCGTGCTATTTTGGACTGTCATGCTAAGACAGTGACATTGGCTATGCTGGGTGTGCCACGGATTGAGTGGCGAGGTTTGACTGATTATGTACCCAGTAGGGTAATTTCATTCTTGAAGGCCTAGCGTATGGTTGGGAAGGGTTGTCTTTCATATCTAGCCTCTGTGAGGGATGTCGATGCAGAGACTCCTAGTATTGATTTTGTTCCAGTTGTGAGGGATTTTCCCGATGTGTTTCCTACAGACCTGTCAGGCATGCCACCAGATAGGGATATCGATTTTGGTATTGATTTGGTGCCGGACACGCAGCCCATTTCTATTCCACCATATCGTATGGCACCAATGGAGTTGAAGGAGTAGCTTTGGGAACTCCTTAATAAGGGGTTTATTCGGCCTAGTGTGTCGCCTTTGGGGTGTGCCTGTCCTATTTGTGAAGAAGAAGGATGACACGATGAGGATGTGCATTGATTACAGGCAGTTGAACAAGGTTACAATTAAGAACAAGTATTCCCTGTCTTACATTGATGATTTGTTTGACCAGCTTCAGGGAGTGAGAGTGTTCTCCAAGATTGATCTCCATTTAGGTTATCACAAGTTGAAGATCAGGGACTTAGATATTCTTAAGACGGTTTTCAAGACCCGATATGGTTATTATGAGTTCCTGGTGATGTATTTTGGGCTGACCAATGCCCCAACAACATTCATGCACTTGATGAACAGCGTGTTCCGGCTGTATCTAGACTCATTTGTCATAGTTTTCATTGATGATATTCTGGTGTATTCACGTAGTCAGAAGGAGCACGCAGAGCATTTGAGAGTTGTGTTATAGAGATTTAGGGAGGAGAAGCTCTATGCAAAGTTCTCCAAGTGTGTGTTTTGGCTTAGTTCAGTGGCATTCTTGGGGCACGTGGTGTCCAATGAGGGTATTCAGGTTGATCCAAAGAAGATAGGGGCAGTTCAGAGTTGTCCTAGACCATCCTCATCTACAGAGATTCACAACTTTCTTGGTTTAGCGGGCTATTACCGTCGGTTTGTTCTGGGATTCTCATCTATCGCATCACCATTGACCAAGTTGACTCAATAGGTTGCTCTATTCAGGTGGTCGGATGAGTGTAAGGAGAGCTTTCAAAAGCTCAAGACTTCCTTGACCACAGCTCCAGTGTTAGTTTTGCCATCAACTTCAGGTTCCTATACCGTGTATTGGAATGCTTCGAGAGTTGGTATTGGGTGTGTAATGATGCAGGATGGTAGAGTTATTGCTTATGCTTCTCGTCAATTGAAGCCCCATGAGAAGAACTACCCTGTTCATAATTTGGAGTTGGCTGCCATTGTTCACGCGTTGAAGATTTGGAGGCATTACTTGTATGGTGTGTCTTGTGAGGTTTTTATTGATCATTGTAGCCTCCAGCACTTGTTCAAATAGAAGGATCTCAATTTGAGGAAGCGGAGATGGTTGGAGCTGCTAAAGTACTATGCTATCACTATTTTGTACCATCCGGGAAAGGCCAATATGGTGGCCGATGCCTTGAGTAGGAAGGCAGTGAGTATGGGGAGTTTGGCATATATTCCAGTTGGGGAGAGACCTCTTGCAGTTGATATTTAGGCCTTGGCCAATCAGTTTGTGAGGTTGGATATTTCGGAGCCCAGTCGGGTATTGGCTTGTGTGATTTCTCGGTCTTCTTTATATGATCGCATCAGAGAGCGCCAGTATGATGATCCTCACTTGCTTGTCCTTAAGGACAAAGTTCAACACAATGATGCCAGAGATGTGACTATTGGTGATGATGGGGTGTTGAGGATGCGGGGCCGGATATGTGTGCCTAATGTAGTTGGGCTTCGCGAGTTGATTTTGGAGGAGGGCCATAGTTCGCGGTATTCCATTCATTTGGGTGCCGTGAAGATGTATCAGGATCTGAGACAACATTATTGGTGGAGGAGAATGAAGAAGAACATTGTGGGATTTGTAGCTCGGTGTCTCAATTGTCAGCAGGTGAAATATGAGCATCAGAGACTGGGTGTCTTACTTTAGCAGATGGATATTCCAGAGTGGAAGTGGGAGCGGATCACCATGGACTTTGTAGTTGGGCTCCCACGGACTTTGAGGAAGTTCGATGCCATTTGGGTGATTGTGGATCGGCTGACCAAGTCCGCGCAATTCATTCCTGTGTGTACTATCTATTCTTCAGAGCAGTTGGCAGAGATCTATATCCGGGAGATTGCTCGCTTGCATGGTGTCCCAGTTTCCATCATTTCAGATAGGGGCACTCAGTTTACTTCGTAGTTTTGGAGGTTTGTGCAGCGAGAGTTGGGTACTCAGGTTGAGTTGAGCATAGCTTTTCACCCTCAGATGGATGGACAGTCCGAGTGCACTATTCAGATATTGGAGGACATGTTGCATGCCTGTGTCATTGATTTCGGAGGGTCATGGGATCAGTTTCTACCGCTCATAGAGTTTGCTTATAACAACAGCTACTAGTCAAGTATTCAGATGGCTCCATATAAGGCTTTGTAAGGGAGGCGGTGTAGATCTCCAATTGGTTGGTTTGAGCCGGGTGAGGCTAGGTTATTGGGGACAGACTTGGTGCAGGATGCTTTAGAAAATGTGAAGGTAATTCAGGAGAGGCTTCGTACAGAGTAGTCGAGACAAAAGAGTTTATGCTGACAGGAAGGTTCGCGACATGTCCTACATGGTTGGTGAGAAGGTTCTGTTGAAGGTTTCACCCATGAAGGGTGTTATGAGATTTGGGAAGAAGGGTAAATTGAGTCCTCGGTTCATTGGGCCTTTTGAGGTGCTTCTGAAGATTAGGGAGGTGGCTTATGAGCTTCTTTGTGACCTAGCTTTTCAAGTGTGCATCCGGTATTTCATGTTTCTATGCTCCGTAAGTATATTGGGGATCCGTCTCATGTTTTGGATTTCAAAACAGTTCAGTTAGATGGTGATTTGACTTATGATGTAGAGCTAGTGACTATTTTGGAGTGTCAGGTTTGAAAGTTGAGATCAAAGGATATAGCTTCAGTGAAAGTACAGTGGAGAGGTCGGCCCATGGAGGAGGCTACCTAGGAGACCGAGCCGGAGATGCGGAGCAGATATCCTCACCTATTTGAGGCTTCAGGTATGTTTCTTAACTCGTTTAAGGACGAACGTTTGTTTAATAGGGGGAAGATATAACGACCAGGTCGGTCGTTTCATGAATTACCACTCCATTTTCCCCATTTCTGCTCTTTATTTCTTTGTCAGTTGTATTATATGTTATCGGGTTGATTGGTTCGGGTTCGGAGAGGTTTTGGTAAGATTTTTAGACACTTAGTCTCTTTTGAGTAAGCGTAAGTTGGAAAAGTCAATCGGATGTTGACTTATATGAATAAGGGCTCGGATATGAATTCTGATGGTTCGGAGAGCTTCGGGAGGTGATTTGGGACTTAGGAGCGTGATCGGAATGTGTTTTGGAGGTCTGGAGTAGATTTAGGATTGAATTGGCGAAATTAGAATTTTAGCATTTTCCGGTTGATAGGTGAGATTTTGATATAGGGGTCGGAATGGAATTCCGGGAGTTGCAGTATGTCCGCTGTTTCATTTGGGATGTGTGTGCAAAATTTCAGGTCATTCGGACGTGATTTGATAGACTTTTTGATCGAAAGCGGAATTTGAAAGTTTTTGGAATTCTTAGGCTTGAATCCGATGTGTTTTTGGTGTTTTGATGTTATTTTGAGCGTTCCGAAGGATGGAACAAGTTTGAATGAGGTTATGGGATATGTTGGCATGTTTGGTTGAGGTCTCAAGGGCCTCGGGTGAGTTTCAGATGGTTGAACGGATCATTTCAAGTAAAAAAGGATTGCAAAAAATCTATTGTAGTGTTGCAGACAAATGGTGCTTCGCGTTCGCGAGTGGACCCTCACGTTTGCAAAGTATTGGGGTGTGAGGCAGGAGCATTGGCCTTCGCGTTTTCGATAAGGGTCACGCGTTCGCGAAGGGCTGGGTCATTGTTCACCGCATTCGCGATGGGGATATAGCGTTCGCAAAGGTTCGTGTGGCTGAGGCATTGCGTTTGCAATGGGCTGGTCGCGTTCGCATAAGTGAATTTTGGTCAATGGTATTTTTGTGCTTCGAGAATGTGAGGCTTTGACCGCGTTCGTGAAGAAGGATTTCAAATCGCTGGGCAGAATATTTAAAAGACCATTTTCGCGACTTTTGGCCTAAGTTCACCATTTTTGACTCGGTTTTGGAGTTTTTTTAGAGAGATTGAAGAGGGAATCAAAGAGAATTTATTGGAGGTAACAATTTTGGACTTAATACTACCTAATTAAACATGAAATTTGGGGAATTTGAAGCCTAAGTTGGGGAGTTAGGGCTTGGAAACTTAAGACTTTAATCTTGGGATTTGAGGGGCCATTTGTGGTCGGATTTTGGTACTCTTGGTATGTATGAACCCGTGGGAGGATAAGGATTACGTTGATGTGATTTTTATCGAATTTTGAGACATGAGCTCGGGGGTCGGGTTGGACAAATTTCAGGATTTTTGGTATAATTTGATTAATTTCGCATGGACTTCGTCCCTTTAACATATTCTAATGTTATGATTCTCATTTTGGATAGATTCGGCACGAGTTGAGGCCGAGGCGAGAGGCAAAGGAGTTGCGGAGTAGTATTTCATCCGATTTGAGGTAAGTAACTATTGTAAATCTGGAACTGAGGGTAGAAACCCCGGTATTTTGTATTGTTTTGTTAAATGAGGTGACACACATGCTAAGTGACGAGCGTGTGGGCGTGCATCGATCGGGATTGTGACTTGGTATAGCGACTATTAAGCCGCGTATTTGATTTTAAATCTTATGATATCACTTATTTTAGAGGTTGATACTATATTATGGGCTATATGCCATGTTTGGAGCCTTGTGCCGACCTGTTGAGACCCTTAGGGGCATTTTTACTATTTTCCTCACTCTATTTGTTTGAAAGCATATCCTCAGTCATGTTTCACTTGTTTATTGTTTAAAAATGGTTTTATCACTCTACTTCTTAAAATGTGAAAACTATTTGGGCTAAGTTTCCCTGATTTCCACTGTTATGCCCGAGTGGTTGTGAGGTTAATGACTGAGAGAGGTTGAGGACCTAATGGTGAGGATTATAGATATTATAGATCGGGTTGCATGCCACAACAATATTATATGTATATATTATGGAAAAAGCTCATATATATATATATATATATATATATATATATATATATATATATATATATATATATATATATATATATATAGAGAGAGAGAGAGAGAGAGAGAGAGAGAGAGAGAGAGAGCTACGTGCCACAACGATAGGACGCTTGGGCTGTAGGAGCCCATCCGGAGTTTGTACACCCCCAGTGAGCATAGTCAACTATAAACTATGGATCGGGCTGCATGCCGCAGCGGTTATTATGATTATTACTATTATGAGATATTATTGAGCCTGAGTGTTGAATGTGAGTACTGAGTGATGAGAGTTGAGTCACGAGTTACTGAGAGGCTTGCCCGAGAGGCTATAATTGTGAGTGATACCTTGCCCGAGGGGCCCATTTATAATATCTTTGCTGATTTCACTCCTCTTTTAAAATGAGCCTCTGTTGAAAGCTGCTAAGTAAATGATTTCAAAGTATTTCAATTGAAACTGAAGTTTTTACGAAGTAACTGACTTTTAAACTATTGAGTTTGATTTGATACTCTGTTGCGTACTCTTATATATGATTTTTAACTGCTCGTCACTACACTCATACCTTATTTACTTTAGTTACTTACTGAGTTGGCGTACTAACGTTACTCCCTGCACCTTGTGAGAAGATCCTGGTGCCCGAGTGACAGAGTGAGGGTCCCCAACATTTTTGGAGGTTATCGGAGACTGCAAGGTAGCTGCACGGCGTCCGCAGCTCTGCTTTCTTCCTTTCTATCCTTGTTTTCCGCATTTTTAGACTTATTATGTAATAGACAGTTGGACTAGTTGTATTTAGAGGCTCTAGACTCATGACACCATATATTTGGGCTGTGTTGGTCTATTTTTCATAATGTTTTCCACACATTTAAGTGATTTATGTATTCCTTATGAAAATTGAGACTTAATTAAATGTTAGAAAAATGTTTTTATTAAAAGGAATTGATTGTGGTTACTTGTTGGGTTGGCTTGCCTAGTAATGTTATAGGCGCCATCACGACCGGGGTATTTGGGGCCGTGACAAACATGTTCTATAATTTGTTTACTTATAAAATTTGATATAGCATGCTTCTGATCTGATTTTCTTGCATCAACCGAGCATTCATGGTTGTTATGATATTTTATCACCCTGAAAAGTATGAAATTTTTTATTCTGGTAGCACGTACATTCCAACCACATTTCTCCACGATGCATTTCAGCTCGTATCTCTTTTAACATGATCTAATAGTAGTGAATTCAACTTTCTAGTTTATCTCCAAGCTGCAGAAAATTTAGTCATGTTTTGTTTGTTCTCAAAAATTGATCCTACTCTTACTTCCTCAGGCAACGCATCGTGCCTAAGTATTTTACATGGTGGAGATTCTTTCAGCTTTTTCCTCACTCTTTTTCTTGATTTCTAAGAAGCACTAGAAGTTTCAGCAATTTCTTCAATTCTATCTGATGTTATCGGTGTAAGCTCCATGTTTATTTCATCTTCGTTGTTGCTTATCATTGCAGAAGGTAACAAAAAACTTTGTTGGATTGTGTGTTGGTTGTCAATTTGTATTATTACCTGTCCTTCTTCTTCTTTGTCATCGACAAACTAGTATTAATTTATTGGAGGAGCGGCTAATTGTTGCAGCATTATATATTTTGAAGCAGCTGTAATGTTAGAAGGTTGTTGCTCGTTGTCTACTACCATTATTGGCTGTCCTAGTTCATGTTGATAATCAGCAAAAAGTTCTGAATCTATTGCATATGCAAGAGATTGTTTGAATGCAGCAGATTCTCAATGTTGTATTTTTTGACGACAAAATGACATTCTTGTAAGTTGAATTAGTTGTAAGCAAATGTATACAGGTACTGAGTTCTTCATCTGATGTTACAAGCATTCCTTTTCTTGTATATAGTTTGATATCAAACCATACCTTTAGTGAATATCTGCTTGAATCAATATTTGTAACTTCACTAATTTTCTTAGGAAAGTATTGAATGATACTTGCTTATTAAGTAGAACAAGTTTTGTATCTTGATCCAAGTATTTGAAATCAAGAGTCCACCTCCCATTGAAAGTAATAACAATGCAAATCGAGCTCATCCTGCAGAAGTGTAACGACCCGCCTGGTCGTTTTAATTTTTAGAACCCCATCCCCCTAAATAAAACTTCCCGCGCTTGATTTAACTAATTTACGACCTACGGGGATGGTTGGTTCAGGTTTTGGAAGAGTTTGGGTTGAAATAGGCTCACTTGATTCCTTAAGATTTTCTTTAAAAGCTAAGTTTAACTTTGGTCAACATTTTTAGCAAACGGACCCGGATTTTTGTTTTGACGGTCCCGGAGGGTCCATAGGAAAATATGGGACCTGGGCATATGCCCGGAATCAAATTCCGAGGTCCTTAGCCTGAGTAGTAAATTTTTGTTAGAAATTATTAAACTGAAATTCTAAGGATTTAATGAAAATGAATAATGCTTGATCATGTTAGTATCGGGCCCATATGTTGGTTCCGGAGCCCGATGAAGGTCCAATATAATATTTTAGTCTTGTATGTGAAATTTGGTGAGAAATGGGACTGATTATGACGTGATTCGAACGTCCGGTTGTAAAGATAGGAATTTGAATGTTCTTAAGGATTTCATGCATTTTTGTGTTGAATCCGTGGTTTTAGGTGTTATTTCGGCGATTTGATCGGTCGAGCAAGTTTGTACAATGTTGTTGGACGTGTGTGAGTGTTCATAGTGGAGTCCCGAGGACTCGGGAGAGTTTCGGGCATAGGTTGGGAGTAGAAAAGCACACCAGATTTCTGGTGTTTTTGTTGCCGCTGCAGATCTCGCAATTGCGAGATATTGATCACAATTGCGAACTCGCAAATGCGAGGTGAACATCACATTTGTGATGAAGCTGGCTGGGGCAGTGGTTGCATTTGCGACATGTTCTTCGCATTTGCGAACCCAGTAGGGTCCGCATTTGCGACCCGTCTATCGCAATTTCGACCAAGGCGGAGGGAGGCCTAGTTCGCAATTGCAAACATTTTGTCGCAATTGCGACCTCGTATTTGAGAGCTTGATGTTGCAAATGCGACATCAGAGGCCTAGACATAGTTGTTAAAAATGGGACTTAGGCCATTTATTTCATTTCACTTCTACACTTGAGCGATTTGGGAGCTTTCAAAGAAAGGATTTCAACCTAGCATTGTGAGGTAAGTTATTCCTACTTAGTGTGAGTTTAACACTTGGGTTTTGAGTAGATTAACATACTAAAATTTGTGAAAATCATGGGATTTGAGTGAAACCCTAGGGTTTTGATAAAAGTCAGATTTAATCACGAAATTTGGTATGGAATGAAGTAGAAATCATATATTATTGATCCTTAGGATGTCACAACCCAAACCGATGGGCCGCAACGGGCACCCGGTACCTTACTCAACCGAGTACCAACATAACGTATCTTTTCATGTCATACTATCATAGATAACTGAGCCGTAAGGCTGGCGTGAGATAAGTAGAATACAATATGTGACACTAGCTTATACATAAGACATACGGGCCTATAAGACCAAAATAATCACTCGTATACCGAACATAGGCCGACAAGGCCATGCAATTTTTTACTTACATGACATCTGTCTACAAGCCTCTAAGAATACATAATTGTAATAAAGGCCAGGACAGAGTACCGCCATACCAAAAGTACACGTCTAAATCATACTAACCAAACAAGCAACTCCGAAGCAAATGTAGCGCACCAACATCTTCCGCTGAGCTGATAGCCTACTTGGAGGTATCTCGACCTGTCTATCAAGATCTACGGGCATGAAACGCAACGTCCCCAGGCAAAAGGGATGTCAATACGAATAATGTACCAAGTATGTAAGGCATATAAATAAGTGCATAACAGACATAGAAGAAATATGAAGTAAATGACTCAACCTGTAAGTTTGGAAAACATTGTAAATCATGAAATACTTATAGTGTCATGCATATGCGTATCAATGTCATGTCGTGCATAGGTATATGTTTCATAACATCACCAGCCTCTGAGGGCATCCCATCATATCATCTCGGCCACCGTAGGCAAAATCATCAACGTATACCAGCTAATCAAGTGGTGGTGCGTATATAACGCCATAACCTTTCCCATATCCCATATATGTATATACGCGTATATAACGTCATTTGGTCACGGGATAATGTACATGAATGCAATGCATGAAAAGTACGTTAATAAATCTTTCGGAATATCATAAGACCATTTTGCCTTTGAGTAATATCATAAAGTAAACTCTTTTCAACTTTCGTATTTTTTCTGAGACCCATGAACAGATGATAAAATATTATGACACATGGAAATTCAAGAACATAGATATCTCTAATACTTCTATGAATAGAATCATTTATGGAATTTGTGCATTTGCATGTTTTGTTCGTATCGTATGGATCATGCCAAAAGAAAGAAGATAGCCTTAACATACATGAACCGATTCTCTTGACAATCTTTCTAACACACGCCAATCACGATGAAACACGTAATGGCGAGATCGAAATAGGAAAAAATTCGTATGATATTCTTGAGGAAGATTGTACCTTGTTCTGCTAGAATTGCATCTTACACTGCTATTACATAATATCATATGAATTTGCTGAAATAGATCCGTTACTATTGTTGAAGATCTCATCATTTACCCCTTTGAAGCCTTTTTCCATTTGAAACTTAAGGCAATTTTCATGTAGAAATCAAGCAAATGTTGAAAACAATTTTATGATTGCCATGGCAGATCCGTAAGGTCTCTTTCAAAGAATAAATGAATGAATTTGAAAAGGTTCCTTATTATAGTGGTGTGGCCCCCACTTGATAAGAATAAAATTTTGGCCAAATTTCCTAATTATGCCACATTGTTTCATGAATTAAGAGTCACCAATTCTTCTAAAGCCACATAGCACATGAATGAAGAGTCATTGTTACCCATTTGTCTTGTTGCCACGTTAAAGCTTATCCAAAAGCCATTATTAAATAGTTAATCTCCCAATAAAATCAATAATTATCCGATTATCCACATAATTAAGAATTATCTCAAAATATTCTCATTCCCAAACTTACGTCGATTAGCTTACGATAAAACTTTAACGTACGACAATACGGGATATAATATCTCATTTTTGAGCTTTCATCAATTTATTTATGGCATACTTTTACGTATGAAATATGGGGTGTAATATCATTCCCCCCTTTGAAACATTCGTCCTCGAATGTTGACTAATGCACCTATCGGTCATATGACCGGATAGCTCTTACGAATGGTTTTAATACTGCTCTTTCCATCCTGTTATGTGAATAAATCAAAAGGCCAGGGCTTTTCCCCCCTTTAGGACTCTTTCTCACATCATGACTTGTGGTCGGAATCCTTCCAATATCGTGTTGCTACCTTCTATCATATAGCCAGTACGACTCTAACCTTGTAAGTGTGTCTATGCAATTCTTCTCTCCTTTTTCCTTCAATTTTTAGCCTACCTTTAGGCCTCACTTTGTAAACATATACAGAGTTTGACAAGATGTCCCTCTGGGCATCTATAGATATACTGAATTTCTTCGCTCGGTACTTTATTGAACTTACGGATATTGCTATATCTTATTTCATAGATCCGTTTATCCATCAGTATGACTTTATTGCATCTAAGTAGGTAATACTATACCATAACTCTTACTTCGATTTATCGTCACTGAGGTCTGCTACCAAACTCTAGGTTACTTTAGTTGCTTATCCCATATGTACAAATTTATGTCCTTTAATGCTTCCTCATTACTGTTCATCTTAAAAATGACGGCCTAATCTGACCTTGTACTTTGTGACTTTTCTCCATCCATTATTGATTCACCTTTATGTTGATCTATCATCTACCACTGATAACTTGATCTCTTATGTAACAACCGCCGCTAGGGTTCGCATCTCATGGGGCACCTGAAGTAATTAGATTGATCCACCTAAGGGTGATACTATACTTCCATAACTGTACTTTATATCATCCCAATGTGATTCACCTTGTGTGGGTATTTTAATCATGTCCAATTCATGAGATCCCTTTCTTTTCTTTGTTAGATCGTTACTTAATTGAAGGCCCAAACGTCATCCTTTATCTATCACGATTACATTATTATTCTATTACCAGGGTAGCATTTCATCTCTTCTAAATGCTACTAGTCGTAGACTCCTTTGAGTTCATCCAAATTATACTGAACTTTCTATAACTTAGAGGAACCATCAACTCTCTTGTTTTGCATGGGCTTAATCCCGAGGACTTATCCATTCTCGTCACATTCTCACTCGCCCTTTCTCATCCTTACTCCTCTCATAAAACCTTGTCGCTTTACTATATTTTAGCTTGCGACCTATACATATCTATTTATACTATTCGCAACCTTCCTTCAACTTGCTTGCACCATAGATTTCCTTATGTTATTCTGGAACATCAAGCGAGACATCCATCGTCTCTAACTCTTCTTTACTCTCTTGGCCAGATCTCTCAGTACCTAGAAACCATAGGCTAGAAGATATGCTACTGACAATGCTGCTATCATTCCTAGATACTGAATCCTCGCGCTTCTAGCCTTTTATCCAAAGTATGGAGTATTCACAACCTTTTGCATTTGAGTATCTCGTACGTTGTTCACATTTACCTAACTTACCTTAAAATATTGCATTGTATCTTCTATCTCTTTTATGACCTCCCTTCTACCTAGGTATAATTCACGTCCATAACTTGAAGCTCTATTATAATACTTGCACCTCTAGTGCATACATAATTCGAGAGGTGCTTCATGCTGACTTCTTATGAGGCTGGTATTCTTCTGATGCCCTTATAGAATATGGCTATTGTACTATCTCTCTTGTACCGCTGGTTTTTAAGAGTGATCTTGTAATATTCTCAATCATTAGGTCTATAGTTTTCTGGGTCCAATAATCAGACTCTTGATTTACTTAGTTGATGTAAATCTTTAGTTTCCTCTTCCTTCTGTGATGCCTTTATGTAGGCTTAATCTATCTTCAAATCTGTGGCACTTGGTATTAGTTATTACTTTAGTCCTTCTTGGACACTATAAAATACCCAGGATATAATCTTCTAATAATTCAATTATTTGCCTATGACCTGGACTCAATTCTTTCTTTTAACTTATATCAGAGTCTTCTATGACTATATGATTGTCAACATATATGTATACTCCGAAATTTCAAGTGCATTCATAACGTAACCAACTCTGGATCATTGATCGAATAGTTCCTGCTCAACTTTCTTTAAACGTAAGCTATTATTTTTCCTGGTCTTCTGCCTCCTTGTTGTGTGCATACTTAGCTTATCTTAGTTCCCTCGCATGCCGGAATTTTCGTGCAACTCATATGATCTCGAATATTACTTTTGGTTTTCACTCCCTGTTCGTTAGCCACAGTAGGTGCCACTCTTTTATAGCATGCATATAATGTTATAGTGAGACCCTTTTTTTCATGACCATTTTTTTCTTCTTCAAGTTACCATGTTTAGGTTGAAGGCTTCTTCCTTATTTCCTCAGTTAGTCTTTCGTTGTAGTACTTAGGGAAGACCTTCTGACTCTTGTAAAGCTGCGAGCTTAATACATCGCATACCCAATGGAATTCTTAATGTTCGTACTCACCTATATTTATCTGTAGTTCTTGCCTTCACGTCCTTGTGCTTGTAGGGTTGCTTTTGAACTGATACTTTGACTGTCTTCCTAGTGACACTCTCTTTTATTTCCATAACATTCATATGATACCTTTAACTACCCCAACTCCTAGCTGAATATTTCTCAAATAATACGATGATATCACTGCGAGGCTAAATTCACTATATTAGGTTTTACCATGTTTATCTTGCACGATCTACTGACTCATTTGTAACCTCCTGTTTAGCCATAAATAGGCTCTATTAGCTACCAACTGCTCGTTGGCTCATTCTCATATCAATGTTTCACGTAATCTTTCTTGGGTTATTTTATTGTCTTAACTTACCTTATGTACTGGCTCATTATCTATCAGTAACATCCCGTGTAGGAACCCTTACTCCCCCTTTTTCTTTGACGTCATGCTTACATAGCGTTCTGGAATCATAGCATATCTGTAACATCTGGATAGGTGCAATCTCATCTCTTTCTCATTTTTTTTGCATTCTTACTTTATTATTCCATATTCCCCCCTTTAGGGGAGTACTAAGACTTGGAGCTATGACGACCTGCCTATAGATGTTTTTCCTCTTTATCTTTGGCGTCCTTTCACATCATCAATGACCCTTACTCGCCTTGAGGTAATCCTTCTATACCAAGGATAACAAAATCCCTCGCTTGCAATGGTGACACTTAGTGTAACTGGTACATACAGTCCCTTAAGCTTAACTTTGCTAACATTGCTTGATTTAAGGAAGCATCTTCCCGAATGACCATTCTCTGAATTTTTCATGAATCTTCTTCTGTTGTCTATCCTATTATTTCCGGCATGAAATCTGAAATTTTCATGATGTTTACCATTATCAAATCACTAAATCCCTAATCCATGTTTACTTTATCTAGTTCACCAGCCCATACCGATCTCTATTATTTTGGGTCTAGCTTTTCCTATTGGTAATCACGTTAGAGTCGCGAACTTACTTCTTGAAATAAGGATATGACTTCATAGCCTATACTCTCTTGTTTTCTTGAGGCCTATCACATTTTGTCTCTTCCTTTACCAGACTATGAACCCGGTAATAAAGTCATCTTTTCTTTTCTTTTTTATCTATTGTTGTCATCCACGTATCACATCTTACTCATAATTCTTCCTTATCTCTCTTCCCATTACTCTGCTAATATTTCTTCCTATCCCTTTCTTCTGATAACTTCAGCAAGACATTCTTTTGCTTTTAGCTCTCCTTGCTTCATTCATCGGTTCTTCGGGTTGCTCAACATCCTCGCTCTACTAGGGACGAGAGTCAGACTAAGGTAATATTTATCCCTTCCAAGTTTTCAGTGCCTATCTTCGGAAATATTTTCGATCATGCTAGGATTCACATCTAATTGTAATATTCTTTGAAAATGTTAATTGACGCAAACAATCCATCCATCATTTTGGGTTACTCTAACGCCAGTCGGATCGTGATATTATGTCCTTCTCTTAAACCATATTTGTTAGTTTCCATAGAGCATAACTTAGATCGGTGTGGCCAATTATACATACCTCTGTTACTATTGAAGGTAACTCAAAATGCTTATATCTCTCTTCCTGAATGGTAAATAAGGATAATCTTTATTAACTGGGTACCTCATACCCTTATTCACCTTGCTTTTTTTACTCATTCAAACTTGTATTTACCTTCTGAATCTCTCATTTTCTTTCACCATAAAGGTGGATAGATATTCTTTCCGTAAGGCTCCTTTTCCAGAAGCTCAACGGGTTCTTCTGATTCAATTCTTTCGTAGACACGTCTCTTACCAACCGTCTTTCTGGATGTAGAAATTAGGAATTTTAATTCTTATAAGTGAGCTCTACTACACGATCTAAAGTAAGAAGAAAGAGTGACAATCCTAAATACCCTATAGCCTCTTGCTTATAAGTGTGGTGCATGACACACCCATAAACAAGCCTCTACTAGACACGGCTTGTAGACTTCCTAGGACAGAATTACTCTGATACCACTTTTGTCACAACCCAAACCATTGGGCCGCGACGGACACCCGGTACCTTACTCAACCGAGTACCAACATAACATATCTTTTCATGCCATACTATCATATATAATTGAGCCGTAAGGCTACCGTGAGATAAGTAGAATACAATATGTGACACCAACTTATACATAAGACATACGGTCCTATAAGACAAAAATAACCACTTGTATACTGAACATAGGCCCACAAGACCATACAATCTTTTACATACATGACATCTATCTACAAGCCTCTAAGAATACATAATTTTCATAAAGGTCGGGACAGAGTCCCGCCATACCAAAAGTATAGTCTAAATCATACTAACCAAACAAGCAACTCCGAAGCAAATGTAGCGCACCAACATCTTCCGCTGAGCTGATAGCCTACTTGGAGGGCTCTCGACCTGTCTATCAGGACCTGTGGGCATGAAACGCAACGCCCCCAAAAAAAGGGATGTCGGTACGAATAATATACCGAGTATGTAAGGCACATAAATAAGTACATAACAGACATGGAAGAAATATGTAGTAAATGACTCAACTTGTAAGTTTGGAAAACATTGTAAATCATGAAATACTTATAGTGTCATGCATATGCGTATCAATGTCATGTCGTGCATAGGTACATGTTTCATAACATCATCAGCCTCTGAGGGCATCCCATCACATCATCTCGACCACTATGGGCAAAATCATCAACATATACCAGCTGATCAGGTGGTGGTGCGTATATAATGCCATAACCTTTCCCATATCCCATATACATATATACGCGTATATAACACCATTTGGTCACGGGTCAATGTACATGAATGCAATGCATGAAAAATACGTTAATAAAATCTTTCGGAATGTCATAAGACCATTTTGCCTTTGAGTAATATCATAAAATAAACTCTTTTCAACTTTTGTATTTTTTCTAAGACCCATGAACAGATGATAAAATATTATGACACATGGAAATTCAAGAACATAGATATCTCTAATACTTCTATGAATAGAATCATTTATGGAATTTGTGCATTTGCATGTTTTGTTCGTATCGTATAGATCATGCTAAAAGAAAGAAGGGATAGCCTTAACATACCTGAACCGATTCTCTTGACAGTCCTTCTAACATATGCCAATCACAATTAAACACGTAATGGCGAGATCGAAATAGGAAAAAATCCGTATGATATTCTTGCGGAAGATTGTACCTTGTTCTCTTAGAATTGCATCTTACACTGCTATTACATAATATTATATGAATTTGCTAAAATAGATCCGTTACTATTGTTGAAGATCTCATCATTTACCCCTTTTGAAGCCTTTTTCCATTTGAAACTCAAGGCAATTTTCATGTAGAAATCAAGCAAATGTTGAAAGCAATTTTATGATTGCCATGGCAGATCCGTAAGGTCTCTTTCAAAGAATAAATGAATGAATTTGAAAAGGTTCCTTATTATAGTGGTGTGGGCCCCACTTGATAAGAATAAAATTTTGTTGAAATTTCCTAATTATGCCACATTGTTTCATGAAATAAGAGTCACCAATTCTTCTAAAGCCACATAGCACATGAATGAAGAGTCATTGTTACCCATTTGTCTTGTTGCTACGTTAAGGCTTATCCAAAAGTCTTAATTAAATAGTTAAACTCCCAATAAAATCAATAATTATCTGATTATCCACATAATTAAGAATTATCTCAAAATATTCTCATTCCCGAACTTACATCGATTAGCTTACGACAAAACTTTAACATACGACAATACGGGATATAATATCTCATTTTTGAGCTTTCATCAATTTACTTATGGCATACTTTTATGTATGAAAATATGAGGTGTAACATAGGCTATAAAGAACAACTTTCTTCGAAGAAATTTGGAATCCGAGCGTGTGGGCTTGGAGTTGGATTTTGGGAAACTTGTGTTTAAGGTTGGGAAATCACTTTAGCAACTAAAATGCGAACTCTTGAGCTTGTATTGACTAGTCCCTACCTCATTTAATTAGTTCCGGATTGTTCGGCTCCAAATTGAGGGTTTGGGCACGTTCTTGGTGTTGAAAGCGCTTTGCAGCAAGGTGAGTCTCCTATCTAACCTTTTAAGAGGGAATTGTCCCCATAGGTTATATAATCAAATAATTTGCCGTTAAATGCGGGGGCTACGTACGCACTAGGTGACGAGAGTCCATGCGTAGCTACTACTATGCTATGTCCGAGTAGTCTAGGACCCAAAAATATGTTTTATGTGATATTCTTGCAACTTTATGTTTAATTTGGATTGATTAAATCATGATGATTATGGTAAATGAGACTAGTAAAAGGAACATTATCTTTCTTGGCCTTTTAAAGGGAAGTTGATATTTCTATGAGTGATTGCTCCTCAATTATATATTCTTGTTTGCTTGTTGTTGTGTTTAATTACATTTGACCGCGTCGCATGTTTGATTCGCGAGCGGGGTAATAGATGCATCTATGGTTCGCGCCATTCGACCCTCGGCAGTGCACAATTTACTTTTATGTTGGATCGGGCCGTACGACCTCGGCACTACTTGCGCATGCTTTTACTCAGTATTTTTCGGCGGATTAAGCTTTGTTATATGCCCTGAAATGTAAGTGGACAACTGCGATATTATCTATGAAAGGACCTGTTATTTTCTTACTATAAACTATTAATTATTTGTACTATCCATGCTCAGTATGATTAATTTCTCATATTATTTGACCCTAGTAAGTATCAAGTTGAACCTCGTCTCTACTTCTTCGAGATTAGACAGGATACTTACTGGGTACATATTGTTTATGTACTCATACTACACTTCTGTACCTAATTATACAGGATCTGAGGCAGGTACATATGGTTACCAGTCTGGTGCTCATTCTTGATCAGTGTCCGACATTTTCATGGTGAGCTGCTCCCTTTCTATGCCGTTCAGTAGCATGATGGAGTCACTCTTTATTTTGGCTGTCTATTCTATTTCAGATAGTTGGATAGATTTATTCTTTTGTATATTCTACTAGTTGCCCATAAACTTGTGACACCAGGTCTTGGCACACACATTGGTAGACTATTCTTTTGGGGATTGCATAAATATGTTTGTACGTTATTAATTATCACATGATTTTAACTTCAAATTTAGAAATTTCTGTACTTGCTTTAGTAAAGTGAAAATGAGAACTTATTAATACTTTCGCGTTGGCTTGCCTGACAAGGGTGTTGGGTGCCATCATGACCTATGACGGAATTGGGTCGTGACAACATAGTATCAGAGAACTAGGTTCACGTAAGTCTCATAAGTCATGGGTAAACCTAATAGAGTCTTACAGATCGGTACAAAGATGTCTGTATTTATCTTCGAGAGGCTATAGGGTGTTAGGAAAACTACTCTTTATTCATTTCCTATCGTGCAGTGGTTGGTATTCTAAATTTCCCTCTTCTATTCTCTCACAAATGGTGAGGACACGCACGACTGATGTTCCGGACCCGGGAGGAGCTGCTCCCCCCGTTGCTAGAGGCCAAGGCAGAGGCTGGGGGAGGGCATCGGCCTGAGGTAGGGGACAAGGGCGTCCTAAAGCTGTCCCAGTAGCACCACCAACAGATCTTGCGGGAGATCTTATCATTGAGGAACAGGGCGAGGTGCCTGCAGCCGAGCCTACCCTGGCGGACTTTATGACAGCACCAAGTTTCCAGGAGATCATGGGCCGTATTCTGCAGTTCATGGACACCATGACTCAGGCTGGTTTATTTCCAGCAGATCCAGCTACATCACAGGCAGGAGAGGGAGCACAGACCCTTATTGCTCAGGCTTCTGGTTACACAGCTGCAGTGTATCAGACTCCGGTTACACTACCTGCAGATGGGGCTCAGCCAGTTGCGGTAGTGATGCCCGAGCCCAGACCGGCTGTGGACGGTGACCCACAGAAGTTATTTGACAGATGGACTAGACTTCACCATCCTATCTTTGGGGGTGAGCGTCATGAGGATGCCTAGGACTTCATAGATAGGTGCAGGGATAGACTGCACAACATGAGGATATTGGAGTCGCATGGTGTTGACTTCACTACTTTTCAGCTAGAGGGCAAGGCCCGTAGATGGTGACAGTCTTATGTTCTTGGCAGGCCATTAGGTTTCCCTCTCCTCACCTAGGGTCAGTTCACACAGTTATTTTTTGACAGGTATATTCCAGCCTCTGAGAGGGAAGAGCTACGGTATCAGTTTGAGCATCTTGAGTAGGGTCAGATGTTCGTGACCGATTATGAGGTGAGGTTTTCTGAGTTGTCTCGCCATGCACTCATGATACTTTCCACAGATACAGAGAGAGTGCGGAGATTTGTTGCGGGGTTGCACCCTGGTATTCGAGCTAGCATGGCCTGAGAGGTGGAGATGGGCACTGAGTATCAACTAGTAGTAGAGATTGCTCGCAGGATTGAGGGTTATCGCCAGAGGGGTAGAGAGTAGATTCAACAGGACAAGAAGGCCCAATTTTTTGGAGAGTTCAGAGGTGCCCCAACTAGTGGTAGGGGGCACTCTGGGAGGGGTCAGCCTAGCAGGCCCCCGTATTCAGCACCACCACCACCTCCTTGAGGTTCTCTAGTGAGACCTTATTTCAGTGCGATGCCGGAGAGTTCTTACCATTCACTAGCTATTTAGGGTTCCTCCGGCGGGTATTCTGGTCATCAGGGTTCTTCCAGTGCTTACTTTAGTGTTATACCAGAGAGTTCATATTGCCCCCAGCCATTCAGGGTTCTTCTAGTGGATATTCGGGTCAGCAAGCTCAAACTTCAGGGTAGCAGGCTATGGTGCCGAGGGGTTGCTACGAGTGTGGAGATCCTATTCACATGAAGAGGACCTTCCCCAAACTTCGGGGCAAGGCAGTACAGTAGGGTTAGCAACCTATGATTTCAGCACAGGTTGCTCAGCCTCCCAGAGGTAGGGGACAGATGGGTAGAGGCCGTCCAGGCAGGGAGAGGTCAGCTAGCTACTGCTCAGTCAGGTGGAGGCCAGCCAACCGACACTCTAGCCAGATTCTATGCCCTTTTGGCTAGGCCAGATGCATTGGCCTCAGATGTCGTCATCACATGTATTATTTCCATCTACGGTAGATATGCTTTGGTATTATTTGATCCAGGGTCCACCTATTCATATGTATCATCTCTATTTGCTCGTTTCCTGGTTATTCCTCCTACGCCTTTGGGCACTCCTGTTCATGTGTTCCCTTTCTGTGGTTGTGGATCGGATCTACCGGTCCTGTATGGTCACATTCTGTGGTTTCGAGACTAGAGAGTATCTCCTGTTGCTTGATATGATCGACTTTGAGATCATCCTGGGCATGGATTGGTTATCTCCATATCACGCCATCCTAAATTGCCATGCCAAGACTATTACATTAGCAATGCCAAAGTTGCCAAGGTTGTAGTGGAAGGGTTCCATAGTTGATACTTCTAGTCGGGTTATCTCTTTCCTGAAGGCTCGGCATATGGTCGAGAAGGGGTGTTTGGCTTATCTGGCTTATGTTTGGGACACCACCGAAGAGTCTCCAATGATTGATTCAGTTCCAGTAGTCTGGGAGTTCGTCGATGTGTTTCCTTTTGATCTTCCTGGCATGCCACCGGATCGTGATATTGATTTTTGTATTGATTTGGCTCCAGGCACCTAGCCTATATCTATCCCACCATATCGTATGGCCCCGAAGGAATTGAAGGAGCAGCTTGAGGAGTTATTAGCAAAAGGGTTTGTCAGACCCAGTGCATCACCTTGGGGTGCACCGATGTTATTTGTGAAGAAGAAGGATGGGACTATGTGGATGTGCATTGATTACCACCAGTTGAACAAAGTCACTATCAAGAACAACTATCCATTGCCTCGTATCGATGATTTATTTGACCAGTTACAGGGTGCTAGGGTGTTCTCTAATATCGACTTGAGGTCAGGATATCATCAGTTGAAGATTCGGGACTCGAACGTTCCGAAGACTGCATTTCGGACTAGATATGGCCATTATGAGTTTCTGGTGATGTTCTTTGGCTTGACTAAAGCCCCAACAGCATTTATGAACTTGATGAACAAGGTGTTCAGACCTTATATTGATTCCTTTGTCATCGTCTTCATTGACGACATCTTGATATACTCACGTAGCTTGGGGGAGCACGAGCAGCATTTGAGAGTAGTGCTTCAGACCTTGCAAGAGCAAAAGCTATATGCTAAGTTCTCCAAGTGTGAGTTTTGGCTAGAGTCAGTGGCATTCTTGGGGCATGTTGTGTCACGAGAGGGTACTAAGGTGGACCACAAGAAGATTGAGGCAGTTCAGAGTTGGCCACATCCTACTTCAGTGACCGAGATCAGGAGTTTCCTGGGGTTAGCAGGCTATTACATACGATTCGTGCATGGATTTTCATCTATTGCATCACCTCTGACTAGATTGACCTAGAAGGATACTCCTTTCCATTGGTCCAATGATTGTGAGGCGAGCTTTCAGAAGCTCAAGAAAGCTTTGACTACAACACCAGTTCTTGTGTTGCCTTCCGGTTCAGGGATGTATATGGTATATTGTGACGCTTTGCGCATTGGATTGGGATGTGTATTGATGCAGGAGGGGCAAGTTATTGCATATGCTTTGCGTCAGCTGAAGATCCATGAGAAGAATTATCCTGTGCACGATTTGGAGTTGGCCACGATTGTTCATGCTCTTAAGATATGGAGGAATTATCTGTATGGGGTGTCATGTGAAGTTTATACTTATCATCGCAGCTTACAACATTTGTTCAAGTAGAGAGATCTCAATTTGAGGCAGCGTAGATGGCTTGAGTTACTGAAGGATTATAACATCACTATTCTTTATCACCCGGGCAAGGCAAATGTGGTCGCGGATGCCTTAAGTAGGAAAGCAGAGAGTATGGGTAGCTTGGCATTCATTCTAGTAGAGGAGAGGCCACTAGCTTCGGACATTCAGTCCTTGGCTAACAGACTTGTGAGGTTGGATATTTTGGAGCCTAGCCGAGTTCTTGCATGTGTTGTTGCTCAATCTTCATTATTGGGGTAGATCAAGGTCTGATAGTTCGATGATCCACATTTGGTGGTTCTCAGAGAGACAATGCTTCAAGGTAGTGCCAAGGAGGTTTCTATTGGCGAGGATGGTGTTTTGAGACTCCAAGGTCGCCTATGTGTTCCTAATGTTGATGGTCTATGGGAGAGAAAACTATAGGAGGCACATAGTTCGTGGTATTCCATTCATTCGGGTGTGACGAAGATGTATCGTGACTTGAGACAACATTATTGGTGGTGGAGAATGAAGAAGGACATAGTGGAGTATGTGGCTAAGTGTTTGAATTCCCAGCAGGTTAAGTATGAGCACAGAGGTCGGGTGGCCTACTTCAACAGATGCCTATACCAGAGTGGAAGTGGGAGCGCATTACTATGGACTTCGTAGTTGGGTTGCCCCGGACTTTGTGGAAGTTTGATGCAGTATGGGTCATTGTTGACAGGTTAACCAAGTCGGCTCACTTTATTCCGGTTGTGACTACTTACACTTCAGAGAGATTGGCTCAGATTTACATTCGAGAGATAGTCCGGTTGCACGGTGTGCCTGTTTCCATCATATCAGATAGAGGCCCTCATTTCAATTCCCATTTCTGGAGAGCCTTTCAGAGTAAGTTGGGGACCCGTGTAGAGCTTAGCACAAAATTCCATCCTCAAACAAACAGGCAGTCGGACCGAACAGTTCAGATCCTAGAGGACATGCTTAGAGCATGTGTGATTGATTTTGGAGGATAGTGGGATCAGTTCTTGCCCTTGGCAGAGTTTGCTTACAACAACATCTATCAGTCCAGCATAGATATGGCTCCATTCGATGCTTTGTATGGTCGGCGGTGTCGTTCTCTTATTGGGTGGTTTGATCCTGGTGAGGCTAAGTTATACGACATAGGCTTGGTGAAAGATGCCTTGGATAAGGTGAAGTTGATTCAAGAAAGGCTTCGTACAGCTCAGTCCAGGCAGAAGAGTTACGCGGATCAGAAGGCATATGATGTATTATTCATGGTTGGCGAGAAGGTCCTCTTGAAAGTCTCGCCAATGAAAGGCATTATAAGGTTCGGGAGGAAGGGCAAATTGAGCCCAAGGTTTATTGGCCCATTTGAGGTGTTGAGGCGAGTTGGGGAGGTTGCTTATGAGCTTGCTTTACCCCCCCAGATTATCGGGATTTCATCTAGTTTTCCATGTATCGATGATGCGGAAGTATCATGCCGACTTTTCCCATGTGTTAGACTTCAGTACTATTCAGCTGGATGAGAGTTTGGGCTATGAGGAGGATCCAATTGCCATTGTTTATAGGTAGGATCACCAGTTGAGATCTAAGAGGATTTCTGCGGTGAAGGCCCAGTGGAGGGGACAACCAGTCGAGGAGGCGACCTGGGAGTTTGAGGAGGACAGACGAAGCAGATATCCCCATCTTTTCATAGCTCAGGTACTTTTCAATGACCATTCGAGGACAAACGTTTGTTTAAGAGGTAGAGAATGTAATGACCGGCTTGGTCGTTTTGCTTTTTAGAACCATGTCCCCCTAAATAAAACTTCCCGCGCTTTCTTTAACTAATTTACGACCTGGGGGATGGTTGGTTCGGGATTTGGAAGAGTTTGGGTTGAAATGGGCTCACTTGATTCTTACGATTTTCTTAAAAACTAAGTTTGACATTGGTCAATATTTTTAGCAAACAGACCCGAATTTGTGTTTTGATGGTCCCGGAGGGTCTGTAGGAAAACATAGGACCTGGGCGTATGCTCGGAATCGAATTTCGAGGTCCCTAGACCGAGTAGTGATTTTTTGTTAGAAATTGTTAAACTAAAATTCTAAGGATCTAATAAAAATGAATAATGCTTGATCATGTTGGTATCGGGCTCGTATGTTGGTTCCGGAGCCCGGTGAGGTCCAATATAATATTTTAGTCTTGTCTGTGAAATTTGGTGAGAAATGGGACAGATTTGACGTGATTCGGACTTCCGGTTGTAAAGATAGGAATTTGAATGTTCTTAAGGATTTCATGCATTTTGGTGTCGAATCCGTGGTTTTAGGTGTTATTTCGGCAATTTGATCACTTGAGCAAGTTTGTACAATGTTGTTGGACTTGTGTGAGTGTTCGGAGTGGAGCCCCGAGGGCTCGGGAGAGTTTCGGGCATAGGTTGGGAGTAGAAAACACACCAGATTTCTGGTGTTTTTGTTGCTGCTGCAGATCTCGCAATTGCAAACTCGCAATTGCGAGGTGAACATCGCATTTGCGATGAAGCTGGTTGGGGGTACTGGTCGCATTTTCGACATGTTCTTCGCGTTTGCGAACCCAGCAAGGTCTGCATTTACGACTCGTCTATCACAATTTCGACCAAGGCAGAGGGAGGCCTAGTTCACAATTGTGAACATTTTATCACAATATGACTTCGCATTTGCGAGCCTGATGTCGCAAATGGGACTTTAGAGGCCTGGACAGAGCTGTTAAAAATGGGACTTAGGCCATTTATTTCATTTCACTTCTACACTTGGGCGATTTAGAAGCTTTCAAAGAGAGTATTTCAACCTAGCATTGTGAGATAAGTTATTCCTACTTAGTGTGAGTTTAACACTTGGGTATTGAGTAGATTAACATACTAAAATTTGTGAAAATCATGGGATTTGAGTGAAAACCTAGGGTTTTGATAAAAGTTAGATTTAAACACGAAATATGTTATGGAATGAAGTAGAAATCATATATTATTGATCCTTAGGCTATAAAGAACAACTTTCTTCGAAATATTTCGGAATCTAGGCATGTGGGCCCAGGGTCGGATTTTAGGAAACTTGTATTTAAGATTGAGAAATCAATTTAGCAACTAAAATGCGAACTCTTGAGCTTGTATTAACTAGTTCCTACCTCATTTAATTGGTTCCGGATCATTCGGCTCCAAATTGAGGGTTTGAGCACGTTCTTGGTGTTGGAAGTGTGCTTTGGAGTGAGGTGAGTCTCCTATCTAACCTTATAAGAGGGAATTGTCCCCATAGGTAATATAATCAAATAATTTGCCATTAAATGCGGGGGCTATGTACACACAAGGTGACGAGAGTCCGTGCGTAGCTACTACTATGCTAAGTCCGGGTAGTCTAGGACCCAAAAGCATGCTTTATGTGATATTCTTGCAACTTTATGTTTAATTTGGATTGATTAAATCATGGTGATTATGGTAAATGAGACTAGTAAGAGGAACATTATCTTTCTTGGCTTTTTAAAGAGAAGTTGATATTTCTGTGAGTGATTGCTCCTCAGTTATATATCCCTGTCTGCTTGTTGTTGTGTTTAATTACATTTGACCGCGTCACATGTTTTATTCACTAGCGGGGTAATAGATGCATCTATGGTTCGCGTCGTTCGACCCTCGACAGTGCACAATTTACTTTTATGTTGGATCGGGCCGTACGACCTCGGCACTACTTGCACATGCTTTTACTCAGTATTTTTCGATGGATTAATCTTTGTTATATGCCCTGAAATGTAAGTGGCCAATTGCGATATTATCTATAAAAAGACTTGTTATTTTCTTACTATAAACTATTAATTATTTGTTCTATCCATGCTCAGTATGATTCATTTCTCATATTATTTGACCCTAGTAAGTGTCAAGTCGACCTCTCGTCTCTACTTCTTCGAGATTAGACATGATACTTACTGGGTACATATTGTTTGTGTACTCATACTCCCTTATACCCCTCAGGTGTGTAAAAAGGAGGTGTGACAGGTACATCTGGTTACCAGTCTGGTACGGGTTCTTGATCAGTGTCCGAGACTTCCACGGTGAGCTGCTCCCTTCTTGTGCCGTTCAGCAGCATGATGGAGTATCTCTTTATTTTGGCCGTCTATTCTATTTCGGACAGTAGGATAGATTTATTCTTTTATATATTCTACTAGTTGCCCATAAACTTGTGACACCAGGTCTTGGCACATACATTGACAGACTATTCTTTTGGGGATTGTATAACTATGTTAGTATATTACTAATTATCACATGATTTTAACTTCAAATTTAGAAATTTCCGTACTTGTTTTAGTAAAGTGAAAATGAGAACTTATTAATACTTCCGCATTGGCTTGCCTGACAAAGGTGTTGGGCGCCATCATGACCTATAATGGAATTGGGCCGTGACAAGAAGCATGTTTAGTGCCAAGTATTAGGAAAGTGAACAGAAGAATTTAATTATGAAGTTCATAAAAAATGTAAGCACATTGAAGCTGAAGTTGAGCAAATGTACTAGAACATTTTTAGCTTGTTTATAGTGAAGTTTTAGAAAAAATGCTCATGAAGAAGGTGATTAATGCAGGACAAGACTTAAGCATAAACTAAATTTAACTTCAGCATGCAGGAGAAAATTACATAGTGCAGGAGGAAAACTTTTAGTTTGTTTGTCCTGAAGTATTTACAAATGAACTAAATCACTTAAGCATCTTCTGCTGAAGTTTTTGAAAAAGCTGTATGACAAAATTAATGAATCCAGGATAAAAAATTCAACTTATTAAGTGCTGAAGTTTTTAGAAATAAACAAAATAACTTCAGCATATTCGGCTAAAGTTTTTTGAAAAAGTTGTAACGACCCGACAAGTCATTTTGAGCTCTAGCGTGCCATTCAGCAGTTTGAAGTCATGAGCAGCTTCACTTTAGGTATTATGACTTGTACGCATGGTCGGAATTGAATTCCGGAAAGTTCGGATTTGATTTGGAAAGAGAATTCTCATTTCGGAAGCTTTAAGTTGAAAGAATTGACTAAGGTTGGATTTTTGAGCAAACGACCTCGAAATCGGGATTCGAATGTTCCAGCAGGTTTGTATGATTATTTCGGACTTGGGAGTATGTCCGGGCTGGGTTTTGGAAGACCCGGGAACGTTTCGACGTCTATTGTGGAAGTTAGCATTTTTGGAACAATCTTATAAGTTTGGATCGAAGTGCATTTTAGGGTTATCAATGTCTGTTTGAGATTCCGAGTCTGGGAATAGCTCCGTATGGTGATTCTAGTATTGGGAGCGTGATCGGAAGTGAATTTGGAGTTCCGTAGGTCATTTTGGAGTCATTTGGCAAAAGATAGAAATTTGAAGGTTTTTGAGAAGTTTGACCGGAAGTGGACCTTTTGATATCGGGGTCGGAATCCGATTCTGAAAGTTGGAGTAGGTCCTTAATGTCAAATATGACTTGTGTGCAAAATTTGAGGTCAATCGAACGTGATTTGACGAGTTTAAACATCTAAAGTAGAGGTTGAAATCTTAAAGTTCATTAAGCTTGAATTGGAGTGCGATTCATGGTTTTAGCGTTGTTTGATGTGATTTGAGGCTTCAAGCAAGTCTGTGATATGTTTTTAGACTTGTGCGGGTGTTTGGTTTGGAGCCCCAGGGGCTCGGGTGTGATCCGAGATAGCTTCGGAGTGATTTGCTAAGAAATAGGATTGTTGGTACTGATATGATCGCAATTGCGATGCATTGGTCGCAAATGTGACCTCGCAATTGTGAGTTCCTATTCGCATTTGCGAGCCTAGGCTTCTAGGGGAAAGTTTGCATTTGTGAACGAAGGATCGATTTTGCGAGGTTGTCACCTTCATATTTACGAAGAATCTTGTCGCAAATACGAACAGGAACTCGTAATTGCGAGGTCACATTTGCGATGCAATTGTCGCAAATGCGACATCACATTTGCATGCCGGATGTGGCAAATGTGACATCTATGACTGGAACTCAGGGATTTTTATCCCGAGACTTAGCCCATTTCCTTCATTTCCCACTTGGCCTTAGGAAATTTTTGAGAGCATTTGAGGAGGGATTCCATCGTCATTAAAGAGGTAAGTAATTTCTACACATCATAAGTTAAATACATGGATTATGGGTAGATTAACATGTGAACATTAGGGAAAATCAAGGGTTGTAGATGAAAAACCAAGAATTATGTAAAAACAAGATTTAACCACGAAATTTGTTAGGGAATGAAGTAAAAATCATATATTCTTGATCCTTAGGTTATGGGTAACAACTTTCTTCAAAAATTTCCAGAATCCGGGCACGTGGGCCCGGGGATAAATTTTAGGAACCTTGCATTTAGGGTTGGGAAATTGGTTTAATAATTAGAATATGAACTTTTGAGCATGTATTGACTAGTTCTTACCTTATTTGAATAGTTTTGATCGTTCGGCTCCAAATTGGAGGTTTGAGCGCGTTCTTGAATCGGAATATAGGCTTCGGAGCGAGGTGAGTCTCCTTTCTAACCTTGTAAGAGGGAATTGTCCCCATAGGTGAAAGAATTGGTTAAGTGATCCTCTTTGTGGGGGCTACGTACGCATGAGGTGATGAGAGTCCGTGCGTAGCTACTATTATGTGTAAGTTCGGGTAGTCTAGGACTCAAAAGCATGCTATACTTGGAATATTTGTAACCTTGTTGACAGTTTGAATTGCTTAAATTATATCGGATTAGTAAATAAATTTCTAAAAAGATTTAAACTTCATTTTCAAAAATCTTTAAAAGAGATTTGGCGTTTCTTTGGATAATTTTTCCTTGTTGACTTCTTGATTGACTGTCTGTGTGTGTTTAATTTCGGAACGGGCCGAACGCCTCAGTAGATTAAACAAATGCATCTATGGTTCGCACCATCCGACTCTCTGGCAGTGTACAGTTTAAATATTGTTGGATCGGGCCGTACGACCTCGGCATGATTTGCGCATGCTTGTATTGCTTGCCTTGAAATTTATTGATATTGATATTTGCCCTCCTAACCTTGAGATAATTGAAAATTAATGGATTATGAATCAGGAGATTTTAATATAAAATGAAACTTTTACCTGTTCGTGACTTATTTGAAATTACTATCGTTCTTAATAAATCCATGATTTTTCGTATTAATAATATATTACTATTGGACCACTAGTAAGTGTTGAAGTCGACCTCTCGTCTCTACTTCTTTGAGATTAGACGGGATACTCATTGGGTACACGTTGTTTTCGTATTCATACTACAGTTGCTGTGCATTTTTGTTGCACAAGTTTATGTGTGGCTAGTGGCTTAGTGGCATAGCGGCATGGTTGATACAAAGACTTAGGTGAATTGCATTTATCGAGACGTCCGTAGCCAGCAGAATCTCCTTTAGAGTATTGTACTGTATTTTCATTTCTGTCCACTTGTATTCCGGACAATTACTGTATTTTATTTCATTCCCTAGTAAATTCTCATGCACTTGTGACACCGGGTTCTGGGATGTCTATGGAAGTAGTCAGTATTTTGAAATTATTAAAGATATCATTATGTATTCAGTGGAAATTTATTCCTTATTGTTTAAACGTATAAAAGAAATAATTTCAGAAATATTTAAAACGAGAAGTTACTAGTTATTTGTTGTTGGCTTGCCTGACAATGGTGTTCAGCTCCATCACGTCCCTTATTAGATTTTGGGTCGTGACAAAAGCTGTATGAAAAAATTAATGAATCCAGGACAAAAACTTCAGCTTATTAAGTGCTGAGTTTTAGAAAGGAACTAAATAACTTCAGCACATTGGGCTGAAGTTTTAACAAATGAACTAAATAAACTTTAGCATGTTTCAGCATAAAGTTTTAGTGTGCATTAATTGTATAGTATACATGAGTAAACGTAACAAACACAATTAAAGTAGTAATTATATTGCGTTGGGTGTATGTGTTAGTGTAATAATTACATTACTATCACATTCGTGCATGCTTTTCATTAGACGTTTAAAATTCCTCTATGCCTTTTCATATACCATGCAGAAGTTTTTTTCGCCTATATAAGTACTTTATGCCTTGTGAGTTTATTCACTGAAACACATATATTTTAGCAGATAAAAATACAAAAGGGAGAAAAATGAATGCTGTCATCAGGCAAATAGTTGACGAAATTAACCAAGACATCATAGAGGCGTTTGAGTTGAAGCTGGATGAGCTGATAGAGAAGTACGACAGGGAGCTAGAAGAAATCAATAACAAACTTGACAGGCTTGAGATGCTGGCCAAATTTGATAGTCTTAGTGACGAAAACGCTCGCCCATCTAACAATGACAACGACGATGACGATATGGACGATTAGTTTTTTTTTTGGATAATCCTTTTAGTTAAAGGGTTATTATGTTATTTCTTTTTTATGTAATTTTAATTTATCTTTTATTTTATTTAATAAAAATTTCTGTTTTTGTTTTAAGTTTTTTGTGCGTTTTTTTAATATTAATTCTCTTTAAACTCGAAAAATAATAGAGGAAATGAACTAAATAACTTCATCATGAATTAACAAAAACTCATCCAAAAATTACATATTGCAGGACAAAATATTAAGCATGTTTTAGAAAATGAACTAAAAAACTTCGGCATACTAAAAATGTTTTACATATTCCGGAAAACTTAAGCATTTTTTGGCATGAAGTTTTACCAAAAAATCATAATAAAATACATAGTGCATCAGGAAAACTTCAGCTCGTTTTGCTGAAGTTTTTAAGAATGAACTAAACAACTTCAGCACTTTATGCTGAAGTTTTTGTGCAATGTGTAATTTTAATTTATGTTTTATTTTTACCCAGTGCAGGAGGGAAACTTCAGCTCATTTTCCTGAAGTTTTTAAAGATGAACAAAACAACTTCAGCATCCCATGCTGAAGTTTTTGTGCAATATGTAATTTTAATTTATGTTTTATTTTTACCCAGTGCAGGAGGAAAACTTCAGCTCATTTTTTTGAAGTTTTTAAAGATGAACTAAACAACTTTAGCATCCCATGCTGATGTTTTTGTGCAATATGTAATTTTAATTTATGTTTTATTTTTACCCAGTGCAGGAGAAAAACTTCAGCTCGTTTTTCTGAAGTTTTTAAATATGAACTAAACAACTTCAGCATCTTATGCTGAAGTTTTTGTGCAATATATATTTTTAATTTATGTTTCAGCTCGTTTTCCTGAAATTTTTACATATGAACTAAAAACTTCAGCTTGATTACACTACAAGACAAATACTTCAGTATATGTAAAAACTCAGCTTGTTTAGCAAATAAACCAAAAACTTCAGCATATTTGAATTTGTCGGATTAGAATGTTAGAATTCAACGTGAAACAGATTTAGAATGCAAATTCATTCGTCAGTGTAATCTATCAGTGAAAAGTTCATATTTCATCCGTCAAACAACTTCAATCAATCAATCAGAAACATATATTCAAGTGTGAATTACGAAAATAATTATAGAAACATATATCATGAAATCAATCAGTTTCAAAAACTATTTTGAATTCTGAAGATGAATTGGAATACTTACAATGTATTTTGTAATTTGTAATTTGGAATTTGAATTTGGTTCAAATTTCTAGTTTGCGAGAGACGATCTGAGGAAAGACAGAGTGATGGAGGAGAACCGTAAATTGATTTATGTGTGATGCATATTTTATATATTTTGTCAGGGGTATAATGGTCATATTATTACGGATTTTTTGTTAGCTGGCTACCAAATCAATAGTTTTTAAAAATATGATACTGATTAAAAGATGACATAAATATAAGGTACGAGCGCAAATCGCCCCAAAGTAATCCGTCGAAAATAACAGCCCAAATAAACTTGTTTAATGCCCTATATTGACCTTGAAGATGCCCAGACAGTGATGTATGAAGATGTCGATACTGTAGCAATTTTTCTCTACTGTTCTGGTCCTAGTTCAGAGCTCACTTTATGACTGAGAGCTTGTGACACGTGCTCTTAAACCTTCTTAAAAATTGTAACAACATTATTATTATTATTATTATTATTATTATTATTATTATTATTATTATTATTAATAATTTATTATTATCTATTTTAGCGTTCTTATTTTCAGTTTCATATTTCCAGGGTTACTGCAAAATTTGAATTAGCCCAGTTCTTTTAGTGATTTCTTTCTCAAATCTAGTTCCATTTTTCCAAATATTCGCGACTCTTTTAAGCACATTATTTTGACTCGTATTATTGCTAGTTGTTCAAACTACTTTTGACTTTTTATCTGTCATTTTTCGTGAATTTTTTGCTAGTAGAATGTTTTTCAAAATTTGTATGGCATTTGTCTTTCGTAAATTAAACTAGTTATTAGATGATTTAGCATGTACGTTTAACGTTTAAGTTTACATTTCGAACTTCATATATTTTCATATTATGTAGTTTGCACATCATATTTACTATAGTAAGTAATAATTAGTTAGGGAAGAGAAGAAAAACATAGTTTAAAATTTGCTAAATTGACTCACTCAATTCCATCTCCAAGCAATCTTTGAACAATCCTGAGATGATGAAATTAGTCACTTCCCTTAATTTATACCAATAATTCACAATATATCTTTAGTAATATGCTTTTGTGTATTTCGAAAAGTTTTTTTTAATGATTCTTTACTTCATGCATGTATGCCAAATTGTCAATTCTTTTATTTAAACATCATTTCTCACTTTAAATTACCAGAAATTGAAAAGAAATTAGAATTAATCTATCACATAAGATTCAGTATTTTTATCTAAGAGATTTCTATGATTTGCGTGTAATATTTGGTATTTCGGTTAAGAGTTGGTGAAAATATATATCGATCTTCGTAAAATGAAAGAATAAAACTTGAATACTCAAATAGGACACGTTTTTGTTTAACCCTATCTTGACCTAGCTTAAATTAAACTTTGGACGGACTGAATAAATGACTCATTTGTTCGTTCAACCCATTTTGATCATCCCAAATTGGATTGAACTTCAACTCACTCTTTTTCAGTCGTTACACAATGTTCGACCCCGACTTAACGTTAGCTTTTCTTTTCCCACTAAATTTTTGAATGAAACTTTGACAAATTAATTATTTTGACCAGCATTCACATCATTTAAGCTACTTTTGTACTAATAACTAATTATGTTATTAAGACTAATTTTTGCCATAGTTAAATTTCTGATGGAGATATTAAATAAAGGTGGACGACTATGAACTTCACTTTAGCACACGGACGGTGGGGGCTGAGTTCCAAAATATTGACTTTTGAAAAGACAATAGCAAGAAAAAAAGTTCAATCTGTGTACATTTAATCTGACTAGGGGACACAAAAAAAGAAGGGGATTGAATGACTCTTTTTTCACTTTCTGCCAAATAATCATAAAAAAGAGCTAGCCACCCACATGGTTGAACAGTTTTCTTACTCAAATTCAATTCACCTAATTCTCCATATTTTTCTCGAACAAAACCTGGTTCGGAATTTGCATGCTTAAAACAGGATTACACTTACGTATTATTGGTATGCTTATTACGGCCTTTTTCTTTTTGTCATGAATCATATGCTCCTTTTCCCCTCCTACACTAGTGTGCCGAATTGTACTCTTCTTGCTTCAAGGACAAACCCGTCAAGGTAAATTCAGGATTTAAGCTCTATAAATTCAATCTTTAAAATTTTTAGTCTTAAATGTATTATATTTTAGAGTTATGATTAATTCCTATTATTATCATAACATTAGTTAATCTTTATACATAAATTTATGCTTTGAAAGTACTGGTTCATGTCACACCTCTTTTTTTATGCCTCTACTAACCTTTTTAAAATAATAAAAAGATTTTGTAAAGATCAAAAAGGGTTTTCATTTAGAAAAGTGACAAAAAATTGTGTTTTAAAAGGATTTTCAGAGTCGCCACCTGACATTTGGTTTTTGATGTGCCAGGTCACCATTTTTTTTAAAAATAACAATTTTTCTTCAAAACACGTTTGACTTTTAAACTAGTTTGCATGAGAAATTCAAGGTAAGGGAGTTCATTTGACTCCGGGAGAAGGTGTTAGACATTCCCTGAGTCCTGTGAAAGTTACAGTCGCATACCCGATCTAATTGGTTTTTAAAATATTCAAATCGAGGTAAAAACACACGAAAGCGGTAATAAACACAAAAGGTTCGAGGTCACCCCCGCCTAATAAAAGAAAACAAAATAAAAAGAATAAGTCTCACTATCCTATCTTATGCCTCCAACAATGATGCCACGGCCCCTATTTACACTCACTTAGGGGCATACCCCTGAAAAAAATATATACAGAATCCACGGGGCATTCCCTTGAATATAACTAAAGGGAACGACCTCTTGCCTCGAAATTAAACAAACAAAATCCTAAAATTTGCCTACCCAAACATTAACGGCCTAAACATGCTCCTAGCGATTAAACTAATAAATCAAAACCAAAAAAAAAAAAATCCTCTAAAGCTCAAATCGTTACAAATTTTTTTCTCAGCTACTACTAATTTGTCTTGGAAAATGCAAACCTATATTTTGTTTTTTAACATTCTAAACTCACGATCTAATTAATTCAATATGTTACCACTTCCATTCAACTTAATTATTTGTATTCATTTTTATTAAATTTATAGGACATATTTATAAGACATAATTCAAAAAATAAATTAAACAAAGTAACAAGAAAACCAACCAAGATTAAACAGATCAATCCATATTCAAACTTATTGAAATAGAAAGTAAATCTATTAATTAATTAAGAATAAAAAGATATGGAAAGAGACAGACCTCAATAATTAATTCTTTAGAATTAAGGAGAACTCAGTAATGACAAACTTCAATGAACTAAATCTGACTGAAAAATGCAATAACATCAAAAGATTGATTCGCGGACCATGAAAACAACCTTGAACAGCACCTCAACATCAATCGAACCAAACCAGCTTAAAATTTTTTAAAAAAATTCCTTATGTCTAATAGTCATCTCCTTCAGATCTCCATTTTTCTTGTCTAATCTCTATCCCTTCCCTTTTGTTATCCTCCCTTCTTTTTTCTGTTTTTTAGCTTTGGTATCAAATCAACGATCAAACATCAATTGCCTTTTACTAACTTAACAAAGAGAAAACTGCTCAATGCCTCAATGGCTCATGCTTCACTTCACTTGTCAATCGCCAAACCTAACTCCATAGAAGAAGGGAGAGTTAATGAAGTTTCACCAAAGAGGAAAAGGGTGAGCAGCGGGAGTGGAGCCACGACGGCAGAGGCTTCTGATATTAGGTGTGCTCTATTTTCTCTTAGAGTTCGGTGGCAATGGAATTTTTAAGAATGACGGAGGCGGCCGCTGGTCATAGGGTGGAAAAATTGGGGTGGTGTGCGACTGATTTTTGTCTAGGAGATGGAGATGGGAGGGTGCGGCCGTGTTTTTGGGAGTTAGGTCTTTCTCTGTTTCTTGGGTGTGTGTGATGGTTGCTCTAAGGTGAAAGGGGGGTTAGGTTGGCGGCTAAAGGCAAGATGGGTTAGGGTGGCTGGGTGTTCGGGTTTCCAGCGAGATAGGCAAAGATGGGCTGTTGTTGCTCTCAAAGATCGAGAGAGATCTTGAACTCTCAAAGAAGGGAACGACTGACTTCTCTTAGGATTATTAGGGTTCAGATGATATTTTTATATGGCTGTGAAAAATGATCTTGGCCATTAGATGTGGATTGAGTGAATGACTTGGATTAATTTCTCCAAAAGGGCTGATGGGTCAAGAGATTGGGCTCAGGTGGAAGATTCGAATTTGGGTCCTAAAATTGGGCTCCAAGACTCTAAGAATTATTGTCCAAAACCTTAGCTAAATTCCTCTAATATGAGATAAAAATACTACACAATGCAAAAATCAACTTTAATTAATTAAACTAAACTATATTAAAATATGAAACTTTTTTTTTTGTATTTTTAGGAGATTATATTAAAATAAAAGTGAAGATAAGTAACTTAATATCCTAGTAGAATTAAAATAATATCATTATAAAAGGACTAATGATCTCAATAGAAATGAAAATATTTTTGTGTTTTTTATTTTAAAAATACTAAAACAGATCGAATAAAATAAAAATAAAGATAATATATAAGGATCCTAGAAAATCTAAAATAACTCAGATAAATAAATATATAAAATAGGTAAACTACTAATATAGGTTAAAGACATGGCGGGTCAAAAATTATATGTCTACAACTGCCCCTCTTTGACTGGAAACACAAAGAGTTTTCAGACAAAAAACGACGAGACAGGTTTTTTGACATGACCTTTATTTAGAGAGACCAAAAACTGAAAGAAAGGAGAATGTGACCGAGCCCTGGTAGCTGAGCTTCCTACATATCCTTGGCTATAAAGGAATCAGGTTACATGTAGTTTAGAAGTGAATGAAGTGATGGAGTGTGTGGAGAGAATAAGAGAGTTGAGTGAGATACCGTTCTGCCGAGGTTCCAGTCCGTGGTCCTGTTATTATATCAAATCAAAATCTAAAAGAACTAAGAAAGCCTATCAGCTATGAGTTACAAGATTCCTATCTATAAGTCTACTGAAGATTGATCTTGAGTCTTGAATGGTTTTTCATGCAGACTTTTGATTTGAACCTTGATACTTGCTAGTTGCAGGTGCTGATTCATTCTTCCACGACTTCTTGGGATCGAGGCCGGATATGCAGTGCTCGTAACTTCAACCATGTCTTAAGCAGTTAACATCTTTCATCTGCTTCTGCATTTGGATTTACTTTTTTTCTTCTTTTCTTTCTTTCTGGAGTGAGACTTTTCTTTTGGTCATCTCGGACTGTTGACTCTCATTCTTGAGGCGAGCTTCTGCTACTTCTAACTTGAATTGAATTTTGAAATGACTTCCCTCGTTCTCCAGGTAGGTGCCTGCAATCAAAACAACAAAACAAACAAAATTTTCTGCCCCAGTTTGCACTAGGAAGATTTGTGAGTTGTTAGCAAAACTATAAATCACCTATGCTATTGATGCAATGATTAGAGTAAAACTAAGGACTTGACTGGGATGTGCGTCTCTTGTGAGTAAAACCAAGAAAATTTGACTAGCAAATGCATCTGCTAAAAATAAAACCTGAATGACCCAAACTAGAAAGTGTGTCTCCTAGCTAGGTGTGAAATCTCAATTTAGGAAGTGCGTCTCCTAAAAGAATAACATGAAAGACCCATAAGGAAGTGCGTCTCCTACAGGTGAAACTTTAATGACTCAAACTAGGAAGTGCATCTCCTAGGGATGAACTTAAATGAACCAAACTAGGAAGTGTGTCTCCTAGGAGTAAAATCTCAATTTAGGAAGTGTGTCTCCTAAAAGTATATCCTGAAAGACCCAGACTAGGAAGTGCGTCTCCTAGAGGTGAACTCGTATGAACCAAACTAGGAAGTGCATCTCCTAGGGGTAAAATTTCAATTTAGGAAGTGCGTCTCCTAAAAGTATATCCTGAAAAACCCAGACTAGGAAGTGCATCTCCTAGGGGTGAAACTTGAATGAACCAAACTAGGAAGTGCATCTCCTAGGAATGAACTTAAATGACCCAAAACTAGGAAGTGCATCTCCTAAGGGTAAAATCTCAATTTAGGAAGTGTGTCTTCTAAAACATTAATATCACCTAAAAGACCCAAACTAGGAAGTGCGTCTCCTAGGGATGAAACTTCAATGACTCAAACTAGGAAGTGCGTCTCCTAGGAATGAATTTAAATGACCAAAAGTTGGGAAGTGCGTCTCCTAAAAAGCATAATCTGAAAGACCCGTACTAGGAAGTGCGTCTCCTAATGGGTAAAACTTCAATGACTCCAACTAGGACGTGCATCTCCTAGGGATGAATTTAAATGACCAAAACTAGAAAGTGCATCTCCTAGGGGTAGAATCTCAATTTAGGAAGTGCGTCTCCTAAAACAAAAGTATAACTTGAAAGACCCAGACTAGGAAGTGCATCTCCTAGGGGTGATGTGTGATCTTCTCAATAGCCTTTGCATAAGCAGAATTAGGGCATTACACCTGAAAATTTCAAGCTTTGATATGAACATAGCCTTAATCCCTGTTTCAGACAAAGAAAATTTGTGAGTTTAAAATATGGTGGTTAGTTTGTGGCCTTGATTACGAGGGCGATTTCTCTGTCACTTGTCACGATCAACTTGGACTTCAACTTGGAAGACAGTGTGTGCACTGAGTTCTCGACCCATTGCACTCGTGTTCTAACATTCACCAAATTTTTGCATTTTACATCAATCCCAAATAACATCTTTGCATCTTATGCCATTTTGATGTGCTTTCCAGACTCGGCTTTGTGTGATTAAAAAGTTGGTAGCATATTTTGAAGTCATTTATCACTTGTTTCGACAAAAACAGACTCAAAAGGGACTCAAACAAAACAAGAGGAACAAAACAAGGGAAAAAGCGAGAAGAGATGGTATCTAACCAGAAAATATTTTTACCTTAGAAAAAGAACAAATTAGAAACTAATCTGATTTGACGGACATCTCCACTGACAATGACATGTATTTTGGACTAAGCGGCCTGTTACGCCCCTTTTTTCCTCCACAGAGTTCGGGTTTTGACATTCATTAGGAACAACTCATTTTCTTTTGGGAATTGGGTATCTAAAGAGTCGCCACCTAACGGATTAAGGTGCGTTGGGGAACCTAGAGCAATTAACTCATGTAACTAGTTTGCATTACCAGAGATTAGGGTAAGGGATCGAAATAACCTTGAGGGAAGGTGTTAGGTACCCCTCGCGGTCCACAATGGTGGGTCCCAGTCGAACTTAGTTATGTGAATTAGTCATTAGTAGGTAAGCAGTCTAAGCACACATTTGCAAATAAAGAAAGTTTAGGTAGTTTAAGCACATATAAGTAAGTAAAAGAAGTTTAGGGAGTTCAAACACATATATATATAAATAAAAGAAGGGAAGTTTAGGAAGTTTAAACATATATATGTAAATAAAAGAAGGGAAGTCCTAAGTTGGTTAGCCTATAGGATCAATCTGTGTAATGCCCGGTAATCCTCCTCAACTAAAGGGGCTACACGTGATATTAACGCGCAGGTCGTCATATCCTTTTACTACCCATTACCCTCCCTTTAGTGGTTATATAAGTGAGCTTAATTAATGAACTCTAAGCGTGCTTTACCCATCCCTTCCTTGTGGTCCCGGAGACGTTTATGACCTCTATACTTAGGTAGTTCTAGACACTCCTAAGGTATTTAAAAGGTAAAATCTAAGCGACAACAAAGAACACGTAGGACTGTCAAATAGGAAAGCAATTAGGGGGCTCATGTTTGCCTCCACACATAAACAGATACATAGCACGTCTCAAACAACTGATTTTAAAGAAACTCAAAAGGCCCTAGAGCATGACGAACATCACAAACACAGAATATGCAGAATTTTGCTTAAAGCAAAGTGGCAGAACTCTTAGTCATCTTGCCTATTAATTATAGCCTGTTAAACCTGGGCAATTTTACAAATAAGCAGAGTATAACTTTACAGTTTTAGACCATTAATTACCTAAGGCTTGCCTAGGTATAGGCTGTGTGATCATAATTCTGAGAACTAATTGAAATAACTTGAGGTTATCTAATTCTATGGGCATGCTGATCTAGGCGACTAATATTACAAAACTGATTTCATGCATGTTTATACTAGGATATGATATCTATGTGTTGGATTATTTTTAAAACCTTTTATAGACAATTATTCGTTTGAGCGGCGTAGACATGATTTAGAGCCAATGCAAACAAAGTCCTAAATTAGGATTTCTAATGCACGTAGAGATGATCATTTTTATTAAGCATGATTACATCAACAGTTTAATGACATGATTTCCAGGTGAGAATAACTTATGCAGAGTTGGAGAAAGAAATGATGAACTTATAACATGTTTCTAATATGCAAAATATAAACGTGAGTATCCTAAGACAGGTTTGCTAATGCAAATATTATAGACTTATGACATGTTTTGATGCAAGTAACATAGCATATGAGCCTAAAGCTTGATTTCTATCATAACATAAACTCAAAGCAGGATTTCTGTTGCAAATATATATAAACTAAGAGCATGATTTCTACTATGCATCAACCTAAAGCATGATATCTACCCAGTTTCCCACAAACATCATATAGGAACCCTCCACTTTTATTAATCACCCCGACATCTGTTTACAAATAATATTATAATAGACCAGGATCTAATGAATTACATAAGTAAATGAAACTCTACTATAGGAAGCCTAAATCAGGCCCAAAGTAAACCTGGGGATGCCAGGCCTAGCCAAAGATCTCACAGCCAATAGTGTGTCTTGGTATGTCAGAGTTCCCTAAGGACCTCAGGGATCCCGGGCAGTACTCACACCAAGACCTATCTCAAGTAGAGGATTGATTATGTGTAGTGTGGAAGGGCCAACCCCCGTATACCAGAGTTCAGAGAGATCTCAAGGATCCCTAAGCAGTACACATACCAGAGGGGCAGAACGTAATAGTCTAAGAGTAGGGTGAGAGTGCTTGACATAATGTTGAAAGACTTAGTAAAATAGTTAGAAGTGAAAAGATTCAGAAACAGTGACTAGTTTTGAGAAGAATGCTAGGAACATGAGCAACAATTTTGAAATCATTTTGAGGAAAATATACTCAGCAAACAACCCAATTAATTATAGAGTATCCAGTAGACTTACAAACAAGGGGTGAAAAGGGATTGGGAACACATAAGCTTGAAACCACATAAACAAGGAAATCATTTGATACAACAAAGGTACAGAACTACTAGGAGTCTACTGAATCAAGTTAATCATGGTAATAGACAGTTAAGGCATAGAGAAGGAATGTAGCAGGATCCTGTTAAAGACAAAGATGTGTTGAACAAAATTGGACATACAATCAAGGCCAATCGAATGCACTAGAAAACTAAGTAACTACATAGTCATACCAATTAAAGGGAGGGGGTAAGGGAACTAAGTAAACATGCTGATTACACATAAGGCATAATTTAGGCATGCTTAATAATAGCAAACAAAGAAACAAGTTGAATAACTATCACATGAATAAACATGGATGTATAGACATAGAACACATAATGTTGAGTTTCAAAATTTAACTAGAGACATACCAGTTAAAGAAGAGAATGCAGAATGTAAAAAACAGGCAATTCCACTATCTAGCCTTAGCTTTCAGTCGGCTAGACCAACAATTAGCACAAGTTGCAAAGAGAGAAGAGAGAGTTTAAATGTATGTGTGTGTATTCTGAACATTGTTCGTGTGTTGAAGGAGCAGAATGAGAGTGTATATATAACACTTTAGGGGGTAAAACAAATAAGGTAAAATAATCACAGTTCAATCAATTAAGAGCAATTAATCAGTCACAGAATCAATTCCCCTAGAGGAGCCTGAAATAGACCCCTTAATTGGGGCAAATCAGTTAACGGTCACGACAGGGGGTCCAATTAAGGTACAGACTCAAAAACTTTCCATGTAGGGAGTCAGTAGAAATCCCAAAACCATACTGATAACCAATTAAGGCAACTATGATCAATTAAGGTCATAAATAAAGAAACATATAGAATTCAGCACACATTGATTTTAACAGGACATTTAATAGGAATCAATCAACAAAATCTTCAAAGAATACTGATTTTATAGAAAAGAGTTATTCAGATTCCCTAAATAGAAATCAATTAAGTAAAACCTCACAGAAATACCGGATTTAATAAGAAAAGTTGGTTCGAATCATCAATAGAGATCAATTAGGGCAAAATCCCAAAGAATACTGGATTTAACAAGGAAAACATTTGAATCCCTAAATAAAATCAGTGAGTGCAACTAATTCACAGAAATTAACATAATAGAAGAAATCAGTTTAACCATTAGAAACATCTAGGGTTCGAGCATACATACAAAGATTAACCAAATACGTAAAGAGATGAACAAATTAAACATTAAAAGTAGAAAAACCTATTGAAGAGAAGTCTAGGAAGAACCTTAATTTGAAAACACTTAAGGTTGATTGACAGTATAGAAATCAAAGGACCCTTAAAGAAAACTACCATGAAAACTTGAAATACTTCAAATAGGCACGGATCCAGACAACAAATAATAGAGAAAACAAAAACCTTAGAATAACATAGTCCTGAAAATCTATTAACAGTAAGGAAGTAGGAGAATCTTAAAGAAAATCAGTGATGAACTCACAATCGCTCCAGATCTACAAAGATCTGAACCGATTCAGGTCCAAACATTAGGTTTTTTGAAGAAAAAAGAAAGGCTAAAGGGAAATCTGGTCTTGAACCGTAAAACATCGATAAAAAGCACTCACAGACCATAGACAGACTCTTGGAGAGTTTTCAACAAGATCTGGACTAGGTCTCTTCGAGGTCCTTCCACGAAATCACAAAATCTAGCAACCATGGGAAGTATGAGGCAAGTAGAAGTCTCATACGACCATGAAAATCCATGGATCGAATAGGAATCAAAGGGATTAGGGCTGGTTTTGGGTGGCGGTGGCTAGGGTTAAGGTTGGGTCTTAGAGAGATTGAGAGGATTAGGGATTCTAGAGCAGCTGTTTTGTGAGAATGAATTAGGTTAGGGGGTTTGTTTGGTTAAAAATGGTAAGAACAAATAAGGGCCATTGATCTCAGAGATCAACGACCAGGATTAGGAGGGGCCTGAGTTGGGTTAGGTTTGATTGGTTTAGGCCTGGTTTAATAGGCTAGGTCCAAAAAAATAAAGGAATAAAAGACTATTTGTTAAATACCCAAGTATTGAATAAATATTATTTTTTAAAATAATTAAAGATGAGTAAAAAAAAAATATTTTCATGCACAGAAGTGCTTCAAAATAATTATTCAATATTTTAAAATATAATGGACCAATTTTTGGTAAATAATGCAGTGATGTATGCATGGGCTATAATTGCAAAATTATTACAATTGTGATTAAAAGGTATAAATCTGGCCATTTGTGAAGTAGTTTGAACTTAATATGGCTATAATGGCAAAGTTAAATCAATGAAATGTTAGAGAGCCATTTGTGATGCAATTTTGTAATTTTTTATATAAATAAAATACTAGAATAAATTAATTTAAAAATACAAAAATTATGGAAAAATATCAGTTGATGCTAATGCATAGTTTTGAAGGTATATATGAACTTTAAAATATTATAAGGAAAAAATTGGGTATCAGCAGCTGCACCTCTTTACCCGGAAAAGATGAAAGAGTTTCCGGGTAAAGAAATAATGGCCAATTTTTACCGAATGGGATGTTTTTAGAAAAATAAAGGCTGAACTCTAGTCTTTGAGTTGCCTACATATCCCTGGTTTTACAGGAATCAGGCCATGTGTAGTTTCGGATCCACCGGTGAACGAAGCCGATAGAGTTGTTATAGGAATGGTAGACAATTTCGGCAAAGGCTCTTTTATGAAAGGTAATGTCGGATGGAGTTATGATTATAGGTCTAGAGTGTATCAGATGCATTATAGGGCAAATAGCTGGATATTATGAGGTAAGATGGGTAGCCGATGATAATCAGTTATGAATGGCGAAGTGAAAATGGTATGAGCGAAAACCGGAACGAAGGTTGCTCCTATTTGAAAAACGGTTACCTTCGAAATCGCCTGCAACCTCAAAATACAATGCATGCAAGTACGTAGATTACTGCGAAAATTTAAACGTGATGCAAATTCCCTTTGGACCATGAAAGATTGCCTTTGGACGGTGCAGATGACGTCCTTAGACTATGATGTCCTGGGCCATGAATTGTGAGATAGGAGATTCACCAGCCATGAAATGATGTTCTTGAGCCATGAAAATGGTGTTGTTGAACCATGACGCCTTTGAATAATGATATGCAAATTTGAGGGATCCTTAGGCCATGGCATGGTGTCTTTCGGCTATGAGGATGATGCCTTTAGACAATGATGCCTTTGGACAAGTTGGCGATATTTCAGCCCATGAGATGTAATAATATGATGCTAAAATTAACAAGACAAGGCTTAGTCTTGTGAGGCTGAGGGCATAGCTTAGCCCGAAAGAGGAGCAAATAGATAGTGCTGGAATAGAGAAACATTTATGCAAGAAGGGACAATGCTTAGTCCCATGGAAGGTAGAGCTTAGCCTTACGCGAAATGGAGGCAGGGCTTAGCCTCATGCAAGATTGGAGACAGAGCTTAGTCTCATGCAGGATGCCGGACATGGCTTAATCCCATGCAGATGGAAGGCAGAGCTTAGCCTTATGCAAATATGGAGGCAAGTCTTAGCCTCATGCAGGATGTGGGACATGGCTTAGTCCTATGAAAATGGAAGGCAGAGCTTAGCCTTATGAAAATATGGAGTCAGGCTTAGCCTAATGCAAGATGCGGGATATGGCTTATTCCCATGCAAATGGAAGACAGACCTTAGTCTTATGAAAATTTGGAGGCATGCCTTAGCCTCATGCAGGATGCGGGACAGAGCTTAGTCCCATGAAAATGGAAGGCAATGCTTATCCTTATGCAAATATAGAGGCAGGGATTAGCCTCATGCAATATGCGGGACATGGCTTAGTCCCATGCAAATGGAAGGTAGAGCTTAGCCTTATGCAAATATCGAGGCAGGGCTTAGCCTTATGCAAGATTGGAGATAGAGCTTAGTCTCATGCAGGATGCAGGACATGGATTAGTCCCATGCAGATTGGAAGGCAGAGCTTAGCCTTATGCAAATATGGAGGCAGTGCTTAGCCTCATGCAAGGTGCGAGACAGGGCTTAGTCCCATGCAAAGAACAAATAGCAAATAAGAGTAGAATGTTTCTTAGCTGGAGATATGTTCGGTGTCCGGTGGAATGATTGATAGTGATTTCGATGTATGTATATATATTTGCGAATGCTACTGCTACGTCAGATGTGCCTGCGCTCAAAGAAAAATTGTAAGTTTCGTAAGGGGAGGTTGGTTCGTGTCTTTGTCTGCTGGCCTTGCTCCTCCATTCTGGATGCCTTGTTTGAGTTTCCCTGAGTATCACCTGGGTGTTACAGAAATAGAGTTTTTTGAAAATATGCAATTATTGATGAAAAATAGAGTTATTTTAGAAACATAATGAAATATCAAGTGATTTTTAGACGAACTAGTGACTGTAACATATTTCAGAGACAATTGCAGCGTTCTTGTGTTAGAATTTTGAGGGTCCTTCTCAAAATTCTACCCTTGTTTGGTAGATAATCCTTTGGCCATTTGCGAGCAACGAACTTGTTGAACCTTCTTCAGAATTTTGAGAATCCTTCTCAAAATTCTGCCCCAGTTTCTTAACCAATTTTTGACTCTCTAGCATGTGATGGCGTCGGCTAGACTTGCTCCGAAATTTTGAGGGCCCTCCTCAAAATTTTACCCCAGTTTCTGGTTCTAGGGGGAAATGAAATTTTTATTATGATATGACCGAACCTACAGGGCTGCCTACGTATCCCCTCTTAAATGGAAATCAGGTCAAGCATAGTTCAATTACATCTAATGAAGAAATGTAAACAGTCTAAACATAGTATCTCTTGACTGCGTCTGAATTGATTGGTTTCAACCAAACTTCTCCATCCATTTCTACGAGTATGAGTGCTTCTCCTGTTAGTACCCTGTGAACCATGTAGGGACCTTTCCAGTTGGGAGAGAATTTCCCTTTGGCTTCATCTTGATGCGGGAAGATTTTCTTGAGTACCAACTGTCCTGGTGCAAACTGCCTCGGTTTGACCCTTTTGTTGAAAGCTCTAGGCATTCTATTCTAATAAAGCTGACCGTGACATACTGAATTCATTTCTTAAATTGGCTCCTTATCCATTCTGCATCGCTGAGTTCGACTTTCTGTATTATCCCTAAAGAAGATGACAACTTTGGTACCATAAACCAGCAAGTAGGGAGTTGCCCCAGTTGATGTGCGGACTATAGTGCGGTACTCCAATATGTCAAAGGGTAACTTCCCGTGCCATTTTTTGTGGTTTTCTACCATCTTCCTTAGTATCTTCTTGATGTTTTTGTTGGCAACTTCTACGGCTCCATTCATCTGAGGTTTGTATGTTGTGGAGTTCTTGTGCTTGATTTTGAAAGTTTCAGATATGGCTTTCACTAGATCACTGTTGAGATTGATGGCATTATCAGAATAATAGACTCGGGAACTTCGAATCGGCAGACAATATGACCCTTGACAAAGTCTGCGACGACTTTCTTGGTTACAACTTTGTAGGATGTAGCCTCTACCTATTTTGTGAAGTAGTCAATGGCTACTAGAATAAACTTGTGCCCGTTTGAAGTAGTGGGTTCAGTCGGACCGATGATATCCATTCCCCAGGCGGCGAATGGCCAAGGTGAGCTTGTTGCATTGAGATTTGGTGGAACTTTTATCATATCGGCATGCACTTGACATTGGTAGCATTTTCGAACATATTGGACGCAATCTGTCTCCATAGTCATCCAAAAATAACCGGCCCTAAGTATCTTCTTGGACAAGACAAAACCAATCATATGCGGGCCACATGTCCCAGCATGTATCTCCTCAAGTAGCTTAGTAGACTCTTTTGTGTCGACACACCTTAGCAATCCCAAATCAGGAGTTCTTCTGTACAAGTTTCCTCCACTGTGGAAGAAGTGATTGGACAATCTCCGGAGTGTGCATTTTTGAGTATGGTTCGCATGCTCCGGGTATTCTCTTTTTGCCAAATATTCTTTGATATTTTGAAACCAAGGCTTCCCGTTCGTTTCTTCTTCAACATGGGTATAATACGCAGGCTGACTATGGATCCTTACTGGGATGAGATCGATGAAGTTCTTATCAGGATGCTATATCATGGATGACGGGGTGGCCAATGCATCGGCAAACACATTCTGAATTCTGGGCACATACCGAAACTCTATCTTCATGAACCTCTTTCTCAATTCCTGTACATGGTGCAGATATGGTAATATCTTGGAATTCTTGGTGGCCCATTCTCCTTGTACCTGGTGTACCAACAGATCTGAATCGCCGATTACCAGCAACTCCTGAATATTCATGTCGATTGCCATGTTGAACCCAAGTATGTAGGCTTCAACTCTGCCATGTTGTTGGTGCAGGGAAATCAGAGTTTAGCAGATACCGGATAATGTTGGCCAGTTTCCGATACCAAGACAACTCCAATGCCCACTCCTTTGAAATTTGTGGCTCCATCAAAGAACATCCTCCAACCGTCGTATGCTTCAGTAATGTGTTCTCCAACAAACAACACTTCTTCATCAGGAAAATACATTTTCAAGGGTTTGTATTCTCCTCCCATAGGAGTTTTGGCAACATGGTCTGCCAATGTTTGTAATTTGACCGCCTTTTGAGTAACATAGACGATATCGAACTCACTTAACAGTATCTGCCACTTGGCTAACTTCCCAGTCGGCATGAGTTTCTGAAATATGTACTTTAGAGGGTCCATTCTGTATATGAGGTATGTGGTATAGGCACAGAAGTAATGCCTCAATTTCTGAGGTGTCCAGGTCAAAGCACAGTAAGTGCGTTCCAACAGAGAGTATCATGCTTTATAAGGTGTGAATTTCTTACTTAGGTAGTATATGGCTTGCTCTTTTCTCCCGTCTCGTAATGTTGTCCCAAAATGCATCCGAAGGCCTATCTAATACAGATAGATAGAGTAGCAAAGGTCGACCTGGATCTGGAGGGACCAAGATCAGTGGTGTGGATAGGTACTCCTTGATTTTGTCGAAAGCTTTCTAACAATCCTCGGTCTAGCTTGTTTCAGCATTTTTCCTCAACATCTTGAAGATGGGTTCACATATAACTGTGGGCTGCGCTATGAAGCTACTGATATAGTTGAGACGTCCTAGGAAGCTCATCACGTCGTTTTTGCTCCTAGGTGGCGGTAACTCCTAAATAGCCTTAACTTTGGACGAGTCCAGCTCGATCCCTCGACGACTGACAATGAATCGCAATAACTTTCCTACAGGAACCCCGAATGCACATATTGCGGAGTTCAATTTTAAGTTGTAGCTCCTCAATCTGTCAAAGAACTTTCTCAAGTCTGCTATGTGATCTGCGACCCTCTTGGATTTAATAATGACATCGTTCACATACACCTCTATTTCTTTGTGTATTATATCATGGAAGATGGTGGTCATGGCTCTCATGTAAGTGGCCCCAACATTCTTTAGACCAAATGGCATAATAAAAGCTATTTTCTCTGCGTCTTCTTCATCCATCCAGATCTGGTGATAACCCACGAAGCAATCTATAATGGATTGGTGCTCATGCTTGGTACAATTGTCAATCAGGATATGTATTTTTGGCAGTAGAAAGTCGTCCTTGGGACTTGCTCTATTTAAGTATCGATAGTCAACACATACCCTGACTTTCCCATCTTTCTTCAGAAATGGCACGATGTTGGCTAACCAGGTTGGATACTCGACCACCCTGAGAACTTTGGCTTTGATCTTCTTAGTAACTTCCTCCATGATTTTCAAGCTCATATCTGGTTTGAACTTTTTGAGTTTCTGCTTCACTGGTGGTCACATTGGATTGGTAGGCAACTTGTGAGCCACTATGGATTTGTTCAAACTGGTCATATCATCATATGACCATGCAAAGATATCCTCGTACTCCTTCAAGAAATGAATGTACCCCTCCTTCTCTGGCGGTGATAAATGAATGTTTATGTGAGTCTCTTTGACGGTTTCGGCATTTCCAAAATTTACTGCTTCAGTTTCGTCCAAATTGGACTTAGGCTTATTCTCGAAGTTCTCAACCTCTCTGACAACTTCCTCAGGTATTTTGTCTTCTTCCTCCGAGTCACTATTCTTAGATTGTGTTGTTTCATTACATGTCACAGTCACCGGTTCATCAGGAAAAGTAATAATAACGCTGTAAAAAGAAAAGTGCGGAAGATAATAATGAATAGTAAATATGTATACGAGTGAAATCGGGAGGCCAGACTTCACGATCACTGTGTCTCTCCCTTAGACTAAAAAAGGCCCCGAAGATCTAGGGGCATAGCTTGAGGCTTCGACCTCAAAGGCTTTTCACACTTGACCTCGACGCAGCGGGAGTCAGTGGTTATCGAGGGTAAGCGGGAAGTTCCCTAGGCATGTGGTCTGAACTGGCGTCACCTGCAAGAATAAGTACCAGTCTGCATTAGCTTACTAGGTAGCTGTGCCAGCAATCTTACTTTGTAATAAATGCATTAGTACTATGTTGGGGTTCCCCCTCATATAAAAAGGGGGCCCTTGCCATTTTGTAAAAGGATCTGATATTCAATACTAAATACACAAGAACATTCTCTCTGCTCTCTAACATATTCTCTTGATCTCATTACTTTCATTTATTTCTTATATTCATTGTGTTCTATTTATTGTTCTTCGTTTATTCCTTATCATTGATCATAAAGAGCCATCATTGTTGCTCTCACAACTGTTAATCCTCCCTCCCCTAAGCCGGCCACCGGACTCGACCTCGAGGCCCCATATACGCCAGCTCGAGGCCCAGATCTCCAGCCGTTTGGTTTGACAATTACATCGTTTTCAAGCTATAATCTTGCTTTCTAATCTTTTACTTAGCATCCCTTGCCTAACAACTAGCATAAAAATAGATCACGTATTTTTAGAACCACAAAATCAAATTTAATTGTAATTAACATTTTCACTGTAAAAAAATTGTAATGCATTGATTAAAACTGAAAACATCCAAAGCAAGTATGGCTCGATAAATCAAGCATTTATTTGAAACAAATGAGTCTTTAAAACAAAATTACTGAAAATAGCTTAGATGCCTAGCATGGCTATAGAAATAAAATTAGGCTGATTGCCAAGCTACCTAGGGGCTCGGCGGGCTCGGGATGGTGTGGCAGTCCAGTTCCTGAGAATAGATCCTTTCTCCACAGTCTGAATGGTGAGGACTTCCTCTTCCTCCTCCTCAATTATTGCACTGCAATCCATGTCTTAGTCCTCCAGGAATAGATTCCTTAGCCCAGCTAATGCTTCTTCTTCTGCAGTTCCCCATATTGTATCAGCTTGGTGAAAAGTCTGACCCAGATATGGCACTGGTTGCTCGAGAGGGTAATAAGGTCCATACCATGGAGGCGACCAATCATTATACTCCTGTCATGTATACTGGTATCCGAGCCCGAAGGTAGTACCATGACATTTCAGCTGTATTGGTTTGGTGATGCCTTGGAGATTCTTCCTAAGCCCTTTATCAGGTTCATACCCAGACCATGCTAGTGTGCTTTCTATCTTATTACTCCACTATTTGTCTTTTTCAACGGCATTGACACGTTCGATGTGATGATAAGTTCCCCTCCAAGCCTTCTTATGTTCCCGATAACCGGGATGGTTTGACTGTTGTAAATGGGGTTACTCCCGCCTCCGTTAATGATTACCTCCTGATGGTTCCATTCGAACTTTACGACCTGGTGTAGTGTGGAAGCCACAACCCTAGCGGCATGTATCCAAGGTTGGCCCAACAGAAGATTGTATGAAGCTGATATGTCAAGCACTTGGAATTCAACGTCGAACCAAGTTGGCCCCATCTACAGACAATATTAATCTCCCCAATGGTGGCCCTTTAAGACCTATCAAAGGCCTTTACGTTCATGCTTCTTGCCTGTATTTCATGGAAACCTTTGTCCAATCTTTTCAGGGTATCCAACGGATAAATGTTGAGGCTTGAACCTCCATCAATCAGGACTCTAGCAATGAATTTGTCTTCAAATTGTACCGTGTATGCAATGCTCGGTTATGATTCAACCCTTCAGGCGATAGTTCATCCTCGTGGAAAATTATCTTATGAATTTCCAGCACCTGCCTTACCATGTTGTCCATCTCTCCGTAGGTGATATTGTTGGGTACGTAAGCTTCACTTAACACCTTCATCAAAACACTCTTATGAGCCTTTGAATTTTGCAATAGTGACAAGATGGAGATCTGGGCTGGGGTTTTGTTCAAATGATCAACGACGGAGTATTCTCTCGCCTGTACTTTCCTCCAAAGGTCATCTGGCCCTATTTCAATGATAGGCTGCTTGGTAGCGGCATCCTTACTTGGTCCTCCAAAGTGTTCAGGTGTACAGACTCTTCCGGTTCTAATCATTCCTTGTGCAATATCAGACTCTTCCATCTTTGCCTTTCCTTTTCGCCTAGCTTCGTCAACATAATCCCAAGGTATTGCTTTTGAATCGAAAGGAGGCGTGTTTGATATTGTCACTATGAAAGGTGTGGCCACTTCTACTTCAAATGGAACAGGGGTGGCCGTAGGTGGAGCTACCTCTACCTCAAATGGAACCGGTGTAACTAACTCAATCTCGACTGGTGACTAAGTCTATTTTATAATAGGAGTAAGTGTGACTACGTGTTTAAAGTCATCGCCTTCTTGAATAATCCCGATTGACCCCTCAAGATCGCATTCTTCATCTATCTCTATCATATGTATTCCACCGCCCCTATGATCCGAGAGAGTATTGTTGTGGACGTTGGGTGCAATTTCTTTTGCATGTATGACCTTGTTGTCAATCAGTGTCTGGATTTTGTCTTTCAAATGTTCGGCATTCGTCGATGGTGTGCCCCTTCATACTAGAGTGATATGCACAAGTTTTGTTTGGGTTGACCCATTGAGAGGGATTATCCACTACCACAGCGGGAATAAAAGTGACATAACCAGTGGCCGTCAACCTTTCATACAGCTGGTCGATGGGTTCAGCAATAGCGGTGTATTGTCTGGGTGGTTTGCGGTCGAAATTAGGTCATGGTCGTAGGTAATTTTGATGAGTTGGAGGTGACTAAAAATGAGATGGTTGGGAATTATAGGTGTGATAGACAGTGGCTAGTTGGGAATATCTTGGAGGTGAGGGTTGATATGTAGGTGGAGGTGTTTGGTATGTGGGCGGAGGTGCTTGGTGTGTGGGTGGAGGTGTTTGGTATGTGAGTTGATATTTTGGGCTTTGATCCACCATTACTGGCCCAACATCTTTCTTCTTTGATATGCCGCCTGATTGTAGTGCTTTGTTTGTGGCCTATAGTGCTTCAAAGTTTGTTACCATCCCGCTCTTGATGCCTTCTTTGATCCTTTGACCAAGTTTGATGATATTAGAGAATTTATGGTTTTCAATAACCATCAACCTTTCATAGTATTGCGAATCATGTGCTCTGACGAAGAACTTGTTTATCTATTATTCGTCCAATGCTGGCCTGACCTTGGCTGCTTATGACCTCCGTCGAGTAGCATACTTGCAAAAAGTCTCGATGGGCTTCTTCTTAAGACTCTGAATGTAGAAAATATCTGGTGCATTTTCTGTGTTGAACCTGAATCGGTCCATGAAATCAGACGCCATGCTCACCCAATTTGACCATTTCTTAGGATTATGGCTGATGTACCAGGACAAAGCATCTCCCGTAAGACTCCTCATAAAAAACTTCATCCGGATCTTTTCATCCTTTCCGACCCTAACAAGTTTGTCACAATAGCTCCTTAGATGAACCCTGTGATCACCTGTGCCGTCAAACATCTCGAACTTAGGGGATTTGTAACCCTTTGATAGTTCTACATCTGGTTGTATACATAGGTCTTCATAGTTCAAACCTTATATCCCTTTACCTCCTTCGAAGCCCTGAACTTGACTTGTCAATTTCATGAGTTCCTCGGCCATGTTCTTGATGAATAGGTCCTTCTTAGCGGATTCCGGTGTATAGGAGGTTTGTAGGGTAGAGTGAGGTATGGTTTCCACATATATAGGGTTATTTTGGTGAGTGCCAGGGACTTGGGTGTAATGGTGATTGTTGGTAGAGTTTTGAGAATCGGGAATGGGCCGTGGTGTGTTCTGAGAAGTATGATAGGTAGTGGTTTGTGTGTACTGGATAGGTTGGTGATGGTGTTGTGGTGGAGTTGGTATCGTTAATGGATTGAGATTTTGAGGTGGAGTTGCGTATTGATATGGTGCGGGAGGGTTTTGTGGATGCTGGTTTGGTGCGTTTTGTGGAGGCACTAGGTTTTTGGTGTTTTGTTGGTTGATATCAGGGATATTCAGAGTGGGGGATAGGTTTTCTAAGTTACGGACATTCTCAAGTTCTCCCTATAGTTCCATTATCTTTTTTTTCCAACCGTAAAACCAAATCATTTGGTGTCGGAGTACTCTGACCATCTGAAGTTTCCATATTCTCAGCATTTTCCTTCCGAATACCACTTAAGTCGTCCATTTTAGCCTTCCCTTTGCTTCTCATATTACTTGGAGGAGGAGAAGGTGGAGGGCCTCTAGATCTGGTGTGATATGTTGATGATGCCAGTATGTGCGAACCAACCTTAGGGATGAGAATAATAAAGAATAAAGAAAAGCGAAAAGGTAAACCAATCAGTAAGGATTCTGAAATGTTTGTAGTATTTAAACACATATTGCGGGAATATAAATCCGCATCCTAATTTGGGAGCCTTATTGTGCCCGAGGTAGGCCTAACGACAAATAGGTTTGGAGAAATTCAGTGCCAATAATTGCCTCATTTCATTAATGTAAAAATAAACGACCCAAAACGACACTAAATAAGATAATGTTACTAATGGAATTTGGCCTAATTACATTTTAAGATAAAAGCAAGTAAACCTAATCTACTTGGTCCCAGAAGGACCCTCTCCAGACTGAATGCTCTTGTCGATCAGTTCCCCCAGCTCGGAAGTTCAGCAGTAAGAAAGCCCTTAACAAATGTCCTCCTTCATTTCCCTCAGCATTCTGGCAATCGGTGACCCTTTTTCTCATCTTCCCTTCTAACTTCATCAGACTATACTCTAGATATTCCAGCCTTTTGCTGGATTTAGCAGCTCTCTCTTTCCACTCATTGATCATCTCTATGTCGGCCTTATGCTGCTCCAAATGCTCAGCTTCAGACTCACGAACCCTTTTGCGAAGGTTGTTATACTTCACCTTTGCCTCGGCAACCTCGTCTATAACCCTGTTTCCTGGACCAACCCTTGGTTCGAAGATCCCGGCTATGTTGTCCTCCAACCACGAGGGGTAAACGTATGAGTGACCTGCATGATATCAGTCTGGCTCAATGGTATCCTTTTCCACAAAAGAGCGACAATCTTCAATGCTATGCCCTTGGACATTAGAGTGGTACTTGCATCGTACAGCAGGATCAAAACCTTTTGCATATGGGTCTGGAGTATAGCCGAGGAGCGGCTCAATCAGGCCAGAATATTTTAACTTTTCAAACAAGCTTATGTAGGATTTCCCGATTGATATGAAAATATTTCTTTGCCTTTGTTCCCCTCCATGCCCCTATTTTCTAGGGTTGTTGGATGCTCAAAAATATTGTGAAGGCAAGAGTGCATTATGCGGTGCTGACGCTCGCCATAAGGAGTGACCTAGTGGTTGGACAGATGACCGGACGTTATTTGTAGGATAATATTGAGGTGGATTATGTAGAGCTTGAGGAAAGGTTTGGGGTTGGGGTCGAGGTTGAGGCTGAGCATATTGGTAAGGCGGACCCGTTGGGCCATGCCGTGATCTTGAGACAACCATGGCAACATCATCGTTTTTTTCTGACCCGGCAAGCTTCCTGTGTCATTCTAAATTACTTGTGTTGTGGCTTTTAAGGCAGAATAGCTCATGATCTTGCTAGTGACGACCCAGCCAGTCATCTATTGCGTTACCACACTGTTTACCCTTATTTATGATTCTTATTGCTTTGTTAATAGGTTCTATATATGATCAGGTTGGTTGTTTCGGGTTCAGGGAGGTTTTGAGAATGTTTGAGAGACTTAGTCTCTTTTGAGAAAGCCTAAGTTAGAAAAGTCAACCAGATGTTGACTTATGTGTTAGAGGCCTCGGATGTGAGTTCCAATGGTTCATATAGTATTGGGAGGTGATTTGGGATTTAGGAGCGTGATCGAAATGTGTTTTGGAGGTTCGGAGTAGATTTAGGCTTGAATTGGCGAAATTGGATTTTTGGAGTTTTTCGGTTGATAGGTGAGATTTTGATATAGTGGTCGAAATTGAATTCTAGAAGTTGTAGTAGTTGCTTTGTGTCATTTGGGATGTGTGTGCAAAATTTCATGTCATTCGGACATGGTTTGGTAGACTTTTTTTATCAAAAGCGTATTTTAAAAGATTTTGGAATTCTTAGGCTTGAATCCGATGCGAATTTGGTGTTTTGATGTCATTTTGAGCGTTCCGAAGATTGGAACAAGGTTGAATGATGTTATGGGATATGTTAGCATGTTTGGTTAAGGTCCCGAGGGCTTGGGTGAGTTTCGGGTGGTCAATCGGACCATTTCATGTTTTGGAGAATTGCAGAAAATCTGCTAGAGTGTTGCAGAAAAATTGACCTTCGTGTTCATGAGTGGGCCCTTGCGTTCACGAAGGGTTAGCAGGTGAGGTTGAGGATTTAGCCTTCGCGTTTGCGAAGGGTTGGGGTCTTGTGCATTGCGTTCGCGAGGTTATGCCGCGTTCGCATAGAGGAAAGTTGAGCGGCTGGGTTGAGGTTGATTTGTTCTTCGCGTTCGCGGAAGGGGAATCGCGTTCGCGGTGAGTTAGGGAGCTAAGCCTTCACGTTCGCGAGATGCGTGTCGCGATCACGATGAAGGAATTTTGGTCTAAGTAAGTTTCTGCTTCGCGAATGCGAGGCGTTGACCGCGTTCACGAAGAAAGATTTGATGCCTGGGCAGAATGTTTAAATAGCCATTTGGTCTACGATTTTGGGGTTAACTTCCACTATTTTTGAGCGATTTTGGAGCTTTTTGAAGAGGATTGAAGAGGGATTCAAGGGGAAATACTTGGAGATAAGATTTATGGACTTAATACTCGATTCTATTGTGGATTCTACCTAATTAATCATGGAATTTAAGCCTAATATTGAAGAACTAGGGCTTGTAATTGGAGACCTAGAATTTCGGATTTGAGTGTTCATTTGTGGTTGGATTTTGATGCTTTTGGTATGAATGAACTCCGGGAGTGATAAGAAGTCTATTGATGTAAATTTTATCGGAATCCGAGACATGGGCTCAGGAGTCGGGTTTGGCCAATTTTGGGATTTGTTTTGTAATTTGGATCGGGTAGAGGTGAGTAATGATTGTAAATGTTGTCCTGAGGGTATGAAACCCCAGATTTGCACATCGTAGGCTATATTGAGGTGACGCACACGCTAGATGACGAGCGTGAGGTCATACACCATTGGGGAGTTTGACTTAGTCTATCCCGAATGACTATTTTACCGCGTATTTGATTGAAAACTGTTTGCTATCATCATGTTTTGGGCTGAATGCCATATTTGGGACTTGTTCCAACCATTTGAACCCTTAGGGGATCTTTACTGATATTTCTTCACTGTTTTGACTTTATACTTGTACTTAGTCATGCTATATTCTGCTGTTTTCATAACTCAGCCATGTTTACTTTGTTTTAAACACTAAATGATATTTTTAATGATAAATTGGGCTGAGCATCATGTTTTACTGTTGCTCGAGTGGCTTATAAGATTCTGACTGAGTAAGGCCGAGGGTATGTGTTTGAGGATACAATCATTATGATTATGAGGCTGAGGGCCTGAGTTGTATGGCATGAGGTGGCTTGATATGAGACCGAGAGCCTATTGATTATGCCACAAGATGGCTTGATATTGCGCTTGGGCCGTAAGGAGCCCCTCCAGGAGTCTGCACACCCTTAGTGAGCGTGGGTACCCATTGTGATATGAGATATATCCCGAGGGGCTGGTATTGTTCCATGTGTTGCCCGAGAGGCTGGTTCTGTGGGTATTGTGCCCGAGGGGCAATTCTTTATGTGTTTATCTTTTCTAGTTGCCTGTTATTTACTTGCTTAACTATTAGAAAGGCATTTCAAAGAAGTTTAAACTGAACTAAAGTGACCTTCACTGTTTCATTGCTTTTACTGGCCTTTACTACTTTTTTATAGCCTGCTGATGTGCCTTTACGTGATTTCTTATTACTCAACTTGCATTTATTATTATTACTCACTGAGTTGGAGTACTTACTTTACTCCCTGCACCCCGTGTGCAAATTCAGGCGCATCAGGTCCTGCTTGCGAGGGTTGAGAGCTTCCGGTAGACTTCGGAGATTCACTAGGTAGTTGCTTGGCATTCGCAGCCCAGTGCTTCTCCCTCTATCTTTCTTTCTCATGTTTTAGTTATGTAATCGTTGTGTAGACTCTTTTCAGACTTGTAGTTTTTATGATAGATGCTCATGACTGGTGACACCCCGATGCCGGGCTATGTCTATTCTGCAAACTGTACTGTTTATCTTATTTTGGGATTATTATTATTATTATGTGAAAGACTTATTTTTTATTATTTAATTGTTTAAAAATGAATTGGGAGAGTGTCGGCTGGCCTTGTCTTCACGAGAGGCGCCATCACAACCGGGTCCGGGTTTAGGGTCGTGACAAGTTGGTATCATAGCCTAGTTTACATAGGTCTCACGAGTCATGAGCAGATTTAGTAGAGACTCACGGATCAGTACGGAGATGTTTGTATTTATCCTCGAGAGGCTGCAGAACCTTTAGGAAAAACATCATATTCTTGAAATTCTTGTCGTGCGAATTTGCTGATCCGAGTACTAAACTTCTATTAATCTATTCTCTCACAGATTGTGAAGACACATGCTATCGGTCAGGATGGACGACCACTAGCTCCACCAGCTGTGGCCACTAGAGGCCGAGGATGCAGGGGTGTGGCCCGCGCAGCGACTAGGGCATCACCTACAGATCCATTAGCCGCCCCAGTTTAGGATCAGGTCCTAGTTGTGGACGCTCCAACAACACCAGCTCAGGCACCAGTTGTGCCTATAGTGATTCCGGGTCTTCAGGAGTCTTTGGCTCAGATTTTATCAGTATGCACTGGCCTAGCTCAGGTGGTTTCAGTTACTATAGTCACAACTACTTCTCAGGCCAAGGGAGGCACTCAGAATCCCACCACTCGCACACCTGAGCAGGTCGTGCAGGCACTTCAGACACCGGGGGCGCATCCAGCCCAGCCAGTTGTAGCTCCTCAGGACTATGTAGTTCTTGCCATGCCAGAGGATGAGCAACGTAGGTTGGAGAGGTTTGGTAGACTTCAGCCTCCGACTTTCAGTGGTGCGGGCGAGGATGCCTAGGGTTTCTTAGATAAGTGTTAGAGAATGCTTCGTACAGCAGGTATTCTGGAGACTAGCGGGGTCGCTTTCACTACTTATCAGTTTTCTGGAGCTGCATTCACTTGGTGGGAGGCTTTTGAATAGCGTAGGCCTGTTGGTGCAACACCCCTTACCTGACAACAGTTCTCTGTTCTCTTCTTAGAGAAGTATGTGTCGTAGTCTCGCAGAGAAGAGCTGCGCAGGCAGTTCGAGTGGTTGCGTCAGGGAGAGATGACTGTGACATAGTATGAGATGAGGTTCTCTGAGTTAGTTCGCTATGCAATTTGGTTGGTTCCGACAGATAGGGAGAGGATTAGGAGGTTTGTTGATGGCGTCACTTATCAGCTTCATATTCTTATGACCAGAGAGAGGGTGCCTGGTGTGACTTTTGAGGAGGTTATAGACATTGCACATGAGATTAAGTCAGTTTGTCGCTAGGAGCGAGAGGAGAAGGAGGCCAAGAGGCCTCGAGAATCGGGTAGTTATGGTGGTGCTCCTTCAAGAGGTCAGTTTCAGCATGGCAGAGGCCGTCCATTCAGGCATGCTTAGCCAACTTACCCAGGTTATCATGGGGCGTCATCGGGTCAAGGTTCTCACAGTTCTCATCAGGGCCAGTCATGACTTAGTTCCCTGCCAGCTTAAAGTTCATCCCGTGCTCCATTAGTTCAGGTCTCTTCTATGCCAGGTGCATCTGCTAGTCATTCCAGTGCTAGGGGTTCCCTTCAGTCCCCGTCTCCAGCACCCGGGAGTTGCTATGAGTATGGAGAGATGGGTCATATGTGGAGGCAGTGTCCTCATCGTCTTGCGGGTTCATCTCAACAGAGGAGTCAGCAATCGGCTTCAACGCCAGTTACTTCATAACTACCCACCCACCCAGCTAGGGGTGGAGGTCAGTCAGTTAGGGGTCGCCCTAGAGGGGGAGGTCGATCAGGTGGTGGTCAGGCCCATTTCTATGCACTTCCAGCTAGACCTGATGCTATTACTTCTGATGCTGTTATTACAGGTATTATTTCAGTCTGCCGCTATAGACATGTGATTTTTGACCTTCCCCAAGATTTTTCATACTTTAACACGTAAATATTTAATTTAGGTCCAATATAGCTATTTTAATTAATTTTGACTCTTTTACTTTATTTTACTGCAAGAAAACAAAAATTACAAAAAAAATAATTTCATTAATGTTTTGTAGTTATTTTTAATCTTGAAAAATACAAAATAGTGTTGTTTTAATGGTCAGTCTTATTTTAATAGCGATTTTATTTAAGTAGGACTAATTAATAAATGAGATCGTATTTTAATCTCGTTCGCGTAGAAAGAATAAAACTTGGGCTCGAGCAACCCATTTTTAGGCTTAATTTTGGACCTAGCCCATAATTCCCAAGCTCATAATTTCTAAGCCCATAATTCTAACATAATCCCTACCCATATATAATAGTACCTAATCCCTAAACACCCCTAGACCCCAAAAATATTGAATCCGCCATTTTTTCATACGAGAAGAGACAAAGAGAATTCTCCAGCTGCTTCTTCAATCAGCCATTTTCTTTCATTTGAAAAGAGATTAGTCGAAATTCTCAAGACCAAAAAAAGCTGACCTAAAAGGAACGGAAAAGCTGGCAGCGCTATTTTTCATGAGAATTAAAAGCGCCGCAATACACAAAAACCTGACCCCCTTGGCTTCGTCCTCTCACGTCAACTGAAGCAGCGCCATTGACGACCAAAAAACGACGTCACTCCTTCACCTCCATTAATCTACATCCCGTCAGTGAAAGCGAGGTTCGGCGAAGTTGTCATGTTCCATTCGAGGATTTCGATTGTTGGTCCGGACAGCAGTAACTCAGTCCATTTTTGTGAAGGTTTGTTTTGAGATCTATTTCTTTCAATTTTGTTTTTGTTTGTTCTATTACTATGTATATGAATACATACCTTTTTTTTGCTTTTCTTGTGAAGTTTATAAAAATGAAAAACGTTCTCTTACTGCTTGTTTTGCTTTCATTTAGTTAACGAGCTTCATTATTGGTTTACCTAATAAATTGCCTACTCATGTGATTGCCCTGTTTTATCTTTAAAAAATATCATATTACATATTAGTTTTTATGTTTGGTGAATTGGTCGTAAAAGATGTGTTCCTTTTTGTTTGTCACAACTAAGAGTATTATACAACAGTGAGCGAATGGGATGAGTAAAATCTTTCTGGCTTATATGTGATTTCAAACAAATGATAGAGATAAAAAAGTTATGCAGCTATAATTACTCAAAGCTTTAAGAATGTATAAACTTATTGTTGCATTACTATTGTTTCTTTGTCGACCCGTGATAATTTCAATGGATGAATCATGTTTACAAGTACTTTTTTGTTTATTGTGATTTACCTCACCGTGATTGAGAAATGAAGCCATTGATTCTTATTTACCACATTTGAGACTGAGCTGTGTGTGAAACATATGAACCTTGTAATTTGCTTTAGGCGCGTTGAATATATAATTATCATGGCTATTGAAATTTGGGGGTGCATTTCATGTGACCCGATTCTAATTTCCAATAAGGTTAAATAGAACGTGTCGTGAACCACGGGTGCATTTCATGTAGCGTGGCTTACGATGTGTTTTAAATAACTTTGAATTTTCCCGAAATATTAAAGGTGGCTAAAAAGTGTAAATGCACATGACTCTAAACATGTATTAAAATCAGATAATAGGCCAATTTTAATAGTTTGAGCGACCGTGCTAGAACCACGGAATTCGAGAATGCCTAACACCTTCTCCCGAGTTAACAGAATTTCTTACCCGGATTTCTGTGTTCGCGGACTATAGAACATAGTCAATCTTTCCTCGATTTGAAATTCGAACCGGTGACTTGGGACACCATAAACTATCCTAAGTGGCGACTCTGAATTTAAAATAAATAATCTCGTATCGATTGTCACTTTAAGTTGGAAAAAACTTCCTTATACCCCTTGGCGGGGTGGTAAAAAGGAGGTGTGACAGCTCTGGCGACTCTGCTGGGGATCAGAACCTAGAATCTCAAATTGATGGTTCAAGAATTCGAGCTTAGAATAACTGTTATATTTGTCTTTATTTATTATTTGATTTTATTCACATGTTTGGGCCTAATGTGCTAAGTGCTGCTTTTTACCGCTTTGATATTATGTGAACTGTATATAAACTGTTATGAAACCCTTCTCTTCTCATCTTCGGGGATGTACACGCTGGCGTGACTCCCTATTCTGTTAGTGTCATACCTGAAATAATAAAGAGGCTCGGACAAGTTACAAAGTCGGATGGGCTTTTGGTTCTCGGTACGTTGCCCCCTCCTCGGCTCGAGTTGTCTGCTCGGGTACACAAGTCTAGAACAATATACCCAGGTTTTTAGCTTAGAATAACTTAGCCTCATGCCAGATCCCTAGTAGGAATTTTTGTTTGTATCATGTGCATTTGACTTTGGGGATCAACACAGGGGTTGTGTCCGTCTAGTACAGGTGCACCCAAATTAAACGACCATCCTGATACATCTTACGTGCTACTTGCGTATCTGTCTATTTCAGCTTGCATGCTTCTAGAATAGGGAAAGAAAATGAAAAAAAAATAAAAATCAAAAAATAAAGAGAAAAGAAAATAGAGTGAGAGGTAGGTATTTGAATTACCCTGAAATTCTGTTGAAATTTTGAAAAAAAGAAAAGTCATTTCAAAATAAGTCATATTTTCTTTTGTTCCGTCAAAACTGGGCGAACTATGCGGGTCTGATTCTCACCGGATGTGAGATACGTAGGCAAACCTCATCGGTTCCGGCCCATAATTTTCAAAAAATCCAAAATTATTTTCCTTTACTTCCTCTCTAGAAAAGTCTTTCTTTGAGACCCCAATTTTTAAAAAATCCAAAAATATTTTCCATTACTTGCTTTTTTAGAAAGCCTTTCTTTTAGACCCTAATTGTTTTTTGAAAAAAAATATACAAAAATATTTTCTTTTAATTTATTCCAAAAATCCAAAAATATTTTCATTTTTCTTTCAAAATTGAAAAGAAAATTCAAAATTCAAAAATATTTTCTTTTTTTTAGAAGTATTTCTTTCATAAATTCAAAATAAAATTCCCAAAATATTTTCTTCTTCTTTAGAAATTTTTCTTTCGAAATTCCAGAAAAAAAATTTCTTCTTTAGAAGTCTTTCTTTGCAAAAAAGCTGAAGAAAAATCAAAATCCAAAAATATTCCCTTTCTTCTTTATAAGTCTTTCTTTCGAAAAAATAAAATAAAAAATACAAAAACATGTTAGTTTATTTACTTTATTCATGATCTTCCCGAACTACGCAAGATCTGATTCATCTTCCCACATGATACGTAGGCAACTTATATCAGGTTCGATCACCATTAAAAAGAAATGAAAAAAAATAAAGAAATGAAAAAATATTGATAATAATAAGGACCGAATGAGTCTATTCTAACATGTTTTGTTTTGAATTGTGAAGAAAGTTGAGATGGTCGATTTGTGGTAAGCTAGAAACACAAGATCCAAGGAAAAATAATAACTAACATCGAAGCTGTTACAAGTGATCAAGAGACTCAGGTCCAGAGGGTTCAACAAGAGTCTACTGTGTTTGAGAAAAAATAGAATACTAAAATAGCAAATGACCGAAATGTGTCAAGTATGGGCCAGTGGTCAAGGACAACCTCGTCATGAGTCACAATTTGCTACACAGCAAGAGTAGTACCACTCATACTCGTTTGATCTTCCTGCAAACATTGAGAAGCCTGCCCAAAAGATGGTACAGGAAGAAATGACCCAAAGAGTGAAAAGCTTATAACAACAGTTGAAAAGCATGCAACGGTTGGCAGGTCAAAAGAGTATTGCCTTCAAGGATCTATGTATGTTCCTTGATGTCCATTTGCCACCTGGTTTTAAGACTCACAAATTTGAAAAGTATGATGGATATGGAGACCCCATAGCCCACCTGAAAAGGTATTGCAATCAACTAAGAGGTGCGGGAAGAAATGAAGAATTGTTAATAGCTTATTTTGGGGAAATCCTTACGGGTGTGGCCTCCGAATGGTTTATGGATCAAGACACATCTCGCCGGTATGTCTGGGATGACATAGCACAGTCCTTTGTCAAACAGTTTCAATACAACATCGACATCGCCCAGACCGTAATTCCCTTTCAAACCTGAAGAAGAAACCAACTGAAAGTTTCAGGGAATATGCCATTAAATAGAGAGAGCAAACAGCTAGAGTTAAGACACTCATGGACAACCACGAGCTAATCATTGTCTTCCTTCAGGCTCAAGAGCCAGATTATTTTCAAAACATGATGTCCACAGTGGGAAAATCCTTCTTGGAAGCAATCAAAATGGGAGAAATAGTAGAGAATGGTCTTAAGACAGGCAAAATTATAAGTCAAGCAGTTCTTAAAGCCATAACTCAAGCTGTCCGAGTTGAATCTGATAAATTCAGTGACTCGAATGAGAAAGATGAAGAAATCATGATGACATCAGGGTCGTGAAGAGGTCCTAGGAGAATGTCTCAAAGGTATGGCCAACCTCGTCTGTTTTCCGATAACTCCCTTGAGCATTACTATCTATCTTAGAAGCCACAATACTCTGTTGCTCCACCTCAGTATGTTTCCCAACCACCAAATCACCTAAGAAGGTGAGCACGAGCATCACAAAATCTCCACCAGCCTCCACAAAATATTCAAGTGCCATACGACCCACATCCAAGCCAGGGGTATAGAAGGGAACAAAAGCTGAAAGATAATTTTACACCAATAGGAGAGTCCTACGTAAGCTTATTTGAGAAGTTAAGGCATCATGACATAATTGCACCCATTCCTCCAAATTATGTGGACCCACGTGCAAAAAGCTTTGACCCTTCTAAAAGGTGTGAATACCATTCCAATGCCCAGGGGCACAATGTTAAAAGTTGTTGGGATTTGAAAAGAGAAATAGAAAGGATGATCCAGTAAAAACTAATTGTGACCAAAGACAGTGACACCCAGAATATCGTGCAGAACCCTTTACCTACACATGATGATGCACACTTTGTGGGGATGATGCCCGGTGAAATGGAGTATGAGAATCCTCTCGAGAGCTTGCCGACTAAAATTGGAGAAGGCCATGGTGATTCTCATGAGTAAATTTGTGGCTAAATGTCGAGCTTAGAAATTGAAAAGTCATTCTTTCCTTACTAGGAATGAATCTTGGTAGCTTGTTTTGATGTTTTTTCTACTATCTGTGTTATTTCAGGGTTGTCATCCAGATTTTATTTGTTTTTTTGAGTCAAACTCTTCTATCCCTCCATTCTGTTTGTGTGAGTCTTGTTTGTCTATTCAGTTTATATTTTCATTGTCTGGGTTACTTTAGGGATGTAACTCGGATTTTAGGTTTTTACCCTTTCATCCTTATTCAATAAAATACAGTTTGTCCTTTTGTGTCATTCTATGTCTAGTTCTTTTCTCGCTAGTTCTAATGACATGACATGCATGCAGAAAATTTGGCCAAAGCTTAGAAACTGATTTAATATGGAATTGGATAAAAAAACACTTTTGAAGATGAATAAATAGTTGAAATACTTTGGAACTAAGGTCGAATAAAATTCACCTTCAAATCATTGTTAAGATCGGGCTTGAAGATGTTTAATCAATTGAAGTTTGTTTTGAAAGTTTGACATTAAGGGATGGAAAGTGTCTTGTGACCACAACACACCAAGAAGACAAACCTGTTCATCAATGTTGTGGTCACGAAAAGATACTATGTTTGGCGTTCTCAAGGTTGGGAGGCCCTTTTTCTGCTATCCAAACACTTCATATCCTTCGCTACCCCTTTGAGCCTGTATTATTTTCTTTGACCACCCTCTTTTGGAATCAAGTTTAGAGTCAAGAGTCAGAATAAAAAAAAAGTGAAACGAAAAAGAAAAAAGTCCACGTCCCAAGAGCACAAATTGGGGTAGCTTTTAGAAAGTTCTAAGTGAAAAAAAAGAATAAAAAAATTGTCAGATGTTTGAACTACGTTCGACCTGATTCCTTAAAAATAAGGATACGTAGGTAGCCTCACGGTTTGGTCCAACCAAATAAGAATTTAGAAGAAAAAGAAAAAGAAAAAAAATAGAAAAATCTAAAAATCCCCAGTATCTGAAATTGAGGCAAAGATTTTATTTCACTTTTGAAAGAGTCGATTCCAAGAGTTGTAAGTCCACAACACCTCATTTTGAGTCTACTTTGAGCCTTCATGCCGTCCTTTCTTTCCAACCCTATCCAAAAACTTTCCGAATAAAAACCTCCTAATCAGCCTTCAAGAATGCTAAAAGAAGCATGCAATGAGCAACGGTTGTCACGTGACATAGAACAGTGTCAAGATTCTCGCACAAGAAAGCAAAAGAAAAAGAAAAAGAAAATGAGTGAGTCTTATTAGTGAAAACCTTCACGGGCACTGTAAGACGACGGTAAGCAGATATGAATAAATGAGAGAGACTTGTTGGTGAAAACCCCTCGGGCACTACTTGTCGAAAGTGAGTCATGAAGCTGATACGAAGAATTGGCATAAACAAGCCCGACTTCAAAGGTCATAAGAATGGTTAAAGGGAAGATTGGATTAGTTTGGTAGATCAGCCGTTAAGTCCAAAATGCATGTCATGATTATTAAGGCTAGTTATTAAAAAAAAAGAAAAAAAACTTTTCCTTCTGTCCTCCCGATAGGGGCATTTCTTGTTAATATTGTTTCTTTGTGTCATTGTGTCCTTCACTCTGAGTCAGTCCTTGTCAAAACAAGCAAGATGAGATTTCAAAATCTGCTACCAGCTTTTCAGTTGCACAAAGTAAATTTGGCCAGCACACTAAGCTGTTACAGTCAACATGACTTGAGCATTCATGCAAAGGCTTCCCCCCAAAAGACTCTTGTCAGCCTACTTGGCGCAAGCAAAGATAATTGGTGATTCTCTCTGACAGACAAGTTACTCAAAAAGCAGGAAGTCATTCAAGATATCAAAAAAGGTCACCTAAGCAAAGATCTCCAGTTGAGATAAGACAGATTGAGCCGCAAATACAAATGGTACTGGGTGTGAAACAATTAGGGTTGATGTAGAGCAAAAGTCACTTAAAACTGACTCAAGCTGATTGAGCAGAAGCCAAGCTGCCCAAGACTTAAGGCCACAAACCGACCACCATTTTCAAAACTGACAAATTTTTCATTGTGTGAAACAGGAACAAAGTAGTGCAAGGAAAGTGGTTAAAAAAACAACAAAAACAAAAAAGAAAAGAGAAGAAAAAGAAAAGAAGAGAAAAAACGACAAAGAAAAGTTTCTCAAATCTTGTATTTGTCTTGCTATTGTGCATAAAATGTTGCCATTGATCTTCACATTTTTTCCTCATAAGATGAAAAGACCTAGTCTGATGAATTTTCTCCTAGGATAAAAATCTTAGTCTGATGAATCTCTCCCCTAAGATACCCAAAAAGAAAGGACCTAGTCTGATGAATTTTCTCCTAGGATCAAAATCTTAGTCTGATAAATCTTTCTCCTAAGATAACCAAAAAAAGGGGAACCTAGTCTGACGAATTTTCTTCTAGGATCGCAATCTTATTCCGATGAATTTTTCTCCAAAGATAGAAAACTTAGTCTGATGAATCTTTCTCCTAAGATAATAAAAAGGGACCTAGTCTGATGAACTTTCTCCTAGGATAAAAATCTTGGTCTGATGAATCTTTCTCCTAAGATAGAAGACCTAGTCTGATGAACTTTCTCCTAGGATAAAAATCTTAGTGTGATGAATCTTTCTCCTATGATACCCAAAAAGAAAGGACCTAGTCTGATGAATTTTTTCCTAGGATCGAAGTCTTAGTCTGATGAATCTTTCTCCTAAGATAGAAAACCTAGTCTGATGAACTTTCTCCTAGGATTGAATTCTTAGTCTGATGAATCTTTCTCCTAAGATACCAAAAAGTGACCTAGTCTGATGAACTTTCTCCTAGGATCAAAATCTTAGTCTGATGAATCTTTCTCCTAAAATAAGAAAACTAGTCTAATGAATTTTCTCCTAGGATAGAAGTCTTAGTCCGATGAATTTTTCTCCTGAGATAACAAAAAAAGAGATCGAAATCTTAGTCTGATGAATCTTTCTCCTAAGATAGGAAACCTAGTCTGATGAATTTTCTCCTAAGACAGAAAACCTAGTCCGATGAATTTTTCTCTTAAGATAACAAACAAAAAAGAGATCGAAATCTTAGTCTGATGAATCTTTCTCCTAAGATAGGAAACCTAATCTGATGAATTTTCTCCTAGGATAGAAATCTTAGTCTAATGAACCTTTCTCCTAAGATACCAAAAAAGGTAAAAAAAAAAAAAAAGACCTAGTCTGATGAATTTTCTCCTAGGATAAATGTCTTAGTCTGATGAATCTTTCTCCTAAGACAAAAAACCTAGTCTGACGAATTTTCTCCTAGAATAATTTGAAAAAAAGGAGGTATAGATTTGAAAAAAAAGAAAAAGAAAAAAGGGGTCAATTTTAGTTTTCTTAAGTTATCAATCTTTAGTTGTCTTGAAATCAGGACCCTCCTAGATAATGAGACTTAATTTAAAACTTACAGGACCCTCCTGGATAATGAGATCTAACTTTCAAATTCTTAGTGATATTTGGTAACATGATTCAATTAACACTTGCAGATGTGCCCAACTACTAAACTGGGGCAGAAAATTTTCTTTGTTTTGTCTGTTTTGTTGAAACCAGGCACCCATCTGGAGAGCAAGGGAGAACAACACGAGTTTTAACGATAGAAAGCAGTTTGGGGTCAAGCAATCAGGAACCCGTTTGGGGAAACAAGCAACAATGTTCAAAGGAAGACAGCAATCAGGAACCCACCTGAAGAACAAAGGGAAGCAGCGATGTCCAAAGGAAGACAACAATCAGGAGCCCACCTGGAGAACAAAGGGAAGCAGCGAGGTTCAAAGGAGTTCAGCAATCAGGAGGCCACCTGAAGAACAAAGGGAAGTAGTTCAAGTTTCAAGGGAAAGCTGTTTCGAAGGAAGACAACTCAAGCTTCAAGGGAAAGTAGTTCGAAGGAAGATGGTTCAAGTTTCAAGGGAAAATGGTTCAAGGTGCAAGGGAAAACGGTTCAAGTTTCGAAGGAAGACAGTTCAAGTTTTGGCAATCAGGAAACCACCTGAAAAATAAGGGAATTCACTTCAGAATGCAATTCAAGCCAGCCACAAAAGAAGCTCTCGGCAAGAATGCGAGTCAACAGTCCGAGATGATCAACGGAAGTTAGTCACGGTCCAGAAAAAAAAACAAAAAGTGAATCCAAATGCAGAAGTTGATGAAAGATGTGATCTACTCAAGACATGGCTGAGGTCACAATCACTGAATTTCCGGTTTTGATCCGAAAAAGGCGTGGAAGATTGAACTAACACCCGCAGCTAACAAGTATCAAGATTCAGATTAGAGTCTGCATAGAGAACCAACCAAGACTCAAGATCAAGCTTAAGAAGACTCATAGATAGGAATCTTGTAACTCGTAGCTGATTGGCTTAGTTAGTCTTTTTTATTTTTGATTTTGATGTAGTAACGGGACCGCGGACCGGAACATCAGCGGAACGGTACCTCGACCGGCTCTCCACCTTGGTACTCCATCACCTCATTCACTTCTGAACTACACGTGGTCTGATTCCTTTATAGCCAAGGATATGTAGGCAGCTTAGATACCAGGTCTCGGTCACATTCTCCTTTCTTGTAGCTTTTGGTCTCTCCAAATAAGGGTCGGGTCAAAAACCTGTCTAGTCATTCTTTGTCTGAAGACTCTTCGCGTTTCCAGTCAAAGAGGGGCAGTTGTAGACATGTAATTTTTGACCCTCCTCAAGATTTTTCATATTTTAGCACGTAGATATTTAATTTAGGCCCAATATAGCTATTTTAATTAATTTTGACTCTTTTTCTTTATTTTACTACAAGAAAACAAAAATTACAAAAAAATAATTTCATTAATGTTTTGTAGTTATTCTTAATCTTGAAAAATACCAAAAATAGTGTTGTTTTAATGGTCAGTCTTATTTTAATAGTTATTTTATTTAAGTATGACTAATTAATAAATGAGATCGTATTTTAATCTCATTCGCGTGGAAAGAATAAAACTTGGGCTCGAGCAACCCATTTTTAGGTTTAATTTTGGACCTAGCACATAACTCACAAGCCCATAATTCCTAAGCCCATACCCCTAACATAATCCCTACCCCTATATAATAGTACCTAATCCGTAAACACCCCTAGACCCCAAAAAGATTGAATCCGTCGTTTTTCCATATGAGAAGAGACAAAGAGAATTCTCCAGCTGCTTCTTCAATCAGCCATTTTCTTTCATTTGAAAAGAGATCAGTCGAAATTCTCAAGACCAAAAAAAGCTGACCTAAAAGGAACGGAAAAGCTGGCAGCACTGTTCTTCATGAGAATTAAAAGCGCCGCAGTACACAAAAACCTGACCTCCCTTGGCTTCGTCCTCTCCACATCGATTGAAGCAGCGCCATTGACGACCAAAAAACGACATCACTCCTTCACTTCCATTATTCTACATCCCGTTAATGAAAGCGAGGTTCGGCGAAGTTGTCATGTTCCGTTCGAGGCTTTCGATTGTTGGTCCGGTGAGTAGTAGCTCAGTCCATTTTTGTGAAGGTTTGTTTTGAGATCTATTTCATTCAATTTTGTTTTTGTTTGTTCTATTACTATGTATATGAATACATACCCTTTTTTTGCTTTTCTTGTGAAGTTTATAAAAATGAAGTATGTTCTCTTACTGCTTGTTTTACTTTCATTTAGTTAACGAGCTTCATTATTGGTTTAGGTAATAAATTTCCTACTCATGTGATTGCACTGTTTTATCTTTAAAAAATATCATATTACATATTAGTTTTTATGTTTGGTGAATTGGCCGTAAAAGATGTGTGTTCCTTTTTGTTTGTCAGAACTTAGATTCTTATACTACAGTGACTGAATGGGATGAGTAAAATTTTTCGGGCTTATATGTGATTTCAAACAAATGATAGAGATAAAAAAGTTATGCAACTATAATTACACAAAGCGTTAAGAATGTATGAACTTATTGCTGCATCACTATTGTTTGTTTGTCGACTCATGATAATTTGAATGGATGAATCACGTTTACAAGTACTTTTTTGTTTATTGTGATTTACCTCACCGTGATTGAGAAATTAAGCCATTGATTCTTATTTACCACATTTGAGACTAAGCTATGTGTGAAACATATGAACCTCGTAATTTGCTTTAGGCGTGTTGAATAATAATTATCATGGCTATTGAAATCCGGGGGTGCATTTCATGTGACCCGGTTCTAATTTCCAACAAGATTAAATAGAACGTGTCGTGAACCACGGGTGCTTTTCATGTAGCGTGGCTTACGATATGTTTTAAATAACCTTGAATTTTCCCGAAATATTAAAGGCGGCTAAAAAGTGTAAATGCACATAGGTCTAAACATGTATTAAAATCAGATAATAGGCCAATTATAATAGTTTGAGCGACCGTTCTAGAACCACGGAACCAGGAAATTCCTAACACCTTCTCCCGGGTTAACAGAATTCCTTACCCGAATTTCTGTTTTCGTGGACTATAGAACAGATTCAATCTTTCCTCAATTCGGGATTCAAACCGGTGACTTGGGACACCATAAACTATCCCAAGTGGAGACTCTGAATTTAAAATAAATAATTCCGTTTTGATTGTCACTTTAAGTTGGAAAAAACTCCCTTATACCCCTTAGCGGGGTGGTAAAAAGGAGGTGTGACAGCCATATAGATTCCTCTGTATTATTTGATCCCGGTTCCACCTTTTCTTATGTGTCATCATACTTTGCTCGTTATTTGGATACGCCCTGTGAGTCTCTTATTTCATCTGTTCATGTATCTAGTCTGGTGGGCGATACTATTATCATAGACCGTGTGTACCAGTCGTGTGTGGTGACTATTGGGGATCTGGAAACCCGAGTGGATCTTTTACTATTATGTATGGTGGACTTCGGTGTTATTTTAGGCATGGATTGGCTATCTCCGTGTCGTGCTATTCTGGGTTGTCATGCCAAGATAGTCATATTGTCTATACCTGGTGTGCCATGAATTGAGTGGCAAGGTTTGACTAATTATGTTCCCAGTAGAGTAATCTCATTCTTGAAGGCCCGACGTATGGTTGGGAAGGGTTGTCTTTCGTATCTAGCCTTTGTGAGGGATGTCGGTGCAGAGACTCCCAGGATTTATTCTGCTCCAATTGTGAGGAAGTTTTCTGATGTGTTTCCTACAGACCTGTCGGGCATGCCACCTGACAGTGATATTGATTTTGGTAATGACCTGGTGCCGGGCACTCAGCCCATTTCTATTCCTCCGTATCGTATGGTACCTGCGGAGTTGAAGGGGTTAAAGGAGCAGCTTCAAGAACTCCTGGATAAGGGGTTCATTCGGCCTAGTGTGTCACCTTGGGGTGCGCTGGTTCTATTTATGAAGAAGAAGGATTTCACTATGAGGATGTGCATTGATTATAGGCAGTTGAACAAAGTAACAGTTAAGAACAAGTATCCTTTGCCTCGCATTGATGATTTATTCGACTAGCTTCAGGTAGCGAGAGTGTTCTCCAAGATTGATCTCTGTTCAGGTTATCACCAGTTGACGATCAGGGACTCGGATATCTTTAAGACAACTTTTAGGACTCGATATGGTCATTATGAGTTCTTGGTGATGTCTTTTGAGCTGACCAATGCCCCAACAACGTTCATGCATTTGATGAACAACATGTTCTGTCCTTATCTCAACTCGTTTGTCATAGACTTCATTGATGATATTTTGGTGTATTTGCATAGTCAGGAAGAGCACGTGAAGCGTTTGAGAGTTGTGTTGCAGATATTGAGAGAGGAGAAGCTTTATGCAAAATTCTCCAAGTGTGAGTTTTGGCTCAGTTCAGTGGCTTTCTTGGGGCATGTGGTCTCCAGCGAGGGTATTCAGGTTGATTCGAAGAAGATAAAGGTTGTTCAGAGTTGGCCCGGACCGTCCTCAGCCATAGATATTCACAACTTTCTTGGTTTGGCGGGTTATTACCGCCAGTTTGTTTAGGGATTCTCATCTATCGCATCGCCCTTTACCATGTTGACTCAGAAGGGTGATTCATTTGTATGGTTGGATTAGTGTCCGAAGAGCTTTCAGAAGCTCAAGACAGCCTTGACCACAGCTCTAGTGTTAGTTTTGCCATCAACTTCAGGTTCATATACCGTGTATTGTGATGCTTCGAGAGTTGGTATTGGGTGTGTATTGATGCAGGAGGGTAAAGTTATTATTTATGCTTCTCGTCAGTTGAAGCCCCATGAGAAGAACTACACCGTTCATGATTTGGAGTTGGCTTCCATAGTTCACGCGTTAAAGATTTGGAGGCATTACTTGTATGGTGTGTCTTGTGAGGTGTTTACTGATCATCGTAGCCTTTAGCATTTGTTCAAGCAGAAGGATCTCAATTTGAGGCAGCGGAGATGGTTGGAAGGCCAATGTGGTGGCCAATATATGGTGTGTCTTGTGAGGTGTTTACTATCTTGTACCATCCGGGGAAGGCCAATGTGGTGGCCGATGCCTTGAGTTGAAAGGCGGTAAGTATGGGGAGTTTTGCATATATTCCAGTTGGGGAGAGACCTCTTGCAGTTGATGTTCAGGCCTTGGCCAATCAGTTCGTGAGGTTAGATATTTTGGAGCGCAGTCAGGTATTGGCTTGTGTGATTTCTCAGTCTTCCTTATACGATCACATCAAAGAGTGCCAGTATGATGATCTACATTTGCTTGTCCTTAAGGATAGAGTTTAGCACGATGATGCCAGAGATGTGACCATTGGTGATGATGGGGTGTTGAGGAGTCAAGGCTGGATATGTGTGCCCAATGTAGATGAGCTTCGAGAGTTGATTCTGGAGGAGGCCCACAGCTCACGGTATTCCTTTCATCCGGGTGCCGCAAAGATGTATCAGGATTCGAGACAACATTATTGGTGGATGAGAATGAAGAAAGACATTGTGTGATTTGTAGCTCGGTGTCTCAACTGTCAGTAGGTGAAATATGAGCATCGGAGACCGGGTGGCTTGCATCAGCAGATGGATATTGCGGAGTGGAAGTGGGAGCGGATCACCATGGACTTCGTAGTTTGGCTCTCACGGACCTTGAGGAAGTTCGACGCTATTTGGGTGATTATGGATCGGCTGACCAAGTCCGCGAACTTCATTCCTGTATGTACTACCTATTCTTCAGTGAGGTTGGCAGAGATCTATATCTGTGAGATTATTCGTTTGCATGGTGTCCCAATTTCTATCATTTTAGATAGGGGCACTTAGTTTACTTTACAGTTTTGGAGGTCTATGCACCAAGAGTTGGGTACTCAGGTTGAGTTGAGCACAACTTTTTACCCTTAGATGGACGGACAGTCCGAGCGCACTATTCAGATATTGGAGGACATATTGCGTGCTTGTGTTATTGATTTTGGAGGGTCATGCGATCCATTTCACCGCTTGCATAGTTTGCTTATAACAACAGCTACTAGTTGAGTATTCAGATGGATCCATATGAGGCTTTGTATGGTAGGCGGTGTAGATCTCCAGTTGGTTGGTTTGAGCCGGATGAGGATAGGCTATTGGGGAATGACTTGGTGCAGGATGCTTTAGAAAAGGTGAAGGTAATTCAGGAGAGGCTTCGTACAGTGCAGTCGAGACAAAAGAGCTATGCTGATAGGAAGGTTCGGGATGTGTCCTACATGGTTGGTGAGAAGGTTGTATTGAAGGGTTCGCCTATGAAGGGTTTTATGGGATTTGGGAAGAAGGGTAAATTGAGTTCTCGGTTCATTGGGCCTTTTGAGGTGCTTTGGAGGATTGGGGAGGTATCTTATGAGCTTTCTTTGCCATCTAGCTTGTCGAGTATGCATCCGGTATTTCATGTTTCTATGCTCCAGAAGTATATTAGGGACCTGTCTTATGTTATGGATTTCAGCATGGTTCAGTTAGATGATTATTTGACTTATGATGTGGAACCAGTAGCTATTTTGGGGCGTTTGGTTCGAAAGTTGAGATCAAAGGATATATCTTCAGTGAAAGTGCAATGGGCCGGCCCGTGGAGGAGGCTACCTGGGAGACCGAGCGGCAGATGCGGAGCAGATATCCCCACCTGTTTGAGGCTTCACGTATGTTTCTTGACTCGTTCGATGACGAACGTTTGTTTAAGAGGGGGATGATATGACGACCTGACCAGTAATCTCTTGAGTTACCGCTCCGTTTCTCCTATTTCTGCTTCTTATTGCTTTGTTTATCGGTTCTATATGTGATCGGGTTGGTTGTTTCGGGTTCAGAGAGGTTTTGAGAAGGTTTGAGACACTTAGTCTCTTTTGAGGAAGCTTAAGTTGGAAAAGTCAACTGGAGGTTCAGATAGCTTCGGGAGGTGATTTGGGACTTAGGAGCATGATCAAAATGTGTTTTGGAGGTCCGGAGTAGATTTAGGCTTGAATTGGCGAAATTGGATTTTTGAATTTTTTTGGTTGATAGGTGAGATTTTGATATAGGGATTGGATTGGAATTCCAAAAGTTGTAGCAGTTGCGTTGTGTCATTTGGGATGTGTGTGCAAAATTTTAGTTCATTCGGACATGGTTTGGTAGGCGTTTTGATCAAAAGCGTATTTTAGAAGATTTTGGAATTCTTAGGCTTGATTCCGATGCGAATTTGGTGTTTTGGTGCCGTTTTGAGCATTTCGAAGATTGAAAAAAGTTTGAATGATGTTATGGGATATGTTGGCATGTTTGGTTGAGGTCCCGGGGGCCTCGGGTGAGTTTCGGGTGGTCAATCGGACCATTTCATGTTTTGGAGAATTGTAGAAAATCTGTTGGAGTGTTGCAGAAAAGTTGACCTTCGCGTTCGCGAGTGGGCCCTTGCATTCGCGAAGGGTTAGCAGGTGAGGCTGAGGATTTAGCCTTCACGTTCGTGAGGGAGGCTCGTCGTTCGCGAAGGGCTGGGGTCTTGTGCATCGCGTTCGCGAGGTAATGCTGCGTTCACGTAGAGGAAAGTTGAGCGGCTGGGTTGAGGTTGATTTGTTCTTCGCGTTCGAGGTGAGTTAGGGAGCTAAGCCTTTGCATTCGCGAGATAGGTGTCGCGATCACGATGAAGGAATTTCGATCTAAGTAAGTTTGTGCTTCGCGAACGCGAGGCGTTGACCTCGTTCGCGAAGAAGGATTTGATGCCTGGGCAGAATGTTTAAATAGCCATTTGGTCAGCGATTTATGGGTTAACTTCCACCATTTTTGAGCGATATTAGAGCTTTTTGAAGAGGATAACACAGGGATTCAAGGGGAAATACTTGGAGGTAAGATTTATGGACTTAATTCTCGATTCTAATGTGGATTCTACCTAATTAATCATGGAATTTAAGCTTAATATTGAAGAACTAGGGCTTGTAATTGGAGACCTAGAATTTGGGATTTGAGGGGTCGTTTGTGGTTGGATTTTGATGCTTTTGGTATGAATGAACTCGGGGAGTGATTTGATTTCTTTCGAGTGAGCTTTGTTACCTTAGCATATTTTGATGGTTTTGCACTGATTTTGGTTAGATTTGGAGCATCCGGAGACCGATTCGAGGGGCAAAGTCATCGCGACCTAGAGATTTGGACCAGGTAGAGGTGAGTAATGATTGTAAATATTGTCCTGAAGGTATGAAACCCCAGATTTGCACATCGTGGTGCTATATTGAGGTGACACACACGCTAGATAATGAGCGTGGGGTCGTGCACCATTGGGGAGTGTGACTTATCCATCCCGAATGACTGTTTTACCATGTATTTGATTGAAAACTATTTGCTATCATCATGTTTTGGGCTAAATGCCATATTTGGGCCTCGTGCCAATCATTTGAACCCTTAGGGGATCTTTACTGATATTTCCGCACTATTTTGACTTTATACTTGTACTCAGTCATGCTATATTCTTTTGTTTTTCTAACTCAACCATGTTTACTTTGTTTTAAACATTAAATGATATTTTCAATGATAAATTGGGTTGAGCATCATGTTTTACTATTGCCCGAGTGACTTATGAGATTCTAACTGAGTAAGGCCGAGGGTCTGTGTGTGAGGATACACTGATTATGATTATGAGGCCGAGGGCCTGAGTTGTACGCCACGAGGTGGCTTGATATGAGGCCGAGAGCCTATTGATTATGCCACGAGATGACTTGATAGTGCGCTTGGGCCATAAGGGGCCCCTGCAGAAGTCTGCACACCCTAGTGAGCGCTGGTACCCCCTATGATATGAGATATAGCCCGAGGGGCTGGTATTGTTCCATGTGTTGCCTGAGGGGCCGGAGCTGTGGGTATTGTGCTCGAGGGGCGCTTCTTTATGTGATTATCTTTTCTAGTTGCCTGTCATTTACTTGCTTAACTGTTAGAAAGGCATTTCAAAGAAGTTTAAACTGAACTAAAGTGACCTTACATATTTTCATTATTTTATTACTTTTACTGGCCTTTAATGCTTCTTTATAGCCTCCTGATATGCCTTTACGGACTTCTTATTACTCAGCCTACATTTATTGTTATTACTCACTAATTTGGAGTACTCACTTTACTCCCTACACCCCGTGTGCTGATTCAGGCGCATCAGGTCCTGCTTGCGAGGGTTGAGAGCTTCTGGCAGACTTCAGAGATTCACTAAGTAGCTGCTCGGCATTTGCAGCCCAGTGCTTCTCCCTTTATCTTTCTTTCTCCTGTTTTAGTTATGTAATAGTTGTGTAGACTCTTTTCAGACTTGTAGTTTTTATGATAGATGCTCATGACTGGTGACACCCCGATGCTGGGCTATGTCTATTCCACAATCTGTACTATTTATCTTATTTTGGGATTATTATCATTATGTTAAAGACTTAGTTTTTATTATTTAATTGCTTAAATATGAATTGGGAGTGTATTGGCTGGCCTTGTCTTCACGATAGGTGCCATCACGATCGGGTCCGGGTTTAGGGTCGTGACATTGCTTGACTTCAGCCCTTCTTCTATCATTTCTCCCATTTTTACCACATCATTAAAAGGCGTACCCACAGCCGAGATCAAATGCCCAAAGTAAGTAGGCTCTTGATCTTGAAGAAATTACTCGATCATTTCAGCATCTTCCATCGGAGGATTGACTCGCGCGGCTTGCTCTCTCCATTTAAAACCATATTCCCTGAAACTTTCATTGGGTTTATTCTCTATCTTGGTCAAGGATAGGCAATCCGGGATAATATCTATGTTGTACTGAAAATGCCGAGCGAAGGCCTGAGCCAAATCGTCCCATGTGTACCACCTGCTGCCGTCCTGGCGGGTGTACCATTATAAAGCCGCCCACTCAGACTCTGGCTGAAATATGCCATTAATAATTCGTCCTTCCCACCGGCACCTCTCATCTTACTGTAAAATCCTCTCAAATAGGCTACATGATCCTCATGTCCGTCGTATAGATCATACTTTTGCATCTTAAACCCGGCAGGCAGTTGGGCATCAGGGAACAAGCACAAGCCCTTGTAAGCCACACTTACTTGGCTTCTTATCCCTTGCATATTCATCAATAATTGCTCCAGACTCTTCACTTTCCTGAACATTTCATCTTGTTCCACGTTCTTGGATGGTTTCTCGGTCTCAACATGAGGCTCAAACTGAGGGGTGTAGGAGTAAGGATCCGGAACTTTGAAGGTTGGTTCTGGAGCATAGTATTGGGTATCTTGAGCTTGGAATGCGGGCTCACTAGAGGATCGGTAGAGGGTATCTTGTGGAGGGGATACAAAAATGGGAGGGTATGAGGTAGTTTTGGCTGGTGGAACATGAAAAATTTGGGACAAAGTGCCGAGGTAGGAGTGGTAAGGGGTGAAGCCTGGTGCGTGTTGAGGGGAAAGATCAATGGTATTGGGAACCTGGGCTTGCGATTGTTGTGGGATAGTTGCAGGGTTTTCAGTGTAGTTAATGGGGAATGAAGGTAGAGGTTGCCCCCTGATCCAAGACTGATACATTTCTGTCATCTACTGTTTCAACCTTGGACCTCCTCTTTTAATTCAGATTCTGACTCCACAAACTCCCTCAACGGGTCAATAACTTTTGTGTCCAAGTCTTTTCTAGCCATGGCTACCTTGCTCTTTGACCTTGTGTTGTATGGATGAATTGCCAAAGTGCCACAAACTAACCACCCTCCGTTATGATAACAATGAAAGTACCAAAAAGGAGGAAAACAAATCCAACATGTTCGCGTTAGGTCATTTATCATATAGAAATATCACATTGCGTTCAATACCACTAGCAACAATTAATTGTTCTAGAATGACATGGAGGGTCAGAAGGTTATTTCGCATCATCCCAATGTTGTTCATTTCAATCTTCTCTTTTTTTCTTTTCTAGTACTTCTTGTCTTGCTCATTTTCCTCTCTTTTCTTTCTATTAATCACTATTTTCTTTCATCCAGCAGTTTCCTCTCATTTTTCATATCCCACAACTTCATCATCCTTTTTTTCCTTTTTAATTTTAAAAATGATTCGATCGAACCCTATGTAGGTTTCCTACGTATCATGTGACACATGAATCAAACCAAGCGTAGTTCTAGAAAAGTAATAGACAAATAAACTAAAAAACAAAAATCTTTTTGGATTTTTCATTTAAAACTTTTTTTTGTTTTCAAATACAAATGGGAAGTACGATGACAAAAGACTCGGAAAACTCTTACACCACCTAAAAGACTCAAAAATACTAGACAAGACAAGAAAGTAAAAGAAAACATGAAAACAGACTCAAAATATAAAAAGTCTCTTCAAACAAGCTCTCAAATGCAATGGTCCTGGAGTATCTGTCATGCTCGAGCTCTGGTACATGGATCCATGCCTGAATGAGAAAAACAAGACCAAATGATTAGTGACTCAAGACACTATATGATGCCACGACACCTTGTATTGGACACATGCAAGGCACGATTAAGGCTATTTTTGCAAAATGACCTACGTGGCCAAAATGTGGCTAGAAGTACAAACTCAACAAAATGCACCTTAAACAAAGAGGACACTTTGTTGTGGACTTAGGACTCTAAGACATGAATCACTAAACCACTTTTGCGAAAATGATCCCATTTTGCAAGAACGACCGATGGGTCAAAAGCGGCTAGGTATGCAAATTCAACAAGGACGGGCCTTAAAGTAAGGAGACAGCTAATTGTGGATTCTAGACTCCCCAAACACAGTTCAACAAGTCACTTGGCAAAATAGCCCTATTTTATAAAAAGGCCGATGTGGCCAAAAGTGGCTAGACATGCAAGATTTGGCTACCACCCCCGAAGCCAAGAATGAGAATTAGGTATGTGTAGTTCGGGAAGATTGGCCAAAATTGAAAAGACTTACAAAAGGGTCAATTAAACTTGAAAAAATGAGTTGCTTCTTTTTGATTTTTTGTAAAAATGGTATGAAGGTGTAAAATCTTTTTGGAATTTTTCTTTCATTTTTTTTGAAAACAATTGTGAAAGAGAAAATAAAAGTGGGCCCTCTTGCTTTATTTTTCTCCCTTCTTTCCCAAACATCTGTCCATCAAATGACATTTCTACCCTCAAAGATGTAACATTTAGCAGATAAGATGATTGAATGTCACTTTGGGCCAGCGGGCCCATTTGACACAATTTGGACATGTTTTCTACAAAGGACACAACACCTTAGACCGGGCCCTACTAGGTCATAATGATATGATGCAAAAAAAATGACCTAAAGGTTGACCTACGTTTGGGGTTCACTAACAAGGCAATTCGGGGGAGCGTATGGTCGATGGTGGTTGCTTAAGCTTTCCACCCACTCCATACGTTCGACGGCCCCCCTCCTAAAATAAGGGTGATTCAACAAAGAGTTTGTGTACCCGATGCGTACTACAAGACTTGTTGCAGAAAGAAGACCCATGATTATGCATATGTTGACAGTTATAAAACGGTAACCACATAAGGAAAAGCGATAAACAAATAACCAACAAAACAGAAAATAAGACAAACAAAGCGAATAAAGAAAACAAATACCTCAATTGAATATCCTAAAAGCCAACAAGATCAAGTATCAGCTCGAACCTGCAACTCCCCAGCAGAGTCGCCAGAGCTGTCACACCTTTTTTTTTTACACCTCTACTAACCCTTTTAAAATAATAAAAAGATTTGTAAAGATCAAAAAGTGTTTTCATTTAGAAAAAGTGACAAAAGATTGTGTTTTATAAGGATTTTCAGAGTGGCCACCAAATATTTGGTTTCAGTGTGCCTGGTCACCATTTTATTTTAAAATAACAATTTCCCTTCAAAACACGTTTGACTCTTAAACAAGTTTTCACGAGAGATTCAAGGTAAGGGGGTTCATTTGACTCTGGGAGAAGGTGTTAGGCATTCCCCGAGTCCCATGAAAGTCAGGTTGCGTACCCGATCAAATTGGCTTTTAAAATATTCAAATTGAGGTAAAAACACACGAAAGCGGCAGTAAACACAAAAGGATCGAGGTCTTCCCCACCTAATAAAAGAAAACAAAACAAAAAGACTAAGTCTCTCTATCCTATCTTGTGCCTCTAACAATGATGCCACGACCCCCATTTACACTCACTTCGGGGCATATCCCTGAACAAAAATATATACAGAATCCACGGGGCATTCCCCTGAATATAACTAAAGAGAACGAACTCTCACCTCAAAATTTAACAAACAAAATCCTAAAATTTGCCCACCCAAACATTAACGGCCTAAACATGCCCCTAGCGATTAAACTAATAAATCAAAACAAAAAAAAAACCTCTAAAGCTCAAATCGTTACAAATTTAGTTCTCAACTACTACTAATTTGTTTTGGGAAATGCAAACCCATATTTTGTTTTTTAACATCCCGAACCTCACGATCCAATTAATTCAATATGTCACCACCTTCATTCAACTTAATTATTTGTCTTCATTTTTTTAAAAAAATTTATAGGACATATTTATAAAAAATAATTCAAAAAAATAATTAAAAAAGTGACAAGAAAACCAACCAAGATTAAACAGATCAATGCATATTCAAACTTATTGAAATAGAAAGTAAATCTATTAATTAATAAAAAATGAACAGATATGGAAAGAGACGGACCTCAATAATAAATTCCTTAGAATTAACGAGAACTCGGTAATGAAAATCTTCGACGAACTAAATCTGACTGAAAAATGCAACAACATTAAAAGATTGATCTGCGGACCATGAAAATAACCTCGAACGGCACCTCGACATCAATCGAACCAAGCCAGCTTCAAATTTAAAGAAAAAATTCCTTATGTCTAATAGTCAGCTCCTCCAGATCTCCATTTTTCTTGTCTAATCTCTGTCCCTTCCCTTTCGTTATCCTCCCTTCTTTTTTCTGTTTTTTTAGCTTTGGTATCAAATCAGCGATCAAACATCAATTACCTTTTACTAACTTAACAAAGAGAAAACTGCTCAATGCCTCAATAGCTCATGCTTCACTTCACTTGCCAATCGCCAAATCTAACTCCATAGAAGAAGGGGGATTTAATGAAATTTCACCAAAAAGGAAAAAGGTGAGCAGGCGGGAGTGGAGTAACGGCGGCAGAGGCTTCTGAAATTAGGTGTGCTCTGTTTTCTCTTAGAGTTGGGTGGTGATGGAATTTTTAAGAATGACGGAGGCGGCCGCTGGTCATAGGGTGGAGGAATTGGGGTGGTGTGCGGCTGGTTTTTGTCTGGGAGATGGAGATGGGAGGGTGCGGCCATTTTTTGGGAGTTAGGTCTTTCTCTGTTCTTGGGTGTGTGTGATGGCTGCTCTAAGGTGAAGATGGGGGGTTAGGTTGGCGGCTAAAGGAGATATAGGTTAGGGTGGTTGGGCGTTCGGGTTTCCGGCGAGATGGGCGGAGATGGGCTGTTGTTGCTCTCAAAGTTTGAGAGAAAACTTGAACTCTCAAGGGGGGGGGACGACTGACTTCTTTTAGGATTATTAGGGTTTAGATGATATTTTTATATGGCTGTAAAAAATGATCTTATCCATTATATGGGGATTGGGTGAATGGCTTGGATTAATTCCTCCAAAAGGGCTGATGGGTCAAGAGATTGCGCTCAGGTGGAAGATTCAAATTTGGGTTCTAAAATTGGGTTCCAAGACTTTAAAAATTATTGTCTAAAACCTTAGCTAAATTCCTTTTATATGAGATAAAAATACTACACAATGCAAAAATTAACTTTAATTAATTAAACTAAACTATATTAAAATATGAAACTTTTTTTTTGTATTTTTACGAAATTATATTAAAATAAAAGTGAAGATAAGTAACTTAGAATCCTTCTAGAATTAAAATAATATCATTATAAAAGGACTAATGACCTCAATAGAAATGAAAATATTTTTGTGTTTTTGATTTTAAAAATTCTAAAACAAACCGAATAAAATAAAAATAAAGATAATATATTAGAATCCTAGAAAAATTTAAATAACTCAGATAAATAAATATATAAAATAGGTGAAACTACTAATATAGCTTGAAGACGTGGAGGGTCAAAAATTACATGTATACAGTTCATGAAGGAGAACCTTGGAGCAACAATAAAGTTGCTTCCGTGTGACGTATAAGTCACGGGTTCGAACCTTGGAAGCGGCCACTAATACTTGCATTAGAGTATGTTGTCTGTATCACACATCTTGGGTGGGGGTCATTAATCTAATCCTGTGTGAATGGGGGATGCTTTATGCACCACAAAACTCTTTTATGGAAAGTACTCGTTCATATGAACCCGATACCTGTCTTTTGGTACGCGGGATAAGGTGGAATAAATTGTGGTACTAAATTATTGTAATGACTCGACCGACCGTTTTGAGCTCTAACACGTCGTTCAACAGTTTGAGGCTATGAGTAGCTTCGCTTCAGGTATTATGACTTGTACGCATTATCGGAATCGAATTCCGGGAAATTCGGAGCTGATTTGGGAAGAGAATTTTCATTTCGGAAGCCTTAAGTTGGATGAACTGACTAAGATTGGATTTTTGGAGTAAAAGACCTCGGGATCAGGATTCGAAAGTTTCAGTAGGTTCGTGTGATGATTTCAGACTTGGGCATATGTCTGGATCGGGTTTTGGAAGACCCGGGAATGTTTCATCACCTATTGTAGAAGTTAGCATTTTAAGAAAAATTTCATAAGTTTGAGTTGAAGTGCATTTCAGTGTTATCAATGAACTTTTAGGATTCCGAGTCAAGGAGTAGCTCTGTATGGTGATTCTTGTATTGGGAGCGTGATCGGAAGTGAATTCAGAGGTCTGTGGGTCATTTTAGAGTCATTTGGCTAAAGCTAGAAATTTGAAAGTTTTTGAGAAGTTTGACCGGAAGTGGACTTTTTGATATCAGGGTCAGATTCTGAATCCGGAAGTTGGAATAGGTCCGTAATGGCAAAATGTGACTTGTGTGAATAATTTGAGGTCAATCGGACATGATTTGATATGTTTCAGCATTGAATGTAGAAGTTTGAAATTCTAAAGTTCATTAAGCTTAGATTGGAGGTCGATTCATGATTTTAGCATTGTTTAATATGATTTGAGGCCTCGAGCAAGTACGTAATGTATTTTGGGACTGGTTGGTATGATTGGTTGGGGTCCCGGGACCTTTGGTGGATTCCAGATGGTTAACGGATCAAAAAATGGAATTTGGAGAAGGTTTGATGCAGTTGGTATCTGGTGTAACCGCACCTACGAAGCTTTGGCCGCAAATGCGGATCCGCCGGAGCGGCCATAGGGTCACAGATGCAATTTTGGTGGGGGAGAGTTGGGACCGCAGATGTGGTCATTTTGCCGCAAAAGCGAGACTGCACCTGCGGAGGTAAGGATGCAAAAACGGGAATGGGCTGGGAGCCCTGGACCGTAGAAGCGGCGTTTAGTCCACACCTGCGGGACCGCAGGTGCGAAGAGGCTGGAGGCAGTGAGCTCTCTTTAAAAATCGAGTTTTGGATCATTTCCACCCATTTTCATTTCGGGTTGGGGGATTTTGGAGCTTTTGGAAGAGAGATTTTCTTCATCTACGTCAAGGTAAGTTGTTCCCACTCATTAGACGTTAAATACATGGTTTTGTTACGGATTTGAGCATGAAAATTGATAGAAACTTGGGGTTTGAGGGAAAACCTAGAAAATTGATATTCTTGGATTTTGACTACGATTTTGGGTATGAAATTGAGAGTGAATTATATAATTGAGTTCGTGAGGCTATGGGTAAACTTAATCTTCAAAAAATTTTGGAATCCAGGCACGTGGGCGTTTTTGTCATCTTTTTGATCGGGGTTAGAAATTATTATAAATTGGATTCTAATGAGCAATTGAACATATATTAATGGGTTTACATAATGATTGGCTAGTTTTGGAGTGTTGTGCGTCACTTTGAGTTTTCAGAAGGGCGTGGAATGCCGGTGATGGATCTTCGGAGCGAGGTGAGTCTCCTTTATAACCTTGTAAGAGGGAATTGTCCCATAGGTGAAATAATTTTTTATGTGCTTCTATTTGTGGGGGCTATGTACGCACGAGGTGACGAGAGTCCGTGCGTAGCTACTATTATTTGTAAGTCCGGGTAGTCTAGGACCCAGAAGTATGCTATACTTGGAATATTTGTAATTTTATTGACTGTTGAGTTGCTTAAATCCTATCGAATTGGTAAGTGAATTTATAAAAGAATTAAACTTCATTTTCTTAAATCATTAAAAGAGAACTAGCTTTTATTGAATAAACGTTCCCCGATAAATTCTTAATTGGAGGTTTGAATGCGTGTATCTATGTGTGCCCGTGTCGCATGTATGATTCGCAAGCGGGGTGTTTGTTTATTTATGTTGACCGCATCGCATGTATGATTCACGAGCAGGGTAATAGATGTATCTATGGTTCGCACCGTTCGACCCTCGGAAGTGCACATTTTACATTTATGTTGGATCGGGCCTTACGACCTTGGCATGATATGCGCATGCTTATATGTTTTCCTGGGATTTATAAATGTTGATATTTACCTTTCCTGGCCAGAGATAAATTGATAAAGATGATGAAAAGTAAATCTTTGGTACCCATTATTATTTGAGAAGTTGTTTACCTGCTATCCGGCTTTATAAGTTTATAATTGCTTTGTAAATCCATGATCTCCTCCCATTTTTACAAATACTATTATTGGACCACTAGTAAGTGTCGAAGTCGACCTCTCATCTCTACTTCTTCGAGATTAGACAGAATATTCACTGAGTACACGTTGTTTTCGTACTCATACTACACTTGCTGTGCATTTTTGTTGCACTGCCACATGCATCTCTAGTGGCCTAGTGGGTGTAGCAGCATGGTTGATACAGAGACTTAGGTGAGCTGCACTTTTCGAGACGACCCGCAGCCAGCAGAGTCTCTTTCAGATTACTGTATTTACTTTCCGTCCAATATTGTATTCCGGATAGTTGTTGTATTACATTATTTCCTAGAAATTGCTCATGCACTTGTGACACCGAATTCTGGGATGATTATGAGGTATTTTGTATTTACTTCTAAACGTTCTTTTATTTAATTTCGTAAAGATTATCTTTTACTATCTGAATTGAAGGAAAATTTCAGTTTTCAAAATTATTAAGATAAGAATTAAATTAAGCATTTATGGTTGGCTTGCCTGACAGCGGTGTCCGGTGCCATCACGACCCTTAGCGGATTTTGGATCGTGACAACATGGTATCAAAGCCCTAGGTTCCCTTAGGTCTCACGAGTCATGAGCGAGTCTAGTAAAGTCTTGCGGATCGGTATAGAGACGTCTGTACTTATCTTCGAGTGGCTACGGGGCTGTTAGGAGTACTTCCCTTCTTGATTCCTCATCGTGTGGTTTGATTCCTTTGAGGATTATACCTTTATTTCCTTCCTATTAAATCTCATGTGATGTGAAATGCTTATTATAAATTGAGAATTGAAGGATTTTAATGGAACTATAGATGTGGTGCGAGATGTTTCTCCCTGCATAGTTGATTAGGCTATTACCGTCGCCTTGCAAAAGATTATCTTGTCCTTTTAGATTAGTAGTTGTACTTCTGAGAGCTTTGAGGCTATGCATAGGTTGCTTGGATGCTCTTGAATGTTTATCGCACAGTAGTGACGTGATGGTAGGATGCATGCCCATGTGTTAGGGTAGTGAATGACTTGAAAGGAGATTTACTCAGTGCATGGTTCCGATATTTAGTATCTTATTTCTGGTAGAGGAAAAGCAATTGGCCTATGAATGTCCAGATTTGTGTGGAGGAAGTAACGAGACTTGGTATCTTCGAGCGTGGTGGAATTTTCATTTGCGATGTGGGGTCGTCGTCCTCAATTGAATGAGTTAAGTTCGCCGATGTTATGGTCTTCTGCAATTCACATTTAGGGCAGGATATTGTGAAATAGTATTTGAGGAGCGGTTGTCAGAGATCGCGGGGTGCAGTTGTTCAGGATGGAATCAATGTTTCTAATGTTGACGGCTTGAGAAAGATGATCTTCGAAAAGATTTAGAGTTAGTAACGATCTATTAGTTCCAATGTTACAGAGATAGAGATTGGATCAAGGCATCAATCAGGCATCAAAGGATAAGGGAGGACTTGTGGGAAGTGTTAGGCGGCGGTTAAATTTCTAGAAGACTAGGTGTAAGAAGCGAAGGTCGAATAGTTGTTTAAAGGAGTGAGTTTGGCCAAATTGAGAGAGTGGCAGAGTTGCATATGGGTTTTGTGGTAGGATGACTACGTACCTTAAGAAAGTTTGGAGTGATTTGAGGAATTTTAGTGGACGGTGAATGGGCCTACGAGCTTAATTTGAAATATTGGCCAGCATACGGTAGGAGACTTGATATGACGGAAAGGAGCTGCTTGATATGAAGAAGGATACAACATAACTTTGAATTGGAAGATATTGTAGCACATTTGGTTGATATCCACGAGGAGTGAATGGACTTGTGCAGCTGGTGAAGGAGCACGTGCTCATAAGGGGTTATAGATGTCATAGTGACTGTACCTCATGCAGCGACATTGGAAGATATCGATAAGTGATTTCCACAAGTGGGTTATCCCCTGTGAGTAGATTAGCGATCGCATGGTTGGCGAAGCTTCTGCAAAGGATTTTACTGGCCATTCGGTAAGAGGTTGAGTATGTGAATGTCGATAGAGATTCAGAGTGTTCATGAAATGCTAACGGAAGGATTTCAAGGAATCTGGCTTTGATTGCGCAAAGTCATGTCAATAATAGGTAAAGAATCTTGGTGGGTTTCAGAGTTGTGTAATAGTGGCCCCAAGCTAAGTGGTAGAGTCCTACCGCCTATGGTTGGGTTGCATAGTCATCTATTCATGAGATTTCTAGTAATTGGGATATTGATGGGTTATCTCAGCTAAGGGAAAAGAACATAAGAGGTAATTTGAGTAAAGGAATTATTAAGGTGTACTATAGTTGGCCTTATTGACTCATGTTCAGACTTGGGGAAGGATTAAGGATTTATGCCTTGTATAGATGCGGTTTTCAATGAAAGTTATTCGGTCGGGTGCTCCGTCGAGAGGGTATTCATGTGCTAGAAGATTCATGGAATTGATTATATTTGGGACCAAGTCAGAGTGGGTGGCTCTCAACCACGGTCCTAGTGAATTTAAAAGTTAAAGTGTGGTGCCTAATGATTTCGAGCCTATAAGTATGGTTAAGAATCGAGCTTTTGTAGAAGATTATGATAAGAGGCTTGGAGTGTTCTATGATATTTTCGACTTGCATGGTAGCATTTGGGAGGAAAATAAGAAAAGACTTCGGATTTGTAGAGGGATTATCAGAATGGGCATACCAGTTGAGGATGCGAATGTGCGCACAAGGGAGGTATGAAATGGTTCGTGGGATTTGAGACAATATGGTCACGTGATTCAAGGTCACTTGGGATGAGTGCGGATGGAGTATGTTATGTGTTGAATAGAGTTATTATTATTTCTAAGGCAATCAAGGATAAATTGGAAGAAGCTAGATTGGTTAGCCATAGTCGAATTGGCATATTGGTGGTAGTGACCAGTTCCTTCAGCGTGATCAAGTTATGCAAGTGATTTGTGACGGTACATGTGAGGCTTGTCGTCTGCCGTAATTGATGTTATTCAGAAGTATTCTACTATTATGGCCTGTTATGTGTAGGCGGATCCCGGAAGGGCTATGGTGGCTTAGACCACTACTTAGAGATTTGCATATTCTATGGTTATGAGAATTCACTTGTGTGTTGCTATGGTTCTCCTGAAGTGAGTTAAGTGAAAAGTTTCTATATGAAGAAGTGTTAATCTATTAGCAGTTCCGGAGTTATGATGAAAATTGTGTTCTATCGTATATTGGCATGTTGGATGCAAAGAGTGGTATGTATTTTGAAGTGAGGATCAAGGTTGCGGTTCGGTATTGACAAGGATGTCACGATCTCGGATGAGCTGGAAAGGGATTTGAATATTTAAAGTAAGCTAGCATTGTCTTCAGCATCACCTGAGATCGGTGTTTAAAGGGCCATGCATCCTGGTTATTGATTCTTGAACGCTTTCTCAGTGTTAGTACGGCTGGTGGTAAGGATGCGTAGACTTGTTGTCTGTTACGGAAGATCGTGGGAGCGTGCCCCACATGAAGATTGTATAAGTGTGGCATGTAGTCACTTGATTGATTGAAGAATTTAAATCAAGTATGAAGATAGTGGTGATATCATTAATTTGAGAATTTATGCTTGGAGGGCAATCGACTTATTGGGTTGTGGACTGTGGGGGATTGCCCCGGTTATGATGGTTGTTCTTGTGTGTTATGGGAAAAAGGGGGTTATTATGGACCCAGGAAAGATTATTGGCCTAGTTCGGTACGATCAGAATCGGCTTGAGGGACGTGAATGGATTTAGATATGAATATGGGCTTTATGTTGGGCCATATGTGTTCATTTCAGCATAACGCTCTTTATGGAGGAGTATTCAGACGTTGAATGTTATTTCGTCGTCGACTATTTCAGGTAATGCTATATTGTGCTGTGTGAGTTGCGAAATGGATTGATAAACTTCTTGTGTGTTGAGGTTCCGCGTAGCGATAATGTTATGTGAGCAGGATGGCTCTTGAGATTCAGATCATATATCACACCTCAGTTGTGCTTAAGTTTGTTAGCTTATGGCGCTATATGTCTCCCTAGGGATGGTATTAAGCACTTAGCATCCTTGTGATTGATATTCGGTATTTTTTTGTAACAAGCAATTTAGCTCGGTGTGTATCTCCTTATGTGAATTTTATGTGTGGATCGGGTGGCACGCCGTCATGGGTATGCTATTTGGATCAGGTTGCACGCCACAACAATGTGATGTTGTGTACAGTTTCTATATTCTGTGTTTGAGTGTTTGTTTTTCATTTTCTGAGGAAAGTTCATAGCAGTTGCGTGAGTTGAGTAGTCCCTTCTAGAGTTCGTCTTCCTTATGTATCACGTTCGAGTTGGTAGCCTATTGGCACATTGCGGCATTATATGAGACTTTTGGTCATGTCTGGGTAGCTTATTGCCTGAGCAGTTCGTACTGGGTGAGATGGGATTATTGAAACCAAGATCAGTGCAATCGGATTACATGAAGAATATTAAAGAGCAAATACCATTATTTGGTGCAGAAGGAGGTAATGATTCTTGTCATGACTATAACCCCAATGATTTATTGATTCGGTAGTTGGTTATGAATCTCTACGTGCATCTTCCGTCATGGTGGTATTGTAAGAGTTAGAGCAATATGTATATAGGTCATGAGATGCATTGGGAGCGTCAGATTCGTGGAATTTCGACTAATTCGATCAGAGAATGTTATTGTGGTCCTGTGAGTAAAGTGGTGCAAGGTGTGAATTCAGCAAAGGTATGCAATCATGTTTTGGTGCTGCGTGTAGTGATTGATACGCTGAGCATATGTTGGAAACAAGTATAGCAGAGAATTACGGATGTTAGAATTGGGCTCTAAGGCTTATTTGCTTAAGTGAAAAAGGATATCTTTAGATTGATCAAGCTAGGGTGCCCAACTGAGTTGTGGTAGCACGGGTAGGTGCTCGAGGTGTTAAAACGTGATTTCGGACAAATCCAGCATTGAGGCATGTTTGCGAACGAACGTATATTTAAGTGGGAAGAATGTAATGACCCGACAGGTCGTTTTGAGCTCTAACGCATCGTTCAGCAGTTTGAGGCCATGAGCAGCTTCGCTTTAGGTATTATGACTTGTACGCATGGTCGAAATTGAATTCCGGGAAGTTCAAAGCTGATTTGGGAAGAGAATTTTCATTTTGGAAGCATTAAGTTGGAAGAACTGACCAAGATTGGATTTTTGGAGTAAACGACCTCGGGATTAGGATTCAAAAGTTCTAGCAGGTTCGTATGATGATTTCGGACTCGGGCGTATGTCCGGATCGTGTTTTGGAAGACCTGGAAATGTTTCAGCACCTATTGTAGAAGTTAGCATTTTTGGAAGAATTTTATAAGTTTGAGTTGAAGTGCATTTCAGTGTTATCGATGTCCGTTTGGGATTCCGAGTCTGGAAGTAGTTCCGTATGGTGATTCTAGTGTTAGGAGCCCGATCGAAAGTGAATTCGGAGGTCCGTGGGTCGTTTTGGAGTCATTTGGCTAAATATAGAAAATTGAAGGTTTTTGAGAAGTTTGATCGTAAGTGGACTTTTTGATATCGGGGTCGGATTCCGAATCCGGAAGTTGGAATAGGTCTGTAATGTCAAATGTGACTTGTGTGCAAAATTTAAGGTCAATCGAACATGATTTGATATGTTTCGGCATCGAATGTAGAAGTTTGAAATTCCAAAGTTCATTAAGAATAGATTGGAGGTCGATTCATGATTTTAGCATTGTTTGATATAATTTGAGGCATCGAGCAAGTCCGTAATATATTTTGGGACTTGTTGGTATGATTGGTTGGGGTCCCGGGGTCCCGGGGGCCTTGGGTGTATTTCGGATGGTTGACGGATCAAAAAAATGGAATTTGGAGAAGGTATGATGCAGGTGGTATCTGGTGTAACCGCACCTGCGAGGTTTTGGCCGCAGGTGCGGAGCTGCAGAAGCGGCCATAGGATCGCAAATGCGATTTTAGTGGGGGAGAGCTGGGACCGCAGATGCGGTCATTTTTTCACAGAAGCGAGACCTCACCTGAGGAGAGGACGCAGAAGCGGGAGTGGGCTGGGAGACCTGGACCACAAAAGCGGTATTTTGTCTGCACCTGTGGGACCGCAGAAGCGGTTAAGAGACCGCAGGTGCGAGAGGTAGTGAGCTCTCCTTAAAAATTGAGTTTTGGCTCATTTCTACCCATTTTCATTTCAGGTTGGGTGATTTTAGAGCTTTAGGAATTGTTATAAATTGAATTATAATGAGTAATTGAACATATATTAATGAGTTTGCATAATTATTGGCTAGTTTTGGAGCGTTGTGCATCAATTTGAGTCTTCAGAAGGGCAGGGAATGCTGGTGATGGATCTTTGGAGCGAGGTGAGTCTCCTTTCTAACCTTGTAAGAGGGAATTGACCCTATAGGTGAATTAATTGGTTATGTGCTTCTATTTATGGGGGCTACGTACACACGAGGTGACGAGAGTCCGTGCGTAGCTACTATTATGTGTAAGTCCTTGTAGTCTAGGATCCAAAAGCATGCTATACTTGAAATATTTGTAATCTTATTGACAGTTGAATTGCTTAAATCCTATCGAATTGGTAAGTGAATTTCTTAAAGGATTAAACTTCATTTTCTTAAATCATTAAAAGAGAATTGGCTTTTATTGAATAAATGTTCCCCGATAAATTCTTAATTGGCTGTTTGAATGTGTGTATCTATGTGTGCCCGGTATGATTCGTGAGCGGGGTGTTTGTTTATTTATGTTGACCGCGCTGCATGTATGATTTACGAGCGGGGTAATAGATGCATATATGGTTCGCGCCGTTCGACCCTCGGCAATGCACATATTACATTTATGTTGGATCGTACGACCTCGGCATGATATGTGCTGCTTGTATTGTTTGCTTGAGATTTATAAATGTTGATATTTGCCTTTTCTGGCTGGAGATAAATTGATAAAACATGATGAAAAGTAAATCTTTGGAACCCATTATTATTTGAGAAGTTGTTTACCTACTATCCGGCTTTATGAGTTTATAATTGCTTTATAAATCCATGATCTCCTCCCATTTTTACAAATATTATTATTGGACCACTAGTAAGTGTCGAAGTCGACCTCTCATCTCTACTTCTTCGAGATTAGACGGGATACTCACTAGGTACACGTTATTTTCGTACTCATACTACACTTGTTGTGCATTTTTGTTGCACAGGCACATGCCTCTCTAGTGGCCTAGTGGGCATAGCAGCATGGTTGATACGGAGACTTAGGTGAGCTGCACTTCTTGAGATGACCCGCAGCCAGCAGAATCTCTTTCAGATTACTGTATTTACTTTTCGTCCAATATTGTATTCCGGACGGTTGTTGTATTACATTATTTCCTAAAAATTGTTCATCCACTTGTGACACCGGGTCTGGGATAATTATGGGGTATTCTGTATTTACTTCTAAACATTCTTTTATTTAATTTCATAAAGATTATCTTTTACTATCTGAATTGAAGGAAAATTTCAGTTTTCAAAATTATTAAGATAAGAATTAAATTAAGCATTTATGGTTGGTTTGCTTGACAGCGGTGTTCGACACCATCACAAACCTTAGCGGATTTTAGGTCGTGACAATTATACTATATTTGATTGACGGTATAAATTTATACTGTCACACCTCTTTTTTCCCGAGGGGATAGAGAGTTTTTCCAATTTAAGTGACATTAATCGAAATAGGATTATTTATTTAATTTTTAGAGTCGCCATTTGGGATAATTATATGGTGTCCCAAGTCACCGGTTTATTTTAAATCCCAAATCAAGGAAAATTGACTCTATTTTTGGTCCGCGAACACAAAATACCGGGTAAGGAATTCTATTAATTCGGGAGAAGGTGTTAGGCATTCCCGAACTCCGTGGTTTTAGCACGGTCGCTCAACTATTAATAATTGGCCTAATTATCTGATTTATTACATATTTAAAACCTATTGTACATTTTTAACTTTTAACCGCTTTTAATTATTTAAACAATTATGGAATTTGTTGAACAAGCCACGATGTCGTGCACTTGTTTGTTTTTGTACACATTGCAAATTGCGTCACGGGATCCCTACCCACCATCTACAACATATTTATTTTATTTATTATTTAAAGTGATGGTTGAGTCACGTGAAATGCACACTTGACTTGGGATTATGTATCATGACTATGTCATGGGAATCGTACTCATAGTCACAATGATTTAGTATTAATCACGCCTAAAGCCACTAGCGCATTTGAATTATGTTCTTAATCTTTGAGATTATTGTGAGGCTCAAGAGCTTATGGAATTATTTGGAAAAAATATTCTAAATAGTTTAAGTTGACTAAATATTTTTGGAGCATGCATAGACATTTATTCATTATTGAAGAATTGGGGCTAACTAATTAATAAAGAAATGGGCCAACCGTAGAATACATCTTGGTCTAGATTCCTTAAAAAATAGCCACATATACATAAACCCATATATAATCCAAGCATTCTACAATTACAGCCAAACCTAACTCCTCACTTTTAAATCCAATTTAGCAATGCACGGTTCATGATAAATTCTCGGCAGATAACTACTATTATAGTGAATCTTGACAAAATAAACTCTAACTAAAAGATCAACATAACATGAACTAATATAATGTAAAATAAATCATGAAACATGGAATCTGACTACAAATAAAGGGCATCAAAAGGCATTTAAAGTTCAAAATGGAGCATGACATACTTAATCAAAGTGAAATATTATTCCAGCCAAAACATAATTTGAAAGAAAGAACAAAGAGAGAGTAGAAACTGGACCTCAAAATGAGCTTTCACAAAAATAAAACGAGCTACTACCAATCGGACCTACGAGTGGAACCTCCCCTTCGAACCAGAGAATCTGGGCAACGTCGGGAACTGAATAGAGCTCGGACGCGACTGCGGACTCACCTTTGGAGCTGCTGATTTGGTGCAGAAAGGGATTGTTTCCATGTTTTAGGCGGTTTCAATGGTGCGACGGAGCTCGATTTTTGGAGCTTGGTCATGGTTGTTTTTAGCAAAGTTTGGGGCTGGTTTTTAGCCTATTTTCAGATGGTGTAATGTTGTGTTTGCAGTTAGTTTCAGCTGCGATTTGGGAGAATTTAGAGGTGCGTTTAAGGTTGTAATGGAAGTGGGTTCACATAGGTATGAGCTACTGGTTTCTATGGTCAAAACAAAGAAGCTAAGGTGAAGAAAATGAAGTTTTGTGGGGATGGATCTGCTAGATTGAGGTAGAGGAAACAGACGAGCAGGAACGAAAAATTCTCAAAGGCTAATGCCTCACGTTTCTCTTTCCCGTTCTCTACTTTCTCTTTTTCAAGCTGCTGTCGTTCTTTTGTTTTGGTTCTCTTCTATGGGAGGGGATCTAGAATTAGGTCTAGGTTTTGGGAAAGCCTCCTTTTAAAAAGAGGAAATTATGGGGGATATTGGGTTTTGGGTACTGGGCTAGGTGAATTGGGTTAAGTTTTGGGCCAATTCGGGCCATGACTTAGATATTTGGACAAAGCAAGACTTTAGGAGAAATAATTCAAATTAAAACTTCTTTCCTTTTTGTGATTTTGTTTAATTTTTTCTTTTATTGATTAATAAATGAAAATAAAAATACTACTCCTAGACTTGAATAGCAAGATAAAATACTAATCACTCAAAATTTATTTAACAAACTAATATAATTATTTTGGAAAACCTTTTTTTTATTTGTAAATGAAGATAAAGCTTATATTAAAATGTGACTTTTTTTAATTATTTTCAATTTTTAAATAAAATATGTTCTTTTTTTATTGTTTTTAATTTTCTTAAATAAAATATATATAAAAGGAGAAATAAGAGCTAAAATATGTAGATTAAACTTAAAATATATTTACCTACTAAAAGTGATGAAAAACTCAAATATAGTCAAAAATTAGGTGCTTACAGCTGCCCCTCTTTGCTTGGAAGCATGAAGAGTTTTCAGGCAAAGACAAAGTGAGCCGTGTGACTAATTGTTTAGCAAATCTTTATTCAAAAGGGAAAATAAACAAAAGAAAGGGTGCAACCGAGTCCTGGTTTTGGACAACCTACATATCCTGGGTCGTAAGGGAATCAGGTTGCGTGTAGTTCAAGGAGAATGATGGAATGCCGAGTTCGAGAGTCGAGTGAGGTTCTGTCGAGGCTCCGGTCCGTGGCCCTGTTATTACATCAAAATCAAAATGAAAAGACTAACTAAGCCTATCAGCTACGAGTTACAAAATTCCTATTTATAAGTCTTCTAAAGCTTGATCTTGAGTCTTGGTTGGTTCTTCATGTAGACTCTGATCTGAATCTTGATGCTCGTTAGCTGCAGGTGCTGGTTTATTCTTTTTCAGCTTCTCGGATCAAGGCGGGACATGCAATGCTTGTGATTTCAATCATGTCTTGAGCAGTCCACATCTTTTCTCCGCTTTTGCACTTTGAGTTCTTTTCTTTCTCTTTTCTTCTTTTTTTATTATGGATTTAGACTTCTTCTTTTGGGTCGTCTCAGAACCTGTCTCTCGATGTATAACTTGCTCAGACATGAAAACAACAAACGAACGGAATTTTTCTGCCCCAGTGTTCACTAGGAAATTTCATGAGTTATTTGTAACCAAAACTCTATACTACTTCATTATTGAAAGCAATAAAAGTCAAAATTGTGTATCTTTGGGAAAAAGAGATTAGGGAGTGGAGACCCTATATCTAAAATGAAATTAAATAGGGATTGAAGACTCTATTGTTAAAAAATCATCAACTAAGGGGTGGTGACCCTATGTTGGCATCAACTAGGGAGTGATGACCCTATGTTGGCATCAGGTTATGCTGACATCAACTAGGGAATGGTAACCCTACGTTGGTATCAACTAGGGAGTGGTGACCCTATGTTGGCATCAGGTTATGCTAGCATCAACTAGGGAGTGGTGACCCTACGTTGGCATCAACTAGGGAGTGGTGACCTTATGTTGGCATCAGGTTATGCTGGCATCAACTAGGGAGTTGAGACTCTATGTTGGCATCAACTAGGGGGTGGATACCCTATGTTGGCATCAACTAGGAGTGGTGACTCTATGTTGGCATCAGGTTATGCTAGTATCAACTAGGGAGTAGAGACCCTATGTTGGAAAATCATCAGGTTATGCTAGAATCAACTAGGGAGTGGGACCCTATGTTGTAAAATTATCAGGTTATGTTGGCATCAACTAGGGAATGAAGACCCTATGTTGTAAAATCATCAGGTAATGCTGGAATCAACTAGGGAATGGAGACCCTATATTGGAAAATCATCAACTAAGGAGTGGTGACCCTATGTTGGCATCAGGTTATGCTGGTATCAACTAGGGAGTGGAGACCCTATGTTGGCATCAACTAGGGAGTGGTGACCCTATGATGGGTTTTCAATGTCTTTGTCTTATACTTCTTATGTTTTGATGATCTAACAAACTTGTTATTAAGAACCAGATAGAGAACCTGACCCACATTTCAACTGTCCCGGTCCGAGTCTGAAAATCAGTAAATTAATTAACGACCATAGGGAGGAACACAACAAGGACCTGGTGACCTGGTCCCTTAGGGTTCTCCGATAGAAGTACAAGTCAGTGACTGGCCGCAATCATTATAAAAAGGAACACAACAGGGACCTGGTCCCTTAAGGTTCTCTGGCAGAAGTACAAGTCAACTGAACAGCTGGAACGTAATAACAGAAAGTGACTATCTCGCAACTATTAAAGAAGAGGAATACAATGGGGACCTGGTCTGTTAGTGTTCTCTGATAGAAGTACAAGCCAACTATCCAGCTGGAATGCAACTGCACAGAAGTGACTGTGCAGATAGTACATCGGTCACTTCTCATTGGGAAAAAGCATATATCAAGAATTGACATCACTATCTATTGTGATATCTTTTGTAATATAACAACCTGGTGCAAGGCACAACATCTTTGTGCATTCAGTGACATTCTCTCAAGCATAACAGTGTTTTATCCGGCAATAAAGTCACTGGTGTGTCAAGAACTAGAAGACAACTCCACCAAGGATCCGTTTCTTAATGAGTTTATGTACATCCGTAATTGAGTTGTAATCTTGTTATTTGCTCTTCATTGTATTTCCTAGTTTTCTTACTTAGAAGCTTTGTCTTAGGAAAACACCAAATATCCGTAAACTTCTGAGTTTATGTTGTGACTAGGAGTAGTCATAAGTTTAAACCCTTTGTAACTAGGAGAGTTATAAAGTGGATTGTGGTGAGAGCATCACAAGTTAGTTGAAATCTTTGTAATAGGGTTATTGCAAAGTGGCTTGTAATAGAGAGATTGCAAGTTAGTGAATTTAAAAGCTTACAAGTGTAGGTTTTGGTTTTTTGATTCCCTTGTGTGGGATTTTTCCACGTAAAAATCCCTTGTCTTCTTTACTTTCAGTTTCTATAGCATTCTCAGCATTATCTCATATAGGACCATGTACTCTATAGTTTAGTGGACTCATACAAACTAACAATTGGTATCAAAGCAGGTTCTTTCTAAAAGTTTAACACCTAGAAAGGATATCAATGGCTGCTCCACCCAACTTTGAGGAACGACAATCAACCTACAAACCTCCTATATTCAATGGTCAGTACTATGGTTGGTGGAAGACCCGCATGCATGATTTTATGATGGCAGAAGATTCAGAATTGTGGGACATCATTTGTGATGGTCCACATGTCCCCATGAAGAAACTTGAAGAAACAAAACCAATGGTGCCGAAAGGCAGAAAAGAGTACAGCGACATTGACAGAAAAGCTGTAGAAAAGAACTATCGTGCCAAGAAAATCTTGATGTGTGGCATAGGACATGATGAGTACAATAGAGTCTCAGCTTGTGATAAGTGTTGCAAACCGCACATGAAGGAACTACGTACTCAGGTCAAACAGTCCAAAATCGACATGCTCACCATAGAATATGAGCTCTTTAGGATGAAAGATGATGAGTCTATACAAGATATGCACACTAGATTCACCTCCATCATAAATGAGTTTCATTCACTTGAAGATGTCATTCCCAGAAACAAGCTTGTAAGGAAAATCCTCAGTGTTCTACCTGGTTCTTGGGAAAGTAAGGTAAATGCCATCAATGAAGCTAAAGATCTACAAACTCTGACCATGGATGAGTTGATTAGTAATTTGAAAACCTACGAGATGAAAAGAAAGTAAGATAGTGAAAGAAGAGAGACTAAGAAGGAAAAGAACCTGGTACTCAAAGATGAAAGCAGTGACTCAAGTGATGAAGATAGTGACATGGCCTATCTTACTAAGAGATTTCAAAATATGGTTCGAAGAAATGGTGGTATACCAAAGTGGGACAGTTCAAGTAAAGCAAGGAACAACGATATCTGTCACAGATATGGAAAGCCAGGGCATTTCATCAAAGGCTGCCCACTCACGAAGCAGGAGCAATACAAACAAAATCTTGACAAAGCAGCAAAAAGGAACCTAGTTCCAGACAAACGATTCATTCGAAAAGGTGCTGCTGACAATATTGTTAAGCAGGCTATTACTGCTTGGGGAGACTCCTCTAGTAAATTCGAAAGGGAACCAGATGCAGAAAATAGCTCCATGATGGTAGTAGAAACTGAAGCAACGAAGTATGATTCATTGTTTGCGCTGATGACTCAGTCTGATGATGATGAAGAAGATGAAGACGATGAGGTAAACTTAGGGATGTTCAGAGAAATTTGAAATCCTACCCTTCTAAGAAGCTAAGGTCGCTAGCAAATGTCCTAATTGATGCCTATTATAGCCTTGTTAATGATAAAGAGATCCTGACCACAGAACTAGGAGAAGCCGAACAATCTAGAGATGATCTGGTGGTCTGTGTAGTGGACCTAAATGAGACCATAGCTAATACTGAAAAAGAAAAGGAAGCCTTGAATGAAAGAATTACTAGTATGAAAAATGAGAGAGATGACCTGATGGTAGTAGTTGTTGATCTAAAAGAAATAATAGAAGGTCTTAGCAATGAGAAACATACCTTAGAAGGAAAAATTGCAAATACTGAGCAAGAGAGGGATGACCTTTTAGTGATATGCACCGATCTAGAGGAAACCATTGAGGGACTCAATAAAGAACATAGGAATGTGAGTCTTGAGAAAGGGAAGGAAGTAGCTAGTGAGACACACATCATGCTTGAAAAGGAATTAACTGTTGTGAAAACCAGTCTATGTAGTGAACTCGAGAAGAATCAACAACTTCAAGCTGAATTGGAGAAAGTAAGAATTGATCTTGAGAAATCTCTAAAGTGGATCTGGTCCTCAGTTGCTGTCACTGCCATGTATCTTAACAATAGTGGAAACAAGCAGGGCATAGGGTTCCAAAGGGAGAAAACTCCTTACAACCCTCACAGCAAGTATGTCACTGTCCTTGATAACTGGCTATGTACCCACTGTGGGAATAATGGGCACTTTAAAGAAAATTTCCGGGCCAGGGTTTAGTGTGTTCAAAAAAACAAAGTGTTTACAAATAAAGTGACTACTAACAAGGGACCAGGTACCACTCGCAAGAAACGGATGTTGTCTACATGGACTAGTAAAGCCCTTATTCATCCTTTCTATCATAACAAGAGACCCAAACTAGTTTGGATTCCTAAATCTAATCTTTGATTTGCATGTGCAGGGAACAGTGAGAGAAAGCGGAATGCGATAGACTATGAACTGTGAATGTTCAAAGTACGTGACTGAAAACATCATGAATTTCTTTTCACTGAAAGCCTTGCAGGAAGGGAATGTAGTCTTAAAAAGAAAGGAGAGGGTACATTCTCAGTAAATGTAAAGTTGGAAAGGTTCTCTGACGCTTAGATGAGAACGTGTGCTATGTGTATGGCCTAAAGTACAAGTACCAATCTGATAACTGGCCAAGTGATCTCAGTGGACAAAGGAAACAAGAACATCCACTCTGTCAATTATGAATCTCCAAAAGCTGGTGGTATGAGATGGGTGAAGTTGGAACATTGGCATGAAAGATTGGTGTATGTAAGCTTATCACCTCCGAATAAATTAACTCAGAAGGACGTGGTCCATGGTCTGCCAAACTCAAGAGTCACCTGGACATGGGTTTACAAAACAAAGGAGGAGACTCTCGAGGTATTAATGGTTCTTGTCAAGAAAAATTCAAGTAAAACCACAAAAGAAGGGATCACGCATAATTTCTCAACACCAAGGACCCCACAACAAAATGATATTGCTTAAAGAATGAACGAAACTGGAAGATGTGGCATGGAAAATGCTCATCGATTATGGAATTGCCAAGAAACTCTGAGCAAAAGTAGTAAATGCTGCTTTCTACTTGGTGAACAAGTGTCTGATCAAGTCTCTCCTGAATCAAAACCCACTATGAGCTGCCAAATGGAAGAAAATGCCTTCTTGACTAAAAGACAACTCATCTGACAACCTACATAACTAAAAATGCCATGTTCTCGACAACGGGAAGGACCAGCTTGGGAAGTTCAATGCAAAAGGCGAATCAAATGAAGGAATCATTTTGGGTTACTCTCCACAAATCAAGGCCACAAGGTCTACAACAAAGGGCACACTAAATGGAAGGAAGTGCTCATGGGGTATTCAACAAGACACCTTCCTCTAGCCATGGAAGAAATAGTGATGATCAATATGATGAACCAACTCTGGTACCTGGAAAATATCTGAGACTTCAAATAGGGAGACTGATAAAATGAGTAAGATGAAGGGGACTGGTGAAAGACAATGCAACATCATCGTCCACTTCTCATAAGGAACCTGGTACTTCACTTACTACCATTGAAGCTGAAGAAAGAGTGGAGATACAGCTCATAGCACTCCACTAGCAATAGAACACAGAGTGTGAGGAAATCAAATTAACCTCCAAATGTCCCCTACCAATCAAACTTCAGTCCCAAATTGGAAACACAAAAGTTCTCATCTGTGTGACAAGTTAATCACTTTCTTTTATTCTAGAGTTAGATAAGTATTTAAAAACTTAAAAGGGGGGGACACTTTTCCTTAGTCCTTTCTATATATCAACTTTGAATAGAATCCGAAGTGAAAGTCCATAGGAATCCTACTTGAAGGTTGCCTACAGAACTTTGAGATACTTGAAGGGAACTCAGGACCTAGTCCTGTGTCACCTCTCAGGTGACAGTGTTTTTTTCTGTTGGGTATTATGATTTTAACTGTGCAGGTTTTTCTGTGGAAAGGAAAAGTACTTCTGGAACGGTTCACTTGCCATGTTCATTCCTCATCCCTTGGGGGACAAGGAAGTAAAACTCAATGACCTCGTTAACAACTGAAGAAAAATCTCAAAACAAGAGGACCAAGCATATTGAGAGGTGGGATTATCTTCTGAGGGTCAATGTGAAGAAAGGGTTGATCTGCGAAAAGTCTTGTAGAATAGACAACCAAGTCCCAGATATCTTTATCAAAGCCTTGAGTAGAGAATATTCTGGATCAAACAAGATGAAGATGGGGTCATGAGAGTCTAATGAAGAACCTGATCCTCCACCAGCTAGCTATGCAAGACACCGTCAGGTAAAGTTAGCTAATGTATTTTATGACCAAGCCTAACTCACATCAATACCATTATAGGTAAACACGCATAACGATTTTAGAAGCTAAATGTACAGTTATAAACTGCGAAAGAGGAGCTGCTAAAACCTCTTTCAAAAAATTGTTCTGACATCAGGTTCCTTTACCCCAGGTTAGTAGTAATGTGCTTATTCTACATGGCTTCTCAAAATTTTAAAAAAATGTTTAACAATATTAACTCAACTACCACAGCATCCGATTTTTCAAAATCTGCATGTCATGTCTTGTCTTTCTAATCCCTTCATCCCCTCTGCACTGAAACGCTTTCCCATAAACCTACCGCCATTTTAAGAACTATTCAAAACCTATTTCTCTCTCCTCTCATCATTTGCCCTTCTTCCAATAAAACATTTTCTCTCTCTCACAGCAAGTCATGAACCTTCATCTCCTTTGTGTAGTTGTGATCCTCTCTTCATCTCTCTCTCCCAATCTACTCACCTTTCAAATACTCCCATAATGACAATCAAAAAATCTCCCCCTTCTCCACCATTAACACCACTCCCACTTCCCTATCATCCTTGAAATCATCCCAGAGTTTCGCTATTTAACTCCTTTTATTACTTTACCCACTTCTGACTCCTCGTCCTTTCCTATAATTTTCCGTTTTCAGATAAACCCTAGTTTTCCTCCATATTTTCAAAACCCTATGTCTAGCCATTCCTTTGATCTCATCAAAGAACACTCAGGAGGTTTTACCTCTCAAGTGTCAGAAGTTCTTGAGATGATCCTGACCAATATCTGAACTCCTCCATCCTGGACTTAGTGACTCTCTCAGAGTCACCAGAAAAGGAAGTAGCACATAATATCATGGCTATCGTTGCTGAGAGTCTAATGAATGAAGGAGCGTATCTCTCATCTGGGTATCAAGGGGAAGAAACTCTATTCCTAGGAGATGTAAAAACCACAGTACTCCTTGAGTCTTTGGCTCATGAGATGTTCTCAGAAAAACCTTCTGAAGAACCTGATTCTCTTCCATGCAAACCCACTCCTGCACCTCCTGATCATTCTAAGCTCATAGAGTCCTCCTCCAAGTCACCCACTATCAGGTCACAACAGCAAGAGAGTTTTGAGTCCATATTGCAGAAAAGTAAGAGGAGTGTAAAGACAAGGAAAAAGAGGATAATGAATCAAAGGGAATTTGTCACTAACAAGAGTGTTCCAGTAAGTGGGATTGACAAAAATGCTCTAAGGGAACCTGGTTCCCTAGTACAACAATCTTTGAAATCTCAAAAGTCTTTGGATAAAGCTTCCGATGAAACTATTGAGCAACAAAAAGGGTTATCCGTGAAGGGCAGTAGCAAGTCTAAAAGGAGTCAAACTAAGCAAGCCATGTCAGAAGATGATACTGTTGGGATAGTAAGCTGGAAAGGAAAGTCTGTTGAAGGGTCTAGCAAATGAAAATGGGAAACAGTTAAAGAACCTAGTTCACTGAGGATCATGCCCTGTGATAGTGGTCTTTGGCAGCAGATATTAAGAACTCAAAAGGTCTTGTGGGGTCGTACATATGATCCAACAATTTCGGAGATGGCCGATATGAGACAAATTTTGCAAATTATGAAATTTCAACAATGGGATCACTTGTTTGAAGGGAGCATGCCTCTAGTATACGAAGATGTAGTATAAACTTTTTACTTATCTCTCTTCACTGTTGAGGGGGATCACATTTGTGCTCTAGTAAATGGAGTAGACATTTTACTCGACGCTTCAACATTAGGAAAAGTTCTCAGAATTTCATGTGAAGGGATGTCCTCAGTTAAGGGTGTCTGTGGTGTAAACTTTAGGAGAGCCATCATGAAGGAGCAAGCTATTCAGCAGGGGAACATGTGCATAAGAAGGTATTGCTTCCTGAGTATCAACTTCTATTTGAACTGGTTAATAAGGTGCTCTTACCTCGTTTTGAGAGGCGATCTATTGCTACAAAATCAGATATGGTCTTAATGGAAGTGCTTGATGAGTTTGTCCCAATCAATTTGCCAGGAATCATGATAGATCATATGCAAAAAGTAGCAAACTTTAAAGGTGGGAATCATGGGCTACCATATGGCTTTCTCCTCACTCAGGTGTTCAGATTCTACAAGGTCCCCTTGGGGAATCACAGAGTGGGCACACGCAAGCAAACCTTCACTAAGACCACTTTAGAAGAATGTGAATGTGTAGAAAGAGTTGGTGGAAGGATCTCGACCATTTTTGAGCTGATCAATGCTCAAAATGTAGCTTCTAAAGAGATCATTGAGGGCTCGAAATACCATACTGGAAACTCGGCTCAGTCAAGTAGTTAAAGGTCCTGATTCTGTTCATGAAGAAGTTGCTCAATTGTCAAAGGAAAATAATAAAATTCGGGCACAATTACTTAAAGAACAACTATCTGCAAATGCTCGACTGGACTTGGTTCTCAAAACCAATGTTGTCTCTTCTTCCAAGCCCCCTTCTTCTAGTGTCCCCTAGGATCCTCTTAGTGTCCAGCTATTTTTGCTCTAATATTCTATAGCTGTAGTTTTATTTTTGTTTGTTTTTTTGATGGCATGCTGAATTTCACCATTACTGCTCTTGTCTTGCTCAGACCATTGTAAACATTAGTAAAACAGCTCCTCTTTTTTGACTGTACAATCTGCATGAGCTAGCTGTGTTAGACTTTTTTATGCTGACTACCTGCTTGTGCTCTTTTTAATGATGCCAAAAGGGGGAAGAACTATAAACAGTTCTAAGATTAAGGAGGAACTTTGTGTAGTTTTTAGAATATGATTTCAGGAGAGCTTTGAGATTAAGGGCGAACTTTGTGTAGTTTCTGGTATCTTATCTGGTTACTTCTGCTCTAAACAAATACCATCCATTCCTAAGTTTGTCATTATTAAAAAGGGGGAAATTGATGGATTTTCAATGTCTTTGCCTTATGCTTCTTATGTTTTGATGATCTAACAAACTTGTTGTTACGAACCAGATAGAGAACCTGACCCACATTTCAACTGCCCTGGTCCAAGTCTAAAAATCAGCAAATGAATGAACGACCACAGGGAGAAACATAACAGGGACCTGGTGACCTGGTCCCTTAGGGTTCTCCGATAGAAGTACAAGTTAGTAACTGTCCGCAATCATTATAAAGGGGAACACAACAGGGACTTGGTCCCTTAAGGTTCTCTGGCAGAAGTAAAAGTCAACTGAACAGCTGAAACGTAATAGCAGAAAGTGACTATCTCGCAACCTTTACAGAATAAAAAACAGGGACCTAGTCCGTTAGTGTTCTCTAATAGAAGTACAAGCCAACTATCCAGTTAGAACGCAATTGCACAGAAGTGACTGTGCAGACAGTACAACGGTCACTTCTTATTGGGAAGAAGTGTATTTCAAGAATTAACATCACTATCTATTGTGATATCTTTTGTGATATAACAACCTGGTGTAAGGCACAACATCTTTGTGCATTCAGTGATATTCTCTCAAGCATAACAAGTTTTATCCGGCATTGAAGTCACTGGTGTGTCAAGAATAAGAAGATAACTCCACTAAGGATCAGTTTCTTAATGAGTTTATGTACATCCGTAGTTGAGTTGTAATCTTGTTATTTGCTCTTCATTGTATTTCCTAGTTTTCTTTCTTAGAAGCTTTGTCTTAGGAAAAAACCAAAAATCCGTAAACTTCCGAGTTTATATTGTGACTAGGAGTAGTCATAAGTTTAAAGCCTTTGTAACTAGGAGAGTTATAAAGTGGCTTGTGGTGAGAGCATCAAAAGTTAATTTAAGTCTTTGTAATAGGGTTATTGCAAAGAGGCTTGTAATAAGGACATTGCAAGTTAGTGAAGTTAAAAGCCTACAAGATTAGATCGTGCTTTTATTATCCCCTTGTGTGGGATTTTTTCATGTAAAAATCCCTTGTCTTCTTTACTTTCAGTTTCTATAACATTATCTCATACAGGACCAGGTACTCTATAATTTGGTGGACTCATACAAACTAACACCCTATGTTGGCATCAGGTTATGCTTGCATCAACTAGGGAGTGGTGATCCTATGTTGGCATAAGGTTATGCTGGTATCATGTTATGCTAGCATCAACTAGGGAATGGAGACTGATAGCTTATATGAGTCCCCCAAACTATAGAGCACCTGATCCTTTATGAGTTTCTACTGAGAAGACTTATAAAGCAGTAAGTAAAAGAGACAAGGGATTTTTACGTGGAAAAATCTCACATAAGGGGACAAAAACCATGACCTACACTTGTAGGATTTCAACTTCACTAACTTGTAATCTCACTATTACAAGCCACTTTATAATACCTCTATTACAAAGACTTCAACTAAACTAACTTGTGATACTCTTACCACAATCCACTTTGTGACTCTAGTTACAAAGACTTTAAACTTATGACTAAACCTAGTTACAACATAAACTTAGAAAGTTTACGGATTTTGGGTTTCCTAAAACATAGCTTCTAATAAAGCAACATAGGAGTTACAATGATAAACAAATAACAAGATTACAACTCAACTACGGATACACATAGACTCATTATGAAACTGATCCTTTAGTGGAGTTGTTTTCTTGTTTTTGACACACCAGTGACTTCAATGCCAGATCAACACTTTAATGCTTGAGAGAATATCACTGAATGCACAAGTGAATATCGTGTGCCTTGCACCAGGTTGTTATACTACAAAAGACATCACAATGGTGTTGTCAATTCTTGGTACATACTTCTTCCCAATGAGAAGTGGTTGTTGCACTGTCATATGTACAGTTGCGAACAGTCACTTTCTGCTATTGTGTTCCATCTGTATGGTGGACTTGTACTTCTATCAGAGAACCCTAAGTGACCGGGTCCCTGTTGTGTTCCTCTTTGTAACAGTTGCGGACAGTCACTTTCTGCTGTTACGTTCCAGCTGTACAGTTGACTTGTACTTCTATTGAAGAACCCTAAGGAACTAGGTCCCTATTGTGTTGTTCCTTTGTGGTTGTTCACTTATTTGCTGGAGATCAAACTGTACATTGTTCATTTGAAATGTATACCAGATGGGTTAGGTTCTCTATCTGGTTCTTGATAATAAGTTTGTTAGATTATCAAAACATAAGAAGCATAAGGTAAAGACATTGAAAAACCCATCAGAGACCCTATGTTGGCATCAACTAGGGAGTGGTGACCCTATGTTGGCATCAGGTTATGCTGGCATCAACTAGGGAGTGGAGACCCTATGTTGGCATCAGTTTTGTGTGAAGCTTATTATTTTCCTTTGTCAGGCGGGCAACTTCTGCACTAACGGAATCGGGTCCTTTAACTACTTGGTTAAGTTGAGTTTCCAGTATGGTATTTCGAGCCCTCAACCGTCTGATCTCTTTAAAAGCTGCATTTGAGCATTGATCAGCTGAGAAATGGTTGAGATGCTTCCACCAACTCTTTCTATGCACTCACATTCTTCTAGAGTGGTTTAAGAGAAGGTCTGCTTGTGTGTGCCCACTCTGGGATTACCCAAGGGGACCTTGTAAAATCTGAACACTTGAGTGAGGAGAAAGCCATATGGCAACCCATGATTCCCACCTTTAAAGTTTGCCACTTTTTGCATATGATCTATCATGATTGTTGGCAGATTGATTGGGACAAACTCATCAAGTGCCTCCATTAAGACCATATCAGATTTTGTAGCAATAGACCACCTCTCAGAACGAGGTAAGAGCACCTTATTGACCAGTTCAAAAAGAAGCTGATACTCAGGAAGTAATACCTTCTTATGCACCTCTTCCCCCTGCTGAATAGCTTGCTCTTTCATTATAGCTCTCCTAAAGTTGACACCATAGATACATTTGACTAAGGACATTCCTTCACATGGAATTTTGAGAACCTTTCCCAATGTTGAAGCATCAAGTACAATGTCTACTCCATTTACTAGCGCACAAATATGATCCCCATCAACAGTGAAAAGAGATGTGTAGAAATTTTTACCGCATCTTCGTACACTAGAGGCATGCTCCCTTGAAATAAGTGCTCCCACTGCTGAATTTCCACTATCTCTAGAATTTGTCTCATACCGACCATCTCTGAAATTGCCGGGTCAAACATACGATCCCATAAAACTTTCTGAGTTCTTAATCTCTCCTGCCAAAGACCACTGGCACTGGGCATAGTCCTAAGAGGACCAGGTTCCCTTACAGTTTCCCGTTTTCATTTTCTAGATCCTTCAGCTGACTTTCCTTTCCAACTTACTAGCCCATAGTATCATCTTCAGATATGGCTTGCTCAACTGGACTCCTCTTAGACTTGTTGTTGCCCTTCATTGATGCACCATTTGGTTTCTCAATAGCTTCATCAGAAGCTTCATCCATAGACTTTTGAGCTTTTATAGATTGTTTCACTAAGGAACTAGGTTCCTTTAGAACATTTTGCCAACCCCACCTACTGGAACGCTCTTGTCAGTAACACATTCCCTTTGATTCATCAACCTCTTTTTCCTTGTCTTGACACTCCTCCTACTTTTCTGCAGTGTAGACTCAAAGCCCTATTTCTGTTGTGACCTGATAGTGGGTGACTTGGAGGAGGATTTTAAGAGCTTAGGATGATCAGGACGTGCAGGAGTGGGTTTGCCAGGAATAGAATCAGGTTCTTCAGCAGGTTTTTCTAGGAACATCTCATGAGCCAAAGATTCGAGGAGTACTATGGTTCTTACATCACCTAGGAATGGAGTTTCTTCCCCCTGATACTCAGACAAGAGATATGCTCCTTCATTCATCAGACTCTCTGCAGTGATAGCCATGATGTTATGCGCTGCTTCCTTTTCTGGTGACTCTATGAGAGTCACTAAGTCCGAAATGGAGGAGTTCAGATATTGATCAGGATCATCCTTAGAGACCTCTGACACTTGAGAGGTGAAACCTCAAAAGTGTTCTTTGATGAGAGCAAAGGGATGACGCGACATAGGGTTTTCAATACATGGAAGGGAAACAGGGTTTGTCAAAAAAGGAAAAACTATAGGAAAGGAGGAGGGACCAGGTGTGGATACAATAGTATTGGAAGAAGTGAAATAGTGAATTTCTGGGGATGATTTTAAGGATGATAGGGAAGTGGGAGTGGTATTAATGGTGGGAGAAGGAAGCGATTGTTCGATTGCCATTATAGGAGTATTTGGTAGGTAAGTAGAGTGAGAGAGAGAGATGAAGAGAGGATCACATTTATACAGAAGAGACGAAGGTTCATGACTTGTTGTGAGGGAGAAGAAAAGTTTTAGTGGAAGAAGAACTAATGATGAAAAGAGATAGAAACGGGTTCTGAATAGAAACGGTGGTAGGTTTGTGGGGAAGCATTATCGTGCAGAGGGGATGAAAGGATTTGAAAGATAAGACATGACATGCAGGTTTTGAAAAGTCGGTTGATGTGGCAGTAGAGTTAACTTTGTTAACATTTTTTGAGAAGTCATGTAGAACAAACACATTACTACTAACTTGTGTTATAGAAACCTGATACACGAACAGTTTTTGAAAAAGATTTTAGTAGCTCTTCTTTCGCAGTTCATAATTGTACCTTTAGCTTCTATGATCGTCATATGTATTTACCTGCAACGGTATCAATGTGAGTTAGGCTTGGTCAGAAACACTTTAGCTAATTTTAGCTGAAGGTGTTTTACATAGCCAACTGATGGAGAATCAGGTTCTCCATTAGATTTTAATAATCCCAGCTTCACCTTGTTTCTTCCAAAATGTTCCCTACTCAAGGATTTGGCGAGATATCTGGAATTTTGTCTTCTGTGCTGCAGGACTTTCCACAGATCAACCCTTTCTCCACATTGACCCTCAGAAGATAATGCTACACCTTAATATGCTTGGTCCTCTTGTTTTGAACTAGATAGAGAAGGTATACCATCAGAGAATACCCCAAAATCTTCCAGTTGCTTAATTCATAGCGTTTGAGCATAGCAAGATGTTGCAGCTACATATTATGCTTCAGTTGTTGACAAAGCCATTGAGTTTTTCTTCCTTGTGCTCCAAGAGATGAGACATGATCATGGCAAGTGAACCATTCCAGAAGGGCTTCTCCTGTCCACAAGATAACCTATATAGTTAACATTAGCATACCCAATAATGTTAAAATTGTTACCTGAGGGGTGATACAGGATCAGGTCTTGTGTTCCCTTAAGGTGTCTCACACTTCTTTTAGCGGACTTCAAGTAGGGTTCCTTAGGACTTGATTTTGGATTCTATTCTGGAGTGGAAATACAGAAGGGACAAAAAAAAATTAATTTTTTTTATTCTTTTCTAAATCCAGAATGAAGGGGATTGATTATGTTATCAGGTAGATGGGAGCTTTTGTGTTCCCACCTAAGGTTTGATTGATAGAGGAACTTGGTAGGTTAATTGGATTTCCCTGCGCTCCTTGTTCTGTTGCTTGTGGAATGCCTTGCACTGCATCTCCTCTCTTTCTTCAACTTCAGTGGTAGTAATTGAAGTACCAGGTTCGTTATGAGAAGTGGAAGAGGATGTTGCATTGTCTCAAGGACCAGGGATAGTTCATTATATTGATCATCACTGTTTCCTCCTTTGTTAGAAGAAGGTATCTCGTTTAATAGAACATGAACACTTTCTTCCACCCAGTGTGCCCTTTTGTTGTAGACTTTGTGGCCTTTGCTTTGAGGGGAGTATCCCAGAAGGATTCCTTCATCGCCTTTTGCATTAAACTTCCCAAGTTGGTCCTTCCCATTGTTGAGAACATGGCATTTTCATTCAAAAGGTTCTCAGATGAGTTATCTTTGGTTTTCTTCCATTTGGCAGCTCATAGTGGGTTTTGTTTAGGAGGGACATGATCATACACCTGTTCACCAAGTAGCAAGCAGTGTTTATTACTTTTGCCCAGAAATTTTTGCCGATTCCACTATCAATGAGCATTGTCCATGCCATATCTTCCAGAGTTCTATTCTTTCTTTTAGCAACACCATTTTGTTATGGAGTCCTTGGTGCTGAGAAATTGTGCGTGATTCCATTTTTGTTACAAGCTCATCAAATTTGGCGTTGTCAAATTTTGTACCGTGGTCAGATCTTATGCATACTACCTTCAATTTTATCTTCACTTGGATCTTCTTGACAAAGGCCATAAATACCTCGAAAGTCTCATTCTTTGTTCTAAGAACCAGTGTCCAGGTGAATCTTGAATTTGGAAGACCATGAACCAGGTACTTCTGAATTGATTTATTCAGAAATGAGAAGCTTGCATGCCCCTATCTTCCATGCCAAAGATCTGCGTCATCATCAACTGATTTCAAGCATCTCATATCACCAGCTTGTAGAAATTCAAAGTCAGCACGTAGATGTTCTTGTTTCTTTTGGCCTCTACGACCATTTTTGCCAGTTACCAGATTGGTAACAGTGCACACTTTTGATAAGAGCTCTACTTTGCTCTTTTATCATAGATTTGAGAAACACTCGGGAGACTATACTTTAGGTCATCCACATAGTACACATTCTCAATTGAGTGACAAAGAGATTTTCTAATCTTTCCAATACTGAGAATGTACGCATACATTCCCTTCCTGCAGGGCTTTCAGTGAGAAGAATCCATGTTCCTTCCAGTCACGTGCTTTGAGCATCCACTGTCCATGGTCCATTGCAGTCCGCTTCCTCTCACTTTTCCCTGCACATGCAATTTATATGTTAGATTTAGGAACCCAAACTAGTTTGAATCCCTTGTTATGATAAAAGGGATGGATAAGAGCTTTTCTAGTCCATGCAGGCAGCATTCGTTTCTTGCTAGCGGTACCTAGTCCCTTGTAAGTAGTCACTTTGTCAGTGAACACTTTGTTTTTCTGAACAGATTGAACCCTGGCCTAGCAATTTTTTTAAAGTGCCCATTGTTCCCATAGTGGGTACATAGCCAGTTATCAGGAATAGTGGCGTACTTCCTATGAGGGTTGTAAGGAGTTTTCTCTCTTTGGAACCCGATTCCCTGCCTGTTTTACTATTGTTGAGATACATGGCAGTGACAGCATCTGAGGACCAGGTCCACTTCAGAGATTTCTCAAGATCAATTATTAGTTTCTCCCATTCAGCTTGAAGTTGCTGATTTTTCTCAAGTTCACCACATAGACTAATTTTCACATCAGTTAATTCCTTTTCAAGCTTGATGTGTATCTCACTAGCTACTTCCTTCCCTTTCCCAAGACTCGCAGTCCTATGTTCTCTATTGAATCCCTCAATGGTTTCCTCTAGGTTAGTGATTATCACTAAAAAATTATCCTTATCTTGCTCAGTAGCTGCAATTTTTTCTTCTAGAGTGTGTTTCTCATTGCTAAGACCTTCTATTGTTTCCTTCAAGTCAACAACCACTACCATCAGGTCATCTCTCTCATTTTCTAAACTAGTTATTTTTTCATTCAGAACTTCCTTTTCTTTTTCAAGATTAGTTATGGTCTCATTTAGGTCCACTACACAGATCACCAGATCATCTCTAGATTGTTCAGCTTCTCCTAGTTCTGTGGTCAGGATCTCCTTATCATTATCAAGGCTATAATAAGCATCAATTAGAATATTTGCTAATGACCTTAACTTCTTAGAAGAGTAGGATTTCATATTTCTCTGAACATCCTTGAAATTTACCTCATCTTCTTCATCTTCTTCATCATCATCAGACAGAGCCATCAACGCGAACAGTGAGTCATACTTCGTTGCTTCAGTTTCTACTGCCATCATGGAACTTTTTTATGCATCTGGTTCACTTTCTGATTCAGTGGAGGAATCTCCCTAAGCAGCAAGAGCCTGCTTCACAATATTGTCAGCTGCACTTTTTCGACTGAATCATTTGTCTGGAACCAGGTTCATTTTTGTTGCTTTGTCAGGTTTTTTTTTATTGCTCCTGTTTCACAAGTTGATGAAATGCCTTGGCATTACGCACCTGTGACGGAGATCATTATTCCTTGCCTTACTTGTACTGCCCCTCTTTGGTATACCACCATTCCTTTGAACCATCTTTTGAAATCTTTTAGTAAGATATGCCATATCACTATCTTCTTCACTTGAGTCACTGCTTTCAAACTTGAGTACCAGGTTCTTTTCCTTTTTGGCTCTCTCCTTTCACTATCTTTCTTTCTTTTCATCTCGTATGTCTTCAGATTACCAATCAAGTCATCCATGGTTAGAGTTTTTTTATCTTTAGCTTCAGTGATGGCATTTACCTTACTTTCCCAAGAACTAGGTAGAACACTGAGGATTTTCCTTACAAGCTTGCTTTTAGGAATAACATATCCAAGTGAGTGAAGCTCATTTATGAATGGATGTGAATCTGGTGTGCATATCCTGTATAGACTCATCATCCTTCATCCTGAAGAGCTCATACTCTGTGGTAAGCATGTCAATCTTGGACTGTTTAACCTGAGTAGTTCCTTCGTGTGCAGTGTGCAACGCTTCCCATATTTCTTTCACAGTATCACAAGCTGAGACTTTGTTGTACTCATCGGGTCCTATACCACATTCCTCAAAGTTGGGTGGAGCAGCCATTAAGATCCTTTCTAGGTGTTAACCTTTTAGAAAGAAACTGCACTGATACCAATTGATAACTTATATGAGTCCACCAAACTATAGAGCACCTAATCCTTTTTGAGTTTCTACTAAGAAGACTTATGAAGCAGTGAGTAAAAGAGACAAGGGATTTTTACGTAGAAAATCCCACACAAGGGATAAAAACCATGACCTACACTTGTGGGCTTTCAACTTCACTAACTTGTAATCTCACTATTACAAGCCACTTTGTAATACCTCTATTACAAAGACTTTAACTAAACTAACTTGTGATACTCTTACCACAAGCCACTTTCTGACTCTCTAGTTACAAAGACTTTAAACTTATGACTAAACGTAGTCACAACATAAACTTAGAAAGTTTGTGGATTTTGGATTTCCTAAAACATAGCTTCTAAAATAAGAAAGATATGAGTTACAATGAAGAACAAATAACAAGATTACAACTCCACTATGGATACACATAGACTCACTGTGAAACTGATCCTTTAGTGGAGTTGTCTTCTTGTTCTTGACACACTAGTGACTTCAATGTTGGATGAACACTTTAATGCTTGATAGAATATCACTGAATATACAAGTGAATATCTTGTGCCTTGCACTAGGTTGTTATACTACAAAAGACATCACAATGGTGATGTCAATTATTGGTATACACTTCTTCCCAACGAGAAGTGACTACTACACTATCGCGTGTATAGTTGCAGACAGTCACTTTCTGTTGTTGCGTTCCAGCTTTATGGTGGACTTGTACTTCTGTCAGAGAACCCTAAGGGGCCGGGTCCTTGTTGTGTTCCACTTTTTAACAGTTGCGGATAGTCATTTCCTGCTATTATGTTCTAGTTGTACAGTTGACTTGTACTTCTGTCGGGGAACCCTAAGGGACCATGTCCGTATTGTGTTCTTCCTTTGTGGTTGTTCACTCATTTGCCAGAGATCAGACTGGACATTATTCATTTGAAATGTATACCAGGTAGGTCAGGTTCTCTATCTGGTTCTTGACAATAATTTTGTTAGATTATCAAAACATAAGAAGCATAAGGCATAGACATTGAAAAACCCATCAAAGACCCTACGTTGGCATCAACTAGGGAGTGGTGACCCTATGTTGGCATCAGGTTATGCTAGCATCAACTAGGGAGTGGAGACCCTATGTTGGCATCAACTAGGGAGTGTTGACCCTATGTTGGCATTAGGTTATATTGTCATCAACTAGGGAATGGAGACCCTATGTTGGCATCAACTAGGGAGTGGTGACCCTCTGTTGGCATCATGTTAAGTTGGCATCAAGTTATGTTGGCATTAACTAAGAAATGGAGACCCTATGTTGGAAAAGTGACTAGGGAGTGGAGACCCTATGTTTAGAATAAAATCAACTAGGGATTAGAGACCCTATGTTTGAAAAAAACGCATATAGGGATTGGAGACCCTATACTACCATGATTTTGAATTTTTCTTCTTTTCTTTCTTTTCATTTCATTCCATTTTTTTCATCATTCATTTTTTTATTTTATTTAATAGAGTGAGTAAAAATGCGGGAAAGAATTTAGAAAAGACTTCCTCTTTTGGATTGATTATTGATGCAGAGCCATTTTAGTCCCTGCGTGGTTTTCTTTTTGTTGCACCTGCTTCTTGCAAGGTTGCTTTTGGATTGCACCTATTTCCTGCTTTTTTTTAAACAAAGAACAATTTGTCAGTTTGAAATAGTGGTTGGTTTTGTGGCCTCGAGCATTTCAATCACTTGATTTCGGCCAGCTTCTTTGATGAAGATCTCAACTGCAACTACTTGTTCTCTGAGGACTGATTTCATTTCAGGCCCTAGAAAACCTCTGGTTTTTCCAGACTTTGCCATGACGGTTGGTCGGTGGAACTCAACCTTTTAAAATTTATTTTGCCTTCGTAGGCCTTTCCCTTCTTACTTTTTTTTCTCTCTTTCTTTTTTTTAATTTCGGAGCATTGGGGAACTTTTGGCTCCTTAAGCTTTGGCGCAACAGCTAGTCGCATGGGACTTAACCTTTTCCAACTTTGTTTCACCTTCGTAGGCATTTCATTTCTAGCTTCTTTCTTCCGACTTCAATCTCAGAGCATTTGGGGTACCTTGGCTTTTCAAACTTTTGCCAAGACGGTTAGTCACGTGGGACTTGACCTTTTCAACTTCCTTTGCCTTTATAGGCACTTCAATTTGATTTTATCCTTCCAAAAGTTTTGACTTTGAAGCATCGGCCGCCATGGCCGGTCGAGGTCGACTTAATGGCCCTTGACGATGTTGGGTTCCCTTTTTGCATATTAGCTTGTATTAAGCGGCATCCCTGTAAATCAGTCTTGCCATCCCTTCTTTGTGTCGTTTCGGAATAGAGTTAGACCGAAAGGGATTCGAAAGATAACAAACAATGGAATGGAAAAATAAACTTAGATGAGAGGTATCCCTTTTGGGGAAAGGAAAGAAGGACTTATCTAGAGTACATGCGGACTTCAATGAACATGACATGCCTTTTGGACTGGATGTCTGATCTATGTAAACCGTCAGACTCTCAGAAATTCATCATAACGTTTTCCTTAAAATCAAGAAACCTTGCCAGGACTCTATCAATGTCAGTGACTGATGATCCTCTTTTCCGATCAGTGGTGCCCTTTGCGGGTTTTCACGAGCTGACCCCTCTCATTTCTCTTCTCACCATTGCGTTGTAGTGATCTTTGCGAGTTTTCACTAACAATATTCTCTCAATTTAGTTTCTCTACTTACCATCATCTTACAGTGCCCATGAGGGTTTTTACCGATAAGACTCTCTCATTTCATTTCTCTCATTTGGTTGTATCAGATCCAAGTAACTGTATCCTCCAGTTTTTAACATCTTTATCGATTGATTGGAAGGACTTGAACAGGATTTGGGGTAAAAAAATTTGGATTGAATTACAACTTTGGAACCTTTCAGGCAAAACCATCGCCGAATCATTGTAACTTCTGCCCTAGTTCCAACTTTGGGGAAAATGTGGATTTTTGTTTTGGTGTGACTGAACCCTAAAGAGAGGCTGCTTGCATATCCTTTCGGAATAAAGTCGAACGTAGTTCAGGAACTTTGTTTTTCTTTTGTTTTTTTTATTTTCTCTTTCTTTTTCCTTTTCTTTTTCCTTTCCCCTTTTTTCCATTTTTCATTTCATTTTATTTTTGCCCTTTTCTTCCCTTTTTGTATATTTCTTTTTTCTTCTCTTTTCATTTTTTTTCATTTATCATTTTTTCAATAATAACTTTCAGGTTCCAAAAAGGGTAATCAAAGAATGGGAGCCAGCTCAAAGGGTTTGCAAAGAGTTGAATATTTGGATAGTGAGAAAGAAAGTTTTCTTCATCCCAATCGGAGAACATTAATGTTATATAGAGGATACAACATAGTACCTTTTGACTGCATTTGCATTGACAATTGTTTGAGGGACATTTCCTTCGGTGTGTCCCAAGTACGACACACTCTTTTGGCAGTACTCTTGTTGCAATGTATGTACCTTTCTAATCTGGAACTAATTTTCCTTCAGTTGTTCCAACTCTTTGTTTTATTTCCTTAAACTTATCTTCATTGCGATCTAATTCTTGATTCATTATTTCGAGGTCTGACAACGTTTCAGGATCTGGGCATGAAGTCCGCAAACATGTCATTTATTGAAATCTACATTTAACAAAACTGAAAAGAGACTAAGAAAAGTGACAAGATTAAGAAAAGAGACATTCTCGGACAGTGAAATATTAATTTCATTTGATTTTATTTTTATTTTGATGATTTTTTTTGAATTTTAGAAGATGGAAGGGTTAACATCAAAAAGTAAGACAATAAAGTAAAACATCCGGATCACACCCTGAGATAATCAAGACGTAGAAAGGATAGCAAGACTGGCTACCGAGATTCCCGTCTGATAGGGAACTTTCAGGCTTGGCGACCGTTTTTGGCTTTTCTTCTGTCTCAACAATGGCTGCAATGGCCTTTAGTCCCGGATCGAATTCCTCATTGTAAGTAGGCAATGGATTGTTCGTCACATCAAGATCCTCTTCGTCCCAAAGAACGATTCTTTCAGCTTCGATCAAATCTTCAATTGACCTTTTGAAGGTCCAGCGGTCCTCTATACTGTGTCCCACTGCTCCAGAGTGGTATTCACATCTAGCATCAGCTCGGTGCGAGGGAGACTCAGGGTTTGGCCGGTTTTGGGCCACTGGCTGCAGCAGACCTCACCTGACTAGCTTTTGGAACAAGCCCGAGTATGATTCACCAATAGGGGTGAACTAATTCCTTTTGAAAGGCTCTCCTGGGCGAGGATTGTACTAGGGAACATTTGAATTTGGGATTATATGGAGCTTGGTAAGGATGGGCTTTTCTGGGAGGTGGAGCTCAGTTTTGTGTATAATGTTATGGCCGCGTGCAAGGTTGCGTGTTCATCATCGCATACCAAAAACCAACCACCTGAACAGAACCTGGCTAATTTGCTCACACCACAACCTTGTTAGTTTTGAAACATTTAACATATAGGAAATCGCACGTTGGGGTGCAATGCACCTAACAGTTAAACGCTTCTACCATGTGTTTGAACGGTTGCATATTTCATCCCGGCCTTAACTAACCCTTTCAGTATATACCTCTTTTCTTTTGTTTCTACCTCTCTTTAATCACTCTTGATTTTTTTTCATTTCATTTTTGTCGCTCTTTTTTTTTTGGCACTCTCTTTTCTTTTTCTTTTTGCTTTTTTCACTATTTTATTTTTTGTCACTCTCTTCTTTTTTTTTTGTTAGTCTTTTCTTTTCTTTCACACAATTTTTATTTCTCTTTTTTTCAGTTTATTTTTCACTCAATTAATTTTATGGCTCTGATCGAATCCGATGGGGATTGCCTACGTATCATGACGTCGCATGAATCAGATCTTGTTTAGTTGGGGAAGATTGGGAATGGAGTAAATAAACTAATTCTTTTTTTCTTTCCTTTTTTAGTTTTTTTTATAACACTCAGACGATGAAAGCATTTAGAATAAGAATATATATATATTGTTGCATTTCTTTTTTCGAAAGAAAGACTTTTAAAGAAGAAAGAAAATATTTTGGATTTTTTAATTTTTAGTTTTGATATTGTTTTTTGAAAGAAAAACTTCTAAAGATGAAAGAAACTATATTTTTGGATTTTTCTTTTTTATTTTTGAATTTTTGGGAAAAGGACTTATAAAAAAGGTAGAATTTTTTTTATTGGATTTTCTTATTGCCTCTTAATTTTCGAAAGGACTTTAATAAAAAAAATATTTCGAATTTCTGAGTTTATTTTTAATTTACAAAAGTACTTCTAAAGAAAAGCGAATATTTTTGGACTTCAATTTTTCAATTTTTATGACATTTACGAAAGAAACACTTCTAAAAAAAATATTTTTCGATTTTTGTTTCTGATTTTTTTTTTGAATTTTTGAGAAAAATACTTCAAAATGAAAGAAACCCATATTTTAGATTTTGATTTTTTATTGTTTTATTTTATTTCTTTTTTTTAATATATGAAAGAGTTTTGAAAGAAAAATTTTTTTTTTGGGGGTGGGGGGGGGGGGTTTAAAAATCCTTTTCTTTTCTGTTTTTTTAATTGCTTTTTTTTTTCAATTTACTGAGGAAAGACTTCTAAAGAGGAATTAAAGAAATTTTTTTTTTTTTGGATTTTAGAAATTAGGGGCCGGAACTGATGAGGTTTGCCTACGTATCTTACATTCGGTGAGAATCAGACCCGCGTAGTTCGGTCAGTTTTGACATAACAGGAGAAGCATGACTTTTGAAAATTTTGGTTTATTTTTTCTCTTTTTCTTTTCAAAATTTCGGCAGAGTTTCGGAATTTTTCAAAAACCTACCTCTTACTCTTGTTTTTCTTTGGTTTTATATCTTTTTTCTTTTTTTTGTTCTTTTTTTTATTTTCTTTCCCTATTCTAGAAGCCGGCCAATATGCAAGCCGAAACAAACAGATGCGCAAGTAGCACGTAAGATGCATCAAGATGGTCTTTTAATTTGAGGTACACATGTCCTAGACGAACTCAACCCCTGTGTTGAGTCCCCAAAGCCAAATGCACGTGATGCAAGCAAGCGTTCCTACTAGGGATCCGGCATGAGGCTATGTCATTCTAGGTTTAAAATGTGGGTGTATTGTTCTAGACCTGGCTTACCCGAGCGGATAACTCGTATCGAGGAGGGCAGCGTATCTGTCACGACCCAAAATCCACTAAGGGTCGTGAGGACGCCGGACACCGCTGTCAGGCAAGCCAACCATAAATACTTAATTTAGTTCGTGTTTTAATAATTTTGAAAACTATGATGTTTCTTCAATTCAACTAGTAAAAGATAATCTTTACAAAGTAAATAAAAGAATATTTAGAAGTAAATAAAAAATACCCCATAATCATCCTAGAACCTGGTGTCACAAGTGCATGAGCATTTACTAGGGAATGAAATAAAATACAATAACTGTACTGAATACAATTGGACAAGAATGAAAATATAGTACAGTACTCTGAAGGAGACTCTGCTGGATGCGGATCGTCTCGCAAGATGCAGATCACCTAAGTCCCCGCATCAACCATGTCGCTATGCCACTAAACCACTAGGCACACATGAACCTGTGCAACAAAATGCATAGCAAGTGTAGTATGAGTACGAAAATAACCTGTACTCAGTAAGTATCTTGTCTAACCTCGAAGAAGTAGAGACAAAAAGTCGACTTCGACACTTACTACTGATCCAATAATAATATTTTAATAATGTGAATAATCATGAGTTTTATAGGGCAAATGTAAACTGATTAATCCTGAAGCAGGTAAATAATTCATTTTTAATAATAATAGATTTCCAAAGATTTATATTTCATCATTTTTATCAATTTATCTCAGGCCAAGGAAGGCAAATATCAACATCCATATATTTCAAGGCAAGCAATACAAGAATGCGCAAATCATGCCGATGTCGTACGGCCCGATCCAACAATTATTTAAACTGTGCACTGCCAGAGGGTCGAATGACGCGAACCATAGATGCATTTATTACCCCGCTCGCGAATTACACATGCGATGCGGTCAAATATAAATAAACAATTACCCCACTTGCAAATCATACATGCGACTCAGGTATACATAGAAACACATATTCAAATAGTCGATCAAGACTTCAACAGGGAAACAATTATTCAAAGAAAAATCAATTCTCTTTTAATGATTTAAGAAAAATGAAGTATAACCTTTTTAGAAATTCGTTTACTAATTCAATTTGATTTAAGCAACTTAAGTTGTCAATAAGATTACAAATATTTCAGGTATAGCATGCTTTTGGATCCTAGACTACCCGGACTTAAACATAATAGTAGCTACGCACGGACCTCTCATCACCTCATGCGTGCGTAGCCCCCAAAAATAGAAGCACATAACCAGTTATATCACCTATGGGGACAATTCCCTCTTACAATTTTAGAAAGGAGACTTACCTCGCTCCGATGTTCTAAAACCGGCTTCCAAACCCTTCCGACGACTCAAATCGATGCCCCAATGCTCCAAAACTAACCAAATAACGGCAAACCAATGAAAATATACCCTAATACTCATAACAATTTAATTTACATAAAATACCAACTCCGCTCGAAAAGTTGACAAAATTGCCCTCGGGTCCATGTGCCCGAATTTCGAAATTTTTTGAAGATAAAATTTACCCACGACCTCCCGAACTCAAATATATAATTTTCTCTCAATTTCATGTCCAAAATTGTGGTCAAAATCCAAGAATACAATTTTTCCTAGGTTTTCCTCAAACCCCCAAATTTCTACCAATTTTCATGCTCAAATCCATATATAATCCATGTATTTGACTTAAAATGAGTGGGAACAACTTACCTTGCCATTGATGATGAAAACCCTCTCTTGAAACCCTCCAAGAATCGCCCAAGTCGAGAGAAAAATGAAAGAAAATGGCCAAATCCCGTCATTAAAACAACTCACTGCCTCCAGCTTTTCTGCACCTGCGGTCACTTGACCGCTTCTGCTGTTCTGCAGGTGCGGCCCCACTACTGTATCTGCGGTCCTTCACCAGGCCCCCTCGTTCCGCTTCTGCATTCCTCCTTCCGCAGGTGTTGTCCCGCTTCTGCGGCCACACGACCGCATCTGCGATCCCAACCTTCTCCCTTCTCAATCGCATCCGCGCTCCTTCGGCCGCTTCTGCGGCTCCGCACCTGCGGCCAAGACCTCGCAGGTGTGATTACACCAAATGACAGCAGGCTTCAGCTCTTCCTCCCAACTCCAATTCGATCCACTAACCACCCGGAATCCACCCGAGGCCTCCCGGGGCCCTGTTCAATCACACCAACCAGTCCCATAATATAATGCGGACCTGCTCAAGGCCTTAAATTACATCAAACATCTCTAAAACCATAAATTACACTTTATTTCAATCTTGATGAACTTTAGAACTTCTTCATTTGATGCCGAAACCTATCAAATAACATCCGATTGACCTTAAATTTTGCACGCAAGTCATATTTGACATTACGGACCTACTCCGACTTTTGGAATCAGTATCCAACCCCGATATCAAAAGGTCCACTCCCGGTCAAACTTCTCAAAAACCTTAAAATTTCTATCCTTAGCCAAATGACTCCAAAATGACCTACAGACCTTCGAATTTACTTCCGATCGCGCTCCCAACACCAGAATCACCATACGGAGCTATTCCCAGACTCGAAATCCCAAACAAACATTGATAACATTGAAATGCACTCCAACCCAAATTTAGGAAATCCTTCCAAAATGCCAACTTTCCACAATAGGCGCCGAAACGCTCCTGGTTCATCCAAAACCTGATCCGGACATACGCCCAAGTCCAAAATCATCATAGAAACATGTTGGAATCTTTAAATCCTGATTCCAAGGTCGTTTACTCAAAATCAACCCTTAGTCAGATTCTTTTAACTTAAAGCTTCCAAAATAAGAATTCTCTTTCAAAATCTACTCCGAATTTCCAGAATTTCAATTCTGATCACTTGTCCAAGTCATAATACCTGAAGTGAAGCTGCTCATGGACTCAAATTGCTCAACGACGCGCTAGAGCTCAAAATGACTTGTCGGGTCATTACAATACCGGTAACCAAAAGATCATCTGGCTTTGTAACTTGTCCAATCCTCGTTCTAAATTAGGGATATGACACTACCAGAAAAGAAGTCACGCCAGCGTGCACTTCCCAGAAGATTTAGAAGACTCAGATAGAAGAAGGATTTCGTAACACTTTTATATACAGTTCACAGAATATCAAAGTCGCCAAAAGCGGCAATTAGCACATTAGGCTCAAACACGTAAAAATCAGATACTAGATAAAAGCCAAGTATATCAGCTATTCTAAGCTCAAATTCTGAACCATGAACCAGAAATTTTGGGTTCTTATCCCAGCAGAGTCGTCAAAGCTGTCACACATCCTTTTTCCCGAGGGGATAGGGAGTTTTTCCAATTTAAGTGACATTAATCGAAATGGAATTATTTATTTAATTTTCAGATTTGCCACTTGGGATAATTATATGGTGTGCCAAGTCACCGGTTTATTTTAAATCCTACATTGAGGAAAATTGACTCTATTTTTGGTCTGCGAACATAGAAGACCGGGTAAGAATTTTTGTTAACCCGGAGAAGGTGTTAAGAATTTTCGGGTTCCGTGATTTTAGCACGGTCGCTAAACTATTAATAATTGACCTAAATATCTGATTTATTACATGTTTAAAACCTATTGTGTATTTTTAACTTTTAACCGCTTTTAATTATTTAAACAATTATGGAATTTGTTGAACAAGCCACGATATCGTGCACTTGTTTGTTTTTGTACATATTGCAAATCGCGTCACGAGAACCATACCCACCATCTACAACATGTTTATTTTATTTATTATTTAAAGTGATGGTCGAGTCACGTGAAATGCACACTCGACTTGGGGATTACGTATCATGGCTATGCCACGGGAACCGTACCCATAGTCACGATGATTTAATATTAATCACGCCTAAAGCCACTAGCACATTTGAAATATGTTCTTAATCTTTGAGATTATTGTGAGGCTTAAGAGATTATGGAATTATTTGGACAAAGTATTCTAAATAGATTAAGTTGACTAAATATTTTTGGAGCATGCATAGTCATTTATTCATTATTGAAGAATTGGGGCTAACTAATTAAAAAAGAAATGGGCCAATGGTAGAATACATATTGGTCCAGATTCCTTCAAAACTAGCCACATATCCATAAGGCCCAAATATAATCCAAGCCTTCTGCAATTACAACCAAACCTAACTCCTTGTCACGACCCAAAATCCCTCCATTGGAGTCGTGATGGCACCTAGTCTCTAAACTAGGTAAGCCTAACATTAACTGAAATAACCTTGACAATTACTAACTTTAAGTTAATTAACTTTGAAAATTTACAATTCCTCAAAACCGGTGGTACAAGTCATAGGCTTTTCTAAGAGTAGTTATACAAAATAAATACATCACTATCCCGAAACAAAGGAACAAATGGAAATAAGTACAAATGAAAGCGACTCCGCGGCATGCGAATGCAGTAGCAGGTTTACCTTGAGTCTACCCTGCAACGACCCGCACAGCTTCTATCGATCAAATACCTGGATCTATATACAAAAATGTACAGAAGTGTAGTATGAGCACACCACAACGATGCCGAGTAAGTATTAAGACTAACCTTAGTGGAGTAGTGACGAGGAACAGTCAAGACACCTATTGGTCAATTAAGTTGAACAGGATATGATAATAAACTATCAACATAAAGACAACAAAGTAATATCAACAGCAGGGAGGAAACAAACTATAATTAACAGAAACAATAAAGGAAAAACATGGATGAAAACGAATGATAACCAAGTAACTCAACACTAACATAGCTAGGACACAGACACGTAAAATGTACTCAAATAAGGAAAACAATGTCAACTCAATTAATCATATCATTTCTGATACGCAATTTCATCCATCTCAGAACTCGGTGCCTCATATCATAACCTCAACTTCCAAACCTTTAGCACACCCGGCATCTTGTGCCCACGTGTTTCTATCTCACTTTGCACAACAACACTCTCATGTTACTCAGTTCATAGGGTTCAAAACCAATGCAACTAAGATGTTCAAAACATCTCATTTAAATAAAATAAAGTTGAGTACAACTTCTAAATCAATTGGGAAATCAGCAAGAATAGATGAAGTTATTTTCAGAAATCATTTGAATGAAGAAAGTTCCCTTTTTAATTAAAATACAACATCAAATGAATTATTACCTTTAACATGAGATCTAATAAATTACAACTTAGTAGAAATTCCTTTTTAAGTAAAATACAACTCAGACGATTTAAGGAGATTTAATTGAGGAACTAATTGAATTAAAAATGTAACAATTATTGAAATTTGAAGTATTGAAATATTTATATAATTACGGTGAGTTCAAATAAAAAGAAAAAATCATACAAGCAGCGTAATATAAATTCCTTTATTTTAAATTACGATATTAATAATAAGAAGAGAAACAATGTAAATATCAACTTTGGAACCAACAGAAATAGTAAAAATAGTAACAAATGCACGGCATCACCCTTCGTGCTTTTACTCTCGTCCTCACCATAGAAATCAACAGAAATGGCACGCCATCACCCTTCGTGCATTAACACTCACAATATTGGCACGACATCACCCTTCATGCATTAACACTCACAATATCATGCACAACATCACCCTTCGTGCTTTACACTCTTCCTAACCCAAACAATAGAAACTATAACATCCCGGCAAGGGAATTAACAATGGAAACAATAACATCCCGGCAAAGGAATCAATAATTGAAACAATAACATCCCGACAAGGAAATCAACAATAGAAACAATAACATCCCAGCAAGGGAATCAAAAATAACCAATCTTGTTTCAACAGTTAGCTTCGCAGTATAGATCCCAACTTGGGTCAATACTCAACAATGGTCAATTACCAAGGGAATATCATAAGTATTGTTCAACATGAATAATCGTCAATTTAAGCATGAATAGTACATAATAAGGATTACGGAAAAACCAAGAAGCTCAATAACCTTAATAAAACAACAAGACATAATAAGTACGTGATAGCTATACCGGTAACCAAAACAATTGGACATGTAACATATTTGCACGAAGTCATAGAGGAACTCACCATCAAGAAGTATCAAAACAATAAGGGAGGCAATCACTTCAATTAAGGCAAATAAGGGTCAAGTAACAAGTAAGAGTTAGAGGAAAGCTAACAACATCATATGGAGCATATAGAGGTAATTTAAGAAATTAGGAACTCAATCATAATGGAATACTTCCCACATAATGAACATAAGGACCTAAGAACCCTAAAGGCAAATTTCCCACAAATAAGTCCGAGCACACACTCGTCACCTCGCATGCACGGACTACAATTATCATAGAAGACTCAAATCCTAAGGAGAAGTCCCCCACACAAGGTTAGGCAAGATACTTACCTCAAAGACGACAAACTGATACTATAAAATGCACTTCTCGGGTGAAAAGACCTCCGGACAGCTCAAATTTAACCAAATTAACTTTAAAGCACAAATAAAACATATAAGAAACTATTGAGGATCATAAAGTCTCAATCTTTAACAAAAATCCAAAAATCGGTCCAAAAGTTGTCACGACCCCAAATACCCGATCGTGATGGCGCCTATCACATTCTAGGAAAGCCAACCCAAACCATTAACCATAACAAGTTCCTTTTATAAACCCATTTTCTAACACAGGTTTAGATACCAAATTTTCATAATAAGCGTTTAAAACAAAAAAAATATAAGCGGAAGTCAAATAAACATGAACTACACAGCCCCAAATATCTGGTGTCACGAGTCTAGAGTCTCTACTACATAACTGACTGTCTGATACAACATAAGTCTAGAAAATGCAAAAAGAACAAGATAAGAAGGAGAAAATAGGGCTGCGGACACCATGCAGCTACCTTGAAATCTCCGGCAACCTCTGGATCAGCTGAGGACCCTCACTCTGCCACTCGGGCACCTGGATCTGCACACAAGGTATAGGGAGTAACGTGAGTACGCCAACCCAGTAAGTAACTAAAGTAAATAAGGTCTGAAAGCAGTGACGAGCAGTTAAAAATCATATAACTGAGTAAACAACCGGTCAACTTCACAGTTTAAAACCAGTTTCATCGTAAAATCATCAATTTCAGTTTAAACATTTGAAATCATATACTTAGAAATTTTCCAACAGAGGCTTATTTAAAAAGAAGAGCGAAAATAGCATAACTGGGCCCCTCAGGCTAGGTATCACTCAGAACATGGCCTCTCGGATAGCCTCTCAGTCACTCGTGACTCACTCTCGTCACTCAGTACTCACTCTCAGCACTGAGGCTCATTAATATCTCATAATAATAGAAGTCATAGTAACTACTGCGGCGTGTAGCCCGATACGTAATTGATAGTCGACTACGCTCAATAGGGGTGTACAGACTCCGGAGGGGCTCCTACAGCCCAATCGTCATATCGCTGCGGCGCACATCCCGATCCAATATATATATCGCCCAATCCATATAAGTATCGCTGCAGCTTGCAACCCGATCCATAATATATATACATATAATATCCTCACTATTAGGTTCTCAACCTCTCTCAGTCATTAACCTCATAGTCTCCTAGGCACAACAATAGAAATTAGGGAACTTAGCCCAAACAGTCTTCACAATTAGAAGTGGAGTTCTAAAACCAGTTTTAAACATTTAAGCAGGTAAAACATGACATAGCATGTGCGTCACCGCATTTATCAAAATAAGTCAAATACCGGGGTTTTGTACCCTCAGTTCCAAATTTACAATGGTTACTTACCTCAAACTGGTGAAAATACTACTCTGCGACGCCTTTGCTCCTCAAATTAACCTCCATTCGTGTCGAATCTATTCAAAATCAGAGTCACGGTGTCAAATATGCTAAGGGAACGAAGCCCAAGCAAAAACAATCAAATAATACCAAAAATCCTGAAATTGGCCAAACCCGACCCCCAGGCCCACATCTCGCAACTCGATAAAAATCACATCAACAAAATCCTTATCCTCCCACGAGTCCATACATACCAAGAACACTGAAATCGGAGTCCAAATGACCCCTCAAATTCTCATTTTAAAGTCTTTTAATCTCAAGCCATAATTCCTCAATTTTAGGGTTAGATTCTATGATTTATTAGGTAGATTTCAATTAACGCGAACACGATGAACAATTCCCCCTGAAGCTCAGCTGCCCTTTTTGCTCTATACGAACGCGACACCTCCCCTGCAAACATGATGCACAAACCCTTTGCCCTTCGCGAACGCGTAGCCTCCCTCGTGAACGCGAAGGCTTAAATTCCACCTTCATCAACTGACTCTTCGCGAATGCGAAGGTCATTTTTCTGCAGCACTGACCTGAAATTTTCTGTTGGTTCCAACTTCATGGAATGGCCCGATTGACCACCCGAAACTCACCCGAGACCCCCATGACCTCAACCAAAGGCACCAACATATCCCAAAACCTTATTCAAACTTGTATCAGTCTTCAAAATACCTCAAACAACATCAAATCGACCAAAACACATCGGATTCAAGCCTAAGTTTCCAAAAACTTCTAAATTACGCTTTTGATCAAAACCCGACCAAACCACGTCCGAATGACCTGAAATTTTGCACACACGTCCCAAATGAAGGAACTACTGCAACTCTCGGAATTCCATTCCAACCCCTATATCAAAATCTCACCTATCAATCGGAAATCGCCAAAAATCCGATTTCGTCAATTCAAGCCTAAATCTACTCCGAACCTCCAAAACTCATTCTCATCAGGCTCCTAAGTTCCAATTCATCTCTCGAAGCTATCCGAACCATCGAAATTCACATCCGAACCCTTTTTCACATAAGTCAACATCTGGATGACTTTTCCAACTTAAGCTCACTCAAAAGTGAACTTGTCTCAAATCTCACCAAAATCTTTCCGAACCCGAGCCAACCAACCCGATAACATATAATACCGATAAAAAACCAATAAGAAGCAAAAAAGGGGGGAAACAGAGAGGTAACTCATGAGATGACTGGTCGGGTCGTCACATCCATCCCAACCTAAACAAACGTTCGTCCTCGAACGAGTCAAGAAACATACCTGAAGCCTCAAACAGGTGAGGATATCTGCTACGCATCTCCCGCTCGGTCTCCCAAGTAGCCTCCTTCAGGGCTGACATCTCCACTGCACTTTCACTGAAGCTATATCCTTTGACCTCAACTTTCGAACCTGACGACCCAAAATAGCTACTAGTTACGCATCATAAGACAAATCATCATCTAACTGAACCGTACAGAAATCCAAAACATGAGATAGATCTCCAATATACTTCCAGAGCATAGAAACATGAAATATCGGATGCACACTCGACAAGATGGGTGGCAAAGCAAGCTCATAAGCCACCTCCCCAATCCTCTGAAGCACCTCAAAAGGCCCAATGAACTGAGGACTCAATTTCCCTTTCTTCCCAAATCTCATAACACCCTTCATGGGTTAAACCTTCAATAGAACCTTCTCGCCAACCATGTAGGACACATCCCGAACTTTCCTATCAATATAGCTCTTCTACCTCGACTGCACAATATGAAGCCTCTCCTGAATTACCTTCACCTTTTCTAAAGCATCCTACACCAAGTCTGTCCCCAATAGCCTAGCCTCACCGGGCTCGAACCAACCAACTGGAGATCTATACCGCCTCTCATACAAAGCCTCATATGGAGCCATCTGAATACTCGACTGGTAGTTGTTGTTATAAGCAAACTCTGCAAGTGGTAGAAACTGATCCCATGACCCTCCGAAATCAATAACACAAGCACACAACATGTCCTCCAATATCTGAATAGTGCGATCGGACTGTCTATCCGTCTGAGGGTAAAAAGTTGTGCTCAACTCAACCTGAGTACCTAACTCTCGCTACATTGACCTCCAAAACTACAAAGTAAACTGAGTGCCCCTATCTGAAATGATGGAAACTAGGACACCATGCAACCGAAAAATATCCTGGATATAGATCTCTGCCAACCTCTCTGAAGAATAAGTAGTACACACAGGAATGAAGTGCGCGGACTTGGTCAGCCGATCCACAATCACCCAAATAGCATCGAACTTTCTCAAAGCACGTGGAAGTCCAACAACAAAGTCCATAGTGATCTTCTCCCACTTCCACTCGGGAATATCCATCTGTTGTAGCAAGCCACCCGGTCTCTAATGCTCATATTTCACATGCTGACAATTGAGACACCGAGCTATAAATCCCACAATGTCTTTCTTCATTCTTCTCCACTAATATTGTTGTCTCAGATCCTGATACATCTTCGCCTCACCTAGATGAATGGAATACCGCGAGCTATGGGCCTCCTCCAGGATCAACTCCCGAAGCCTATCTACATTGGGCACACAAATCTGGACCTACATACTCAACACCCCATCATCACCTATAGTGACATCCCTGGCATCATCATGCTGAACTCTGTCCTTAAGGACAAGCAAATTTGAATCATCATACTGGCGCTCTCTTATGCGATCATATAAGGAAGACTGAGAAACCACACAAGCCAAAACCCGACTGGGCTCCGAAACATCTAACCTCACGAACCGATTGGCCAAGGCCTGGACATCAACTGCAAGAGGTATCTCCCCAACTGGAATACATGCCAAACTCCTCATACTCACCGCATTTCGGCTCAAAGCATCATCCACCACATTGGCCTTCCCCGGATGGTACAATATAGTGATATCATAATCCTTAAGCAACTCCAACTACCTCCACTGCATCAAATTGAGATCCTTTTGCTTGAACAAGTGTTGGAGACTATGATGATCAGTAAACACCTCACAAGACACACCATACAAGTAATGCCTCCAAATCTTCAACGCGTGCACTATGGCAGCCAACTCCAAATCATGAACGGGGTAGTTCTTCTCATGGGGCTTCAACTGACGAGAAGCATAAGCAATAACTCCATCCTTCTGCATCAACACACAACCAACACCAACTCTAGAAGCATCACAATACACAGTATATGAACCTGAAGCTGATGGTAAAAATAACACTGGAGTTGTGGTCAAAATTGTCTTGAGCTTCTGAAATCTCTTTTCGCACTCATCCGACCATACAAATGAGTCACCCTTCTGAGTCAACTAGGTCAAGGGTGATGCGATAGATGAGAATCCCTGAATAAACCGGTGATAATAGCCTACTAAACCAAGAAAGCTGCGAATTTCTGTGGCTGAGGACGGTCTGGGCCAACTCTGAACTGCCTCTATCTTCTTCGGATCAACCTGAATACCCTCACTGGACACTACGTGCCCAAAGAAAGCCACTGAACTGAGCCAAAACTCACACTTGGAGAATTTTGCATAAAGCTTATCCTCCCTCAATCTCTGAAACACAACTCTCAAATGCTCTGTGTGCTCCTCCTGACTACTCGAATACAACAGAATATCATCAATGAAGACTATGACAAACAAATCGAGATAAGTTCGGAACACACTGTTCATCAAATGCATGAATATTGTTGGGGCATTTGTCAGCCTAAACGACATCACCAAGAACTCATAATGACCATATCAGGTCTTGAAAGCTGTCTTAAGAATATCCGAGTCCCTGATCTTTAACTGGTGATAACCCGAACAGAGATAAATCTTGGAGAACACTCTCGCTCCCTAAAGCTGGTCTAATAAATCATCAATCTGAGGCAAAGGATACTTGTTCTTAATTGTTACTTTGTTCAATTACCTATAATCAATGCACATCCTTAGAGTGCCATCCTTCTTCTTCACAAAAAGAACCGGCGGACCCCAAGGTAACACACTAGGCCAAATGAACCCCTTATCGAGGAGTTCCTGAAGCTGCTCTTATAACTCTTTCAACTGTGCTGGTACCATACGATACAGCGGGATGGAAATGGGCTAAGCGCCCAGCACCAGTTCAATACCAAAATCAATGTCCCTATCCGGTGGCATGCCCGGTAGGTCTGCAGGAAACACATCAAGAAAATTCCTCACAACTGGGACAGAATCAATACCGGGACTCTCAGCTCCGACATCCCTCACAAAGGCTAGATATGAAAGACATCCCTTCCCAACCATACGATGGGCCTTCAAGAATGAGATCACTCTACTAGGTACATAATCAGTCAAACATCGCCACTCAATCCGTGGCACACCCGGTATCGCCAATATGGCTGTCTTGGCATGACAATCTATAAAACACGACACGAAGATAACCAGTCCATGCCCAAAATGATATCAAAATCCACCATACATAGTAATAAAAGATCCACTCAGGTCTCTAAACCCTCAATAGTCACCATACACGACTGGTACACACCGTCTACGACAACAATATCACCCACTGGAGTAGATACATGAACAGGTGAAACAAGAGACTCACGGGGTGTATCCAGATAATGGGCAAAGTATGATGACATATAAGAAAAGGTGGAACCGGGATCAAATAATACAGAGGCATCTCTGTGGCAGAATGAAACAATACCTGTAATAATAGCACCTGAAGTGATAGCATCGGGTCAGCCTGGGAGTGCAGAGAAACGGGCCTGACCACCACCTGATCGACCTCCCCTCTAGGGCGACCCCTGGCTGCCTGACCTCCACCCCTAGCTTACTGGGCTGGTGGTGAAGTAACTGGAGCAGAAGTCAAGGGCTGACCCCTCTGCTGAGATTGACCATCATGAAGATGAGGACACTGCCTCCTCATATGCCCAAACTCTCCACACTCATAACAACTCCATGGTGCTGGAGATGGGGACTAAAGGGAACCCCTGGCATCGGAATGACCAGTAGAAGGACCTAGCATGGAAGAACCTTGCACTGATGGAGCACGGGATGAACTCTGGGCTGGGAGGGCACTAAGTGATGAGTGGCTCTGATGAGAACTGTGAGAACCATAACCCGATGATGCCCCACGATAACCTGGGCGAGCTGAATGAGCCTGTCTGAATGGGCGGCCTCTTCTCTGCTGGAACTGGTCCCTTGAAGGATCACCACTAAAGCTACCAGATCCCCGAGGCCTCTTGACCTCCCTCTCCTATCACTCCTGGCGGAGAACCGACTCAATCTCACGAGCCATATCAACAACCTCCTCAAAAGTAGCACCTGTCACCCTCTCCCTAGTCATGAGAATCCGAAGTTGATATGTGAGACCATCAACAAACCTCATAATCCTCTTTTGATCTGTGGGAACCAACCAAATCGCATGACGGGCTAACTCGGAGAACCGCATCTCATACTGAGTCATAGTCATCTCTCCCTGATGCAACTGCTCAAACTGCCTGTGTAGCTCCTCTCGGCGCGACTATGGCACATACTTCTCCAGAAAAAGAACACAGAACTGCTGCCAGGTAAGGGGCGCTACACCAACAGGCTTACGTCTCTCATACGCCTCCCACCAAGTGAAGGTAGCCCCTCTCATACGCCTCCCAAGTCTCTCATTCGAAGCTAGGGTACTACCAGCTCTCGTCACTCAGTACCCACTCTCAGCACTTAGGCTCATTAATATCTCATAATAATAGAAGTCATAGTAACCGTTGCGGCGTGCAGCCCGATCTGTAATTGATAGTTGACTATGCTCACTAGGGGTGTACAGACTCCAGATGGGCTCCTATAGCCCAATCGTCATATCGCTGCGGCACACAGCCCGATCCAATATATATATATATATATATATATATATCGTTGCGGCGTGCAACCCGATCCATATAAGTATCGTTGCGGTGTGCAGCTCGATCCATAATATATATATACATATAATATCCTCACTATTAGGTTCTCAACCTCTCTCAGTCATTAACCTCATAGCCTCTCAGGCACAACAATAGAAATTAGGGAACTCAGCCCAAACAGTCTTCACAATTAGAAGTGGAGTGTTAAAACTAGTTTTAAACATTTAAGTTGGTAAAACATGACTGAGGATATGCTTTCATCAAGTAAAGTGAGGAAAAACAGTAAAAATGCCCCTAAGGGTCTCAACAGGTCGGCCCAAGGCCCCAAACATAACATACACCCCATAATACAACATAAATGACTAAAGTACGGAGTAATATAAGATTTTCAAATCAAATACGCGGCTTAATAGTCACTACGGGATGGACCAAGTCGCGATCCCTACCGGTGCATGCCCACACGCTCGTTACCTAGCATGTGCGTCACCGCATTTATCAAAACAAGTTAAATACAGGAGTTTTGTACCTTCAATTCCAGATTTACAATGGTTACTTACCTCAAACCGATGAAAATACTACTCCCCGATGCCTTTCCCCTCGAATTGTCCTAAACTCGCTTCGAATATATTCAAAATCAGAATCACGGCGTCAAAATATAAGGTAACAAAGCCCAAGCAAAAACAATCAAATAATACCAAAAATCCCGAAATTGGCCAAACCCGACCCCTGGTCCCATAGCTCAAAACTCGATAAAAATCACATCAACGGAATCCTTATCCTCCCACGAGTCCATACATACCAAGAACACTGAAATCGGAATCCAAGTGGCCACTCAAATTCTCATTTTAAAGTCTCTTAATCTCAAGCTCTAATTCCTCAATTTTAGGCTTAGATTCTATGATTTATCAGGTAGATTTCACAATAGAATCGAGTTTTAAGTCCAAAAACCTCACCTTCAAGTGATTCCCCCTTGAATCCCTCTTCAATCTACTTCAAATAGCTCCAAAAAAGACAAACAATGGAAGAAATAAACCCCACATTCGTGGACAAGACAACCTTTTAAACCTTCTGCCCAGACCTGAAATCCTTCTTCGCGAACGCGGCCAAAGCCTCGCGTTCGCGAAGCACAAATTAAATTTGACCATTTTTCCTCTTTCGCAATCGTGAAACCCCCATCATAAACGCGATGGTTTGCTCAAACCAATCTTCGCGATCGTGTTCCGCCTCTCGCGAACGATGAACAATTCCCCCTGAAGCTCAGCTGCCCTTTTTGCTCTATGCGAACATAACACCTCCCCCGCGAATGCGATGCACAAACACTTTGCCCTTTGCGAACGCATAGCATTCCTCGCGAATACGAAGGCTTAAATTTCACCTTCCTCAACTGACCCTTCGCGAACACAAGGACCCTCTTGCTAATGCGAAGGTCATTTTTTTGCAGCATTGACCTGCAATTTTTTGCAGGTTCCAACTTCATGGAATGGCCCGATTGACCACCCGAAACTCACCTGAGGCCCCCGAGACCTCAACCAAACGCACCAACATATCCCAAAACCTTATTCAAACTTGTACCAATCTTCGAAACACCTCAAACAACATCAAATCAACCAAAACACATCGGATACAAGCCTAAGTTTCCAAAAACTTCTAAATTCTGCTTTTGATTAAAACCCAACCAAACCATGTCCTAATGATATGAAATTTTGTACACACATCTCAAATGACACAACGGAACTACTGCAACTCTCAGAATTCCATTCCGACCCCTATATCAAAATCTTATCTATCAACCAAAAATCGCCAAAAATCTGATTCGCCAATTCAAGCTTAAATCTACTCCGAACCTCCAAAACTCATTCCGATCATGATCCTATGTCCCAAATCACCTCCCGAAGCTAACCGAATCATTGAAACTCACATCCAAGCCTTCTAACACACAAGTCAACATCCGGTTGACTTTTCTAACTTAAACTCACTCTAAAGAGACTAAGTGTCTCAAACCTTACCAAATCCTTTCCGAACTGGATCCGACCAACAATACCACATAATACGGATAAAAAAAGCATAAAAAGCAAAAATAGGGAAAACGGAGCGGTAATTCATGAGATGATGTGACGACCCAAAGGGTCATCACATGTTTTTAATTGTATTCTGTGCTTCCAAGGCCTTGAAAACCTCATTTAGAGTTGCCTCGATTTGCGCTTACAGTTCGGGCACATATCCAAGAAGCTTAAATATTAAATTCTGTGAAAATGATGAAATTTGAGTTCAAAATGAATAAATTTGACTTCGGTCAACATTTAGGGTAAACTGACCCAGACCCGTGATTTGACGGTCTCAGAGGGCTCGTAAAAAAATATGGGACTTGAGCGTATGCCAGGAATCAAATTCTGAGGTCCCGAGCCCGAGAAATGAATTTTTAAGTAAAATTGTTTTCTGAAAATTTTTAAGGAATGTTGAAATGAAATCTGATTAGAAAGCGATGGTATCGGCCCGTATTTTGGTTCCGGCACTAGGTACAGGTCTTATATATGGTTTAAGTAATTTCTATAAAATTTGGTTGAAAAAGGAGTCAGTTTGGCGTGATTCGGACCTAAATTGCTAAAGTTGATGTTTTATGAAGTTTGAGAAAAATCCTTTGATTTTGAGGTTTGATTCATTGTTTTTGAGGTTATTTTGGTGATTTGATTGCACAGATAAGTTTTTATGGAGTTGTTGAGTTAGTACGTGTGTTTGGTTAGGAGCCCCGAGGGCTCGGGTGTGAGTCGGATGTGTTTCGGAGGGTTTCGGACTTAGAAAATGTTGCAGGTTTCTCAACTGTTGGGTTTTTGGTACTTCCTTCTTCGCGTTCGCGAGAGTACCCACGCGAACGCGATGGGTTAATTGTTGCTGAAGGAATTTCCTTCTACGCGAACCCGTAGCTCAGGTCTCGAACGCGAGGCTTTGGGGGGGATAACCCTTCGTGAACGCGGTCCTGGCCCGTGAACGCGAAGGCCGAATGGGCCTGGGCAGGGGGTGGGGTAGTTGTCATATGCGAACGCGAACCCTTGGACGCGAATGCAAGGGCTCGATGAGATTACTCTCTGCAAATGCGAGCCCGTGTACGCGAACGCGAAGTCTCACCCAGCCTGACCATCGCGAACGCGAAGGGCATTTTCGCCTAGTGATTTTAAAAAGGCCAAAAATAGAATACTTTCGGGATTTTATAAAAGTTTCACAAACCTTTTCTTCTCCAAAGCTCTTAGGCGATTTTTAAAGCTTCTCTTCACCATAATCTCTTGGGTAAGTAATCTTTAACTTGTTTTTCTCATTTTCCATCAACACCCACTAAATTGTTAGGCCTAAAACATGTAATTAAGGGTAGAAATTAGGGATTTGGGTAGAGTTAGGGCTTCTTGATTATTTGTGATTTAGACCTCGTTTTGGGGTCGGATTTGAAAATAAATTATATATTTGGGATAGGTGATCGGGTTTTGGTCCGAACCTCGTGTTTTGACCAAGCAGGCCCGGGGTCGATTTTTGGGATTTTGGGAAGATGATTGGAAAGTTATAATTGAACATTGGAATTGGATTGTTTAGCACTTATTGATGATATTGAGTCAATTATGTATAGATTCGATTGGGTTGGAGCCGAATTTAAGAGGAAAAGCGGTGTTCGAGGCTTAAGTTGGCCGTGAAAGTTTGAGGTAAGTGTTTGGTCTAACCTCAGCTTGAGGGATTAGGAGTTGAGTCCTATTTGCTACTTGCTTCTTGTTGAGTGCGACGTATAGGCACGGTGACGAGTATCTATACGTTGCTGTCGAGCATGACCGTAAGTCTTAAATTTGAACGTTGTTGTGCTCTTAGATGGCACTTCAGATGTTTTAATTAATGATCTCCTATATTGAGTAAAGATTGATTTTATCATCGTAGATCATAATTGTGATTGAGTATTATCATTAATTGAGCTGAGTACAAAATGAGTTAGGATTTGGTTATAGCTGAGTCTTCCTTGCTGGGATGACTATTTCGATATTATTGTTCCCTTGCCGGAAAGTTATTATATTATTTTTGTTCCCTTGCCGGGATTTCTTATAATTTTGTGATGACTTGTAATGGTAGCCAGTGGTACACCTACCACAAGATATGATGAAATGGGAGGGGTGGTACGCCTACCACAAGATATAATGAAATGGGAGCGGGTGTTACGCCTACCACAAGATATGATGAAATGGGAGCGGGTGGTACGCCTAACACAAGATATGATGAAATGGGAGCGGGTGGTACATCTACCACAAGATATGATGAAATGGGAGCGGGTGGTATGCCTACCACAAGATCGATGAAATGGGAGCGGGTGGTACTCCTACCACGAGATATATTGAAATGGGAGAGGGTGGTACGCCTACCACGAGATATAATGAAATGGGAGCGGGTGGTACGCCTACCACAAGATATAATGAAATGGGAGCAGGTGGTGCGCCTACCACAAGATATAAGAAATGGGATCGGGTTGCACACACGCCTACCACAAGATATAATGAAATGAGAGCAGGTGGTACGCCTACCACAAGATCTGAGAAATGAGATCGGGTTGCACACATGCAATAAGATGAAACTGAAAGTTAAAGTTGCCTTATTTCTTTTTATCCATGTTAGAAGTTAAATTGTAGTTACCTTATTATTCTTTGATATTCTGTTTTATCTGCTACCCCCGAAAAATGTTCCCCTTCCCCATCTTTAATTGTTTATTAGTTGTTACTTTTCGTCCATATGTTATATAACTGCACAGATTTATCTGGAGCCTGGTCCTAGCCTCGTCACTACCTCGCCGGGGTTAGGCCAGGCACTTACCAGCACATGGGGTCGGCTGTGCTAATACTACACTCTGCACTGTGTGCAAATCCCGGAGCAGGGTTCGGACAGTAGTTGGAGGGCTTCCTTCAGTCCACTCAGATACCTAAGGTAGACCTGTAGGCGTCTGCAGGCCCTGGCGTCTCTGTCTATCTCTATTTCCTGTTTCATTTCCTTTGTTCAGAAACAATATGTTGCATTTCTTCAGACCCTGTATGTAGAAACTCTTAGACAGCCTGTGACACTGTGACACAAGGTTTTGGGGTATTTGAGGTTTTAAAAGTTGTAATAGACGTAGCCTTCAGACATTTCATGGTTATCTTTCGGTTGATTATTCTAAGTTCTACTATTTTTATGTTATTGCTCGTAATTGTTAAAAGGAAGTAATTTGGTAAGGAATTAGATAGTTAAGGGTTGGCTTGCCTAGCTCTCATTAATAGGAGCCATCACGACTCCCGAGGGTGAGAAATTCGGGTCGTGACAAGTTGGTATCAGAGCACTAGGTTGCATGGGTCTCACAGTTCACAGACAAAATTAGTAGATTCTGAGGGATCGGTACGGAGACATCTGTATTTATCCCCCAGAGGCTATAGAGTTAGGAAAATTTCACATTTTTTCTTTCTTGTCATGCGGTTCTGTTTCCCAATACTGATTGAATTTCTACTTCGTTCTTTCGCAGATGGCGAGAACACACACTTTCTCATCTACCGCTCAGCAGCCCGAGCCCCTATTAGCAGCTCCCACGAGGGGCAGAGGGCGAGTCCAAGGCCATGTTAGAGGCTGAGGTATGGGCAGATCTTAGCCCCGAGTAGCAGCCCCAATGACGGAGCCTCAGGTTGATTTGATGAGGAGGTTCCGCCTCCAGCAGTTTCGGTGGGCCCAGCTCAGGTCCTAGAGGGGTTTATTGCTACCCCAGTTCTTTAGGATGCTCTGGTCCGATTAGTGGGCCTCATGGAGAGTGTCACCCGGGCAGGCTTGCTTCCTGTAACACCAGCCACTTCTCAGGCTGGAAGAGGGGCTCAGACTCCTGCTACTCGCACTCTGGAGCAAGTCGCTCCCCAGATTCAGATTCCAGTAGTTCAGCCAGCTAGAGCAGTTCAGTCGGGTGTAGTAGCTCAGACCGACGATGGAGTGGCTATGTCCGCCAATTCTTTGTGGAGGATGGATAGGTTTAACAAGCTCTTCACTTCTATATTCAGCGGTGCATCTACTGAGGATCCCCAGGATTATCTAGATAGTTGTCACAAGGTTCTTCGGAACATGGGGATCATTGAGACTAATGGACTTGATTTTGATACCTTTCGTCTGTCGAGATCCGCCAAGACTTGGTGGAGGGATTATTGCTTATCCAGGCCATCCGGGTCGCCACCTTTGACATGGGAGCAGTTTACAGTGTTGTTTCTAGAGAAGTTTCTCCCCGTTACTCAGAAAGAGGCCTATCGGAGGCAGTTTGAGCACCTCTAGCAAGGGTTCTATGACGGTCACCTAGTATGAGACCAGGTTCATCGATCTAGCTCGCCATGCTCTTGTCATACTTCCCATCGAGAGAGAGAGGGTGAGAAGGTTTATTGATGGTCTTATTCAGCCGATTCATCTTCAGATGGCCAAGGAGGCTGGGAGTGAGATCACCTTTCAGGAGGTGGCCAATGTTGCCCGCAGAGTTGAGATGGTTCTATCACAGGGAGGTGGTCATGGATCGGATAAGAGGCCCCGTCATTCAGGCAGATTCAGTGGTACCTCGTCTGGAGGTAGAGATTCATATGGTAGAGTCCATCCTCCTAGGCCCTTTCAGTCAGCTCTTCAGGTTTCTCGTGGTGCTTCAGGTAGTCGTGGTCCTCCGATGCAGTATTCTAATCAGTAGTCCTTCAGTGCACCACCACTTTAGAGTTTTCAGGGTCATCAGCCCCAGCAGCTGAGGGCTTGTTTTACTTGTGGCAACATGAGGCACATTTCTAGGTATTGCCCTCGAGCTTCGAGTAGTTCTCTACATCAGGGTTATCATGTTATGGTTCAGGCCCCAGGTGTTCCACAGGCCACCCAGCAAACTAGGGGTGGGGGTAGAGGTGCTAGAGGTGGAGGTAGAGGTCCTAGAGGTAAAGCTCAAGCCACCAGAGGTGAAGGCTAGCCAGCAGCAAGCCGTCCCAGAGAGGTAGTTCAGGGTGGTGGGGCCCAGTCCCGATGTTACGCCCTTCCATCCAGGCCCGAGGCTGAGACTTCAAATGTAGTCATTACAGGTATTATTCTGGTTTGTGAGAGAGATGCTTCGGTGCTATTTGATCCAGGGTCTACGTACTCGTATGTGTCATCTTATTTTGCACCGTATCTGATCATGCCTAATGATTAATTGAGTGATCCTGTTTATGTGTCTACACCGGTGGGTGATTCTATTGTGATTGATTGAGTCCATCGTTCTTGTATTGTGGTGATCGGGGGTCTTAAGACTCCTATAGATTTGTTGCTTTTAGACATGGTTGATTTCGATGTTATATTGGAGATTGACTGGTTATTACCTTACCACGCTATCTTGGATTGCCACGCTAAGACTGTGACCTTAGATTTACCGGGTATGCCTCGTTTAAAGTGGAGAGGGACTCTTTGTCATTCTACCCGCAGTGTTATCTCGTATGTGAAGGCTCGGCGTATGGTCGAGAAGGGATGTTTGGCCTATTTGGCATATGTTCGCGATTCTAGTGCTGAGGTTCCCTCTATTGATTCAGTGCCTGTTGTTCGTGAGTTTCCTAAGGTATTCCCTTCAAACCTGCCGGGGATGCCACCCGACAGGGATATTGCCTTCTGCATTGATTTGGCTCCAGGCACTCAGGCCATTTCTATCCCGTTGTATCGCATGGCCCCGCCAGAGTTGAAAGAGTTGAAGGAGCAGTTGCAAGACTTGCTTGAGAAGGGTTTCATTAGACCCAGTGTTTCACCGTGGGGTGTGTCGGTGTTGTTTGTTATGAAAAAGGATGGGTCAATGAGATTGTATATCGATTATCGGCAGTTGAACAAGGTTACAATCAAGAATAAGTATCCATTGCTGAGGATTCATGATCTATTCGATCAGCTTCAGGGTGCCAAGGTATTTTCAAAGATAGACTTAAGATCTGGCTAACATCAGTTGAGTATTAGGGCCTCCAATGTCCCTAAGACAGCTTTCCGCACTCAGTACGGGCATTGTGAGTTCTTGGTTATGTCGTTCGGGTTAACAAATGCCCCAGAAGCCTTTACGGATTTGATGAACCGAGTGTTCAGGCCTTATTTGGACTCGTTCGTGATCATCTTCATTGATGATATTTTGATATATTCCCGTAGCCAGGAGGAGCACGAGCAGTATCTTAGAGTGATTCTTCAGACTCCGAAGGATAGTCAGTTATATGTTAAGTTCTCAAAGTGTGATTTCTGGTTGAGTTCAGTTGCATTCATGGGTCATGTTTTGTTAGCAGAGGGTATTTAGCTTGATCCAAAGAAGATTGAGGCAGTCAAGAACTAGCCTAGACGAGCATCAGCTACAGAGATTCGGAGTTTCTTGGGATTGGCAGGCTACTATCGTCTGTTCGCGGAGGGGTTTTCATCTATTGTAGCCCCAATGACTAGGTTGACCCAGAAGGGTGCCTAGTTTAGATGGTCGGATGAGTGTGAGGTGAGCTTTCAGAAGCTCAAGACAGCTCTGACTACGGCACCGGTGTTGGCTTTGCCCACAGGTTCAGGGCCTTATACAGTTTATTGTGATGCATCTCGTCTTGGGATTGGTGCAATGTTGATGCAGGATGGCAAGGTCATTGCCTATGCTTTGAGTCAGTTGAAGATTCATGAGAATAACTATCCAGTTCATGATTTAGAGTTAGCAGCCATTGTTCACGCACTGAAGATTTGGAGGCACTATCTTTATGGCATGGCGTGTGTGGTGTTCACGGATCATAAGAGTCTTCAGTATTTTTTCAAGCAAAAGGAGTTGAATTTGAGGCAGAGGAGGTGGTTGGAGTTGTTGAAAGATTATGACATCACTATCTTATATCATCTGGGAAAGGCCAATGTAGTAGCTGATGCCTTGAGTAGGAAGTCAGCCAGTATGGGCAGTCTTGCTTATATTCCGGTCGGTAAGAGACCGCTTGCCTTGGATGTTCAGACTTTGGCTAATCGATTTGTGAGGTTGGATATTTCTAAGCCTAGTCGTGTATTAGCTTGCACGGTCGCTCGTTCTTCTTTATTGGAGTGTATCCGTGATCGGCAGTATGATGATCCTCATTTGTGTGTCCTTAGAGATACAGTGCAGCGTAGAGGTGCCAAGAAGGTTACCTTAGGTTATGATGGAGTTTTGAGATTTCAGGGTCGAGTTTGTGTGCCTAATGTGGATGGGCTTCGAGAGTTGATTTTAGAGGAGGCCCATAGCTCCAGGTACTCTATTCATTCGAGCGCCGCGAAGATGTATCAAGATTTGTGGCAGCATTATTGGTGGCGTAGAATGAAGAAGGATATTGTTGCATATGTGGCTCGATGTTTGAATTGTTAGCAGGTTAAGTATGAGCATCAGAGGCCTGGTGGACTGTTTCAGAGGATTGAGCTTCCCGAGTGGATGTGGGAGCGGATTACTATGGACTTCGTTGTTGGACTCCCGCAGACTCGGAAGAAGTTCGATGCAGTTTGGGTCATTGTTGATAGGCTGACCAAGTCAGCGCATTTCATTCCTGTGGCAGTCTCATATTCATCCGAGAGGTTAGCTGAGATCTATATCTGGGAGATTGTTCGTCTTCATGGTATGTCTATGTCTATCATTTCGGACCGAGGTACGCAGTTTACCTCACGTTTCTGGAGAGCAGTTCAACAAGAGTTGGGCACTCAGGTGGAGTTGAGTACAACATTTCATCCCCAGACGGACGGCCAGTCCGAGCGGACTATTCAGATTCTGGAGGATATGCTCCGAGCTTGTGTCATTGATTTTGGAGGCTCGTGGGATCAGTTCTTGCCTTTAGCAGAGTTTTCCTACAACAACAGCTACCAGTCGAGCATCCAGATGGCTCCTTATGAGGCTTTGTATGGTAGGCGATGTCGATCTTCGGTTGGATGGTTTGAGCCGGGGAGGCTTGTTTGTTGGGTACAGATCTGGTTCAGGAGGCCTTGGACAAGGTTAAGATCATTCAGGATAGGCTTCATACAGCTCAGTCCAAGCAAAAGAGCTATGCAGATCGTAAGGTTCGAGATGTGGCTTTTATGGTTGGTGAGCGGGTATTGCTCTGAGTGTCGCCTATAAAGGGCGTGATGAGATTTGGGAAGAAGGGCAAGCTTAGCCATAGTTTTATTGGTCCGTTTGAGATTCTTGATCGAGTGGGAGAGGTGGCTTATAGACTTGCATTGCTGCCAAGCTTATCAGTCGTGCATCTAGTGTTCCATATGTCCATGCTTCAGAAGTATCACGACGATCCATCCCACGTGCTAGATTTCAGCACTGTCCAGTTGGACAAGGACTTGTCTTATGAGGAGGAGCCAGTGGCTATTCTAGACCGGCAGGTTCGTCAGTTGAGGTCAAAGAGTTTTCCTTCTATTCGTGTTCAGTGGAGAGGTCAGCCTCCTGAGGCATTGACCTAGGTGTCCGAGTGTGATATGCGGAGCCATTATCCTCATCTATTACCCGACTCAGGTACTTCCTTCTTCTGTCCGTTCGAGGACGAACGGTTGTTTTAGATGTGGAGAATGTGACGACCCAAAGGGTCATCACCTATTTTTAATTACATTCTGTGCTTCTGAGGCCTTGAAAACCTCATTTAAAGTCGCCTCGATTTGCGTGTGCAGTCCGGATGAGTAGCCGGAAAGCTTAAATATGAAATTATGTGAAAAATGATGAAATTTGAGTTTAAAATGAATAAATTTGACTTCAGTCAATATTTTGGGTAAACGGACCCGGACCCGTGATTTGACGGTGCCGAAGGGTCCGTAGGAAAATATGGGACTTTGGCGTATGCCCGGAATCGAATTCCGAGGTCCCAAGCCCGAGAAATGAATTTTTAAGTAAAATTGTTTTTTGAAAATGTTTAAGTAATGTTGAAATGAAATCTGATTAGAAAGCGATGGTATCGGGCCCATATTTTGGTTCTGGCGCTCGGTACAGGTCTTATGTCATTTCTGTAAAATTTGGTTGAAAACAGAGTCCGTTTGACGTGATTCAGACCTAAATTGCTAAAGTTGATGTTTTATGAAGTTTGAGAAAAATCCTTTGATTTTGAGGTTTGATTCATTGTTTTTGAGGTTATTTTGGCGATTTGATCGCACGGATAAGTTCGTATGAAGTTGTTGAGTTGGTACATGTGTTTGGTTAGGAGCCCCGAGGGCTCGGGTGTGATTCAGATGCGTTTCGGAGGGTTTCAGACTTAGAAAATGTTGCAGGTTTCTTAGCAGTTGGGTTCTGGTACTTCCTTCTTCGCGTTCGCGGGAGTACCCACGCGAACGCGATGGGTTAATTATTGCTGAAGGAATTTCCTTCTACGCGAACACGTAGCTCAGGTCGCGAATGCGAGGCTTTGGGGGGGATAATCCTTCGCGAACGCGGTCTTGGCCACGCGAGAAGGCCAAATGGGAATGGGCAGGGCGTGGGGTAGTTGTCTTACGCGAACGCGAACCCTTGGATGCGAACGCGAGGGCTCGAGAGGATTAATCTCCGCGAACGCGAACGCGAGGCCGTGTACGCGAACGCGAAGGCTCACCCAGCCTGACCATCGTGAACGCGAAGGGTCAGTCGCGAACGTGAAGGACATTTTCGCCCAGTGATTTTAAAAAGTCCAAAAACAGAACACTTTCGGGATTTTATAAAAATTTCACAAATCTCTTCTTCTCCAAAGCTCTTAGGCGATTTTTGAAGCTTCTCTTCACTATAATCTCTTCGGTAAGTAATCTTTAACTTGTTTTCTTCATTTTCCATCAACACCCACTAGATTTTTAGGCCTAAAACATGTAATTAAGGGTAGAAATTAGGGATTTGGGTAGAGTTAGGGCTTTTGATTATTTGTGATTTAGACCTCGTTTTGGGGTCAGATTTGAAAACAAATTGTATATTCGGGCTCGTGGGCAAATAGGTGATCAGGTTTTGCTCCGAACCTCGTGTTTTGACCAAGCGGGCCCGGGGTCGATTTTTGGAATTTTGGGAAGAATGATTGGAAAGTTATAATTGAACATTGGAATTGGATTGTTGAGCACTTATTGATGATATTGAGTCAATTATATATAGATTCGATTGGGTTGGAGACGAATTTGAGAGGAAAAGCGGTGTTCGAGGCTTGAGTTGGCTGTGAAAGTTCGAGGTAAGTGTTCGGTTTAACCTCAGCTTGAGGGATTAGGAGTTGAGTCCTATTTGCTACTTGCTTCTTGTTGAGTGCGACGTATAGGCACGGTGATGAGTATCTATACGTTGCTGTCGAGCATGACCGTGAGTCTTAAATTTGAACGTTGTTGTGCTTTTAGATGGCACTTCAGATGTTTAATTAATGATCTCCTATATTGAGTAAAGATTGATTTTATCCTCGTAGATCTTAGTTTTGATTGAGTATTGTCATCAATTGAGCTGAGTACAATATGAGTTAGGATTTGGTTATAGCTGATTCTCCCTTGCCAGGATGACTATTTCGATATTGTTGTTCCCTTGCCGGGATTTCTTGTAATTTGTGATGACTTGTAAATGGGAGTCGGTGGTACGCCTATCACAAGATATAATGAAATGGGAGCGGGTGGTACGCCTACCACAAGATATGATGAAATGGGAGCGGGTGGTACGCCTACCACAAGATATGATGAAATGAGAGCGGGTGGTATGCCTACCACAAGATATGATGAAATGGGAGTGGGCGGTACACCTACCACAAGATCAATGAAAAGGGAGCGGGTGGTACGCCTACCACGAGATATAATAAAATGGGAGCGGGTGGTACGCCTACCACGAGATATAATAAAATTGGAGCGGGTGGTACGCCTACCACAAGATATAATGAAATGGGAGTAGGTGGTAAGCCTACCACAAGATATGAGAAATGGTATCGGGTTGCACGCCTGCAACAAGATGAAACTGAAAGTGAAAGTTGCCTTATTTCTTTTTATCCGTGTTAGAAGTTAAATTGTAGTTTCCTTATTATTCTTTTATATTCTGTTTTATCTGCTACCCCCGAAGCATGTTCCTTTTCCCCAGCTTTAATTGCTTATTACTTGTTACTTTTCCGCCATATGTTATATAACTGCACATGTTTATCTGGAGTCTGGTCCTAGCCTCGTCACTACCTCGCCGGGGTTAGTCCAGGCACTAACCAGCACATGGGGTCGGTTGTGCTGATATTACACTTTGCACTGTGTGTAGATCCCGGAGCAGTGTTCAGACAGTAGTTGGAGGGCTTCCTTCAGTCCACTCAGAGACCCAAGGTAGACCTGTAGGCGTCCGCAAGCCCTGGCGTCTCCCTCTATCTCTATTTCCTGTTTCATTTCCTTTGTTCAGAAATAGTGTGTTGCATTTCTTCAGACCTTGTATGTAGAAACTCTTAGACAGTCTGTGACACTGTGACACTAGGTTTTGGGGTATTTGAGGTTTTAAAAGTTGTAATAGGCGTAGCCTTCAGACATTTCATGGTTATCTTCTGCTTAATTATTTAAAGTTCTGTTGTTTTTATGTTATTGCTCGTAGTTGTTAAAAGGAAGTAATTTGCTAAGGAATTAGATAGTTAAGTATTGGCTTGCCTAGCTCTCATTAGTAGGCGCCATCACGACTCCCGAGGGTGGGAAATCTGGGTCGTGACAGATGAAAGGTCGGGTTATCACAAAAGTCAACTCCCGGGACCGCACCTCAGAACCCGACAAATTTTATAAAAATCGAATACCCATTCCGATACGAGTTCAACCATACAAAATTTATCAAATTCCGATACTATTTGATCGCTCAAATCACGATTTTTCATTTTAGAATTTTACTTCAAAAACCAACATTTTCCTCAACCCAAATCACAAATTAAATTATAAAAATGAAGACAAAATCATGGAATATGAACACTTCTAGGTGAAGAACACTTGTCTAATCGTTTTGCTTGAAACCCCCATAAAAAATCGCCCAAAGTCGAGCTCTAAAACTCAAAAAATGGTGAAAATGGCAAACCCTCGGAATAGAGTACTATTTATTCTGCCCAGGTCTTAAAGCATCGCAAACACAGAGGAAGTATCGCATTCGCGAAGAAGAAAAATGAAGGTGCCCAGGTTGCTCATCGCGAACACGACAATGCGTCCGCGAACACGAAGAAGGAAGGTCTGATAGCCCAAGACTGCTCTTCGTGAAAGCGTGAACTAGCACGCGAACGCGAAGAGTGGAATGGCATAACTACGCGAACGTGAGGGACAGATGTGAACGCGATGAAGGAAGAGACAGAGCTTCGCGAACGCAAGGCATATTATGAGAATGCAAAGAAGGAAAATGAGGCGACCAGTAGAGACTCTTCATGAACGGGGAAGGGGCTTCGCGAACGCAAAGGAAGATATCAAACACCAAAAAGCAGCAGTTCAAAAACAAGGGAAAATGACCCGTAGCCCACCCGGACACGCCCGAGGCCTCCGGGACCCCGTCTAAACATACAAACAAGTCATATAACCTAACACGGACTCGCTCGAGGTCTCAAATCACATCAAACAATGCCAAAACAACGAATTACACCATGGATTGAACTTAGGAACTTTCCAATATTCCAACTTTCAAAACTACTGCTGAAACCTATCAAACCAACCCGAAATGACGTGAAATTTTCCAGACAAGTCCAAAATGATATAACGGAGCTGTTCCAACTCTCAGAATCGTATTCCGACCCCAATATCACAAAAGTCAACTATGGGTCAAACTTCTCCATTTTCCAAACTTGAACTTTTCCAACTTTCGCCAAAACGCCTCAAATTACCCTACGGACCTCCAAATCTGAATCCGGACGCGCGTCTAAGTCCACAATGACCATACGAATCTGCTTAGATCACCCACAACTCATTCCGGGGTTATTTACTCAAAACTCCAATTCTGATCAAATTCTCACCATTTAAACTTCCAAAACTAGTTTCCTTCTTCCAATTTGACATTGAATTATCCGTTAACTGAATTCAACCATGCAGACAAGTCGTTACACATATTATGAAGCTACTCATGAACTCAAACTGCCGAACTGGGCGAAATTGCTCAAAATGGCTAGTCGGGTCATTACATCTGATAAGTAGGATTTTAACATGTTTTATACCCATACTTGCTTGCGCTTTGAGTGTAATTTGCTACAAAATAGTTCCAAAATGCTTACAGATTGCGCTTGATTGCAGGTTTGAGCTATAAAGTAACAAATCGTCAAAGATCAGCTCAAATCGGAGTGAAACCTGCTCAAGTGCCAAAGATCATTAAAGTAAGGACACTCAGAACTTGCTGCGGACCGCACCATCATGTCATGCGGCCGCACCATAGGAGTTCAGAGACTGTGAAACTACAAGTCAAACATCATGCGGCCGCGTCCCACTTCATGCGGCCCGCATCTCACTTATGCGGCCGCACAATCTTGCTATGTGGTCGCGTCCAAGAAGTTCAGAGAGTGTCATATTCTAGAAGCAAACCATGCGGCTGCGTCCTACTTCATGCAGCCCGCATCCCTCTCCATGCGGCCGCACTCTATGGTCACGTGGTCCGCATCCAAGAAATTAAGAGAAGCTACCAAAACTATTCATGCAGCCGCACAACAACTTTGTGCGTTCCGTGCCAGTCTTCATGCGGCCGCATTCCAACTTTGTGCGGTCCACATCTCCATCTTCAGAGAGAAAGATTCAGAGTTCAAGCAACCCAGTGCGACCGCGTGCCAACTTTGTGCGGTCCGCACTAATCCCGCAGGGGCATTTTTATCCAGTTTTTCCAGCCCACTATAAATAGAATATTTTACCATTTTTAGGTCAAGTTTGGTACATTTGATAGCTGTTGCACTCGCGAGACTTATGTTTTGGCCTATTTTGGGCATTTATAGCTTGGTTTCATCATAGATTATTGTAGTTTGACATTAGTAATTAATTAATATGGTTGTTTCATCTTCTATTTCTTCAGTTTCTTCTTTAATTATGTCTAACTAAACCCATTAGCTAGGGTTGTGGCTCAACCTTAGTGTGGGTAATTAATGGGTGTTGCTTCTTAATGATAGATTGATATTGGGTGTTTGTTATTTGGGTTCATTTTATGGTTTAATTAAGGATTGATGGTTGCAAACATTGATTCTAGCTTAGTGGGTCTTGACTCTTCTTGAGAAAGAGAATCTATGAACCCAAAATTGACCCAACAAGGAATTAGGGTGGACCCATGAGAAATGGTAGTCCCAATTAACAGGTTAAACCTCGAGAGAGTAATCACCCTACTTGAACCCAAGTTGCTTGGTCTAATTGGCCTACCCAATTGGTCTCGAGAGAGTCAATTGGGCAAATTCCCTCTCCCTACCGAGAGGTGTGAGAGTGGGTACAATTGTGCAACGGTTATAACATTGATCCCAAATATGTCAATCTATTATTAGTAGTTTCTACCCATTATTTAACCACCTAGGTGATGCCACGACCCTAGTGCCTTTCTCTATATTAATCACAACTTAGAACATATCCTTTCAACATAAATTAGCTTAAATTTGTAGTTGATAATAGTAGTTATTAAACAAAAACCCCAAAAACTTTTAGAAGTACAATTAGGAGCAAGCACGCATTCCTAGTCTGAAAAAATACGCAACTCCATTCCAAGCTCCCTATGGAAATTGACCCCGATACCACTATTCGGGTAAAAATCTTAGCGCCCGCTCTTCCTACCGTTGTGTGAGGTTGAGTTTGCTACAATCACTTTTTGGCACCGTTGCCGGGGAGCTTACGGTGTTGACTATTTGTGTAGCTAGTTTTGTGTTTTGCTTCTCTTTCCTTCTTTTTACTAATTTTATTTGTGTCAATTCACTCAGGTACACATGGCTTTAAACGCAAATGACCCTCTTGGCAATGTGGTCGTGGGGGAGGAGGTTGAGGATCTAGAACAAGAAGACGTATTACCTCAAGCTCCTAGGAGAGGTCGACATGCCAATGCAAATGAGAATATACCGGACCCTCCTCCACCTCCACCAAGAGTGGCACCAAGAGTTCTACCCAATCAAGGGTACGCAAGTGCAATAGTTCCTCCCCTAATCTGGGCGGGGAACTTCTAGATTACAAATGTGATGCTCACCTTGCTCGAACAACGAGGTTATTTCATGGGGGCAGCTGATCAGAATGCTTATAAATACTTGAAGGGCTTCGTGGATACTTGTTGGGGTAGCAAGAAAACAAATGTTTCGGAGGATGCATTGAGACTTCGACTTTTCCCGTTCTCACTTCGGAGGAAGGCGTTAGATTGGTTGGAGAGGCTCCCCAATCATTCCATCACTATATGGGATGAGTTGGCGGACAAGTTCATCGCTAAGTTTTTCTCTCCAGGTCACATGGCGGCTCTACGGGACGAGATTCTAGCCTTCAAGCAAGAGCCAACTGAACCGTTACACGAGATATGGGAGAGGTTTAGAACAATGGTGAAAGAATGCCCTAACAATGATATGACTGATGTGATGATCCAACAAACATTCTATAGGGGCATCAACACAACCAACCAATGTATTGTGAAACAACTGGCAGGAGGAAATTTTATGAAGCTTCCTTACAATGAAGCTTGTGATGTGTTAGATGAGATGGCCGACACATCGTCGGCATGGCAAATCCAGGCTAATGTGCCTCAAGGTGATCCTAACGTCATACATTTGCATAAGGAGTTACATGATCATGGCCAAGCCATTGCCGAACTTACAACAACAATGAATCAGTTGGCTAAATCATAGTTACAACAAGTTCAAAACCCGCTCCAAGTCAACGCCATGGAAGGAGTGAATATGATGAAAAGGAGGCAAAGAGGGCAACAACCTCAAGGAAATTTTGATAACTATGATAATGGTGGTGTCTATTCGAATAAATGCTATGATGATCAAAGTGAGGAAGTCCAATACATCAACAACTATCAAGGGAATAGAGGTAATCAAGGGAACCAACAATGGAGACCCCAAGGAAATTGGGGCAATCAACAAGGTGGTAATTGGAACAATAACAACAACCAAGGAGGAAATTGAGGAAACAACAATTCAGGTAATCAAGGGAATTGGAGCGGAAACAACAACAACAATTGGAACAACAACAATGGGCAAGGTGGGTGGAATAACAATAGTGGCCAACGAAATCGGGGGCAAGTCTTTCAAAGGCCTCCGATGTTTCAACAACCGAACAACCCGTCGTCGTTTTAATCTCAAGGGTCTAGTTCTTCGGGAAATGAATTTGGTAGAATTGAAGTTATGTTTGAGCAAATGATGAAGAATAACCAAGACTCCGAAGCTCAATTGGCCTCCCACAACACTTCTATCCATAACTTAGAAGTACAACTTGGCCAAATTTCTTAGTCTTTAAATACTCGCCAAAAGGGTGCTCTACCAAATGATATGGTAGTAAACCCCAAGGGTGGGCACAATAATCATGTGATGAAGGTGACAACGCGAAGTGGAAGAGGCGGTGATGTGCATGCCTCAAGAGGAAACCAAGTTATGGTGGATGAAGATGAGTTACGAGATAATGAAATGCCTTTGGTGGTTGAAGATGTAGTTGAACCAAGTGTGAGAGATGATGTGCGGATTGATATTCATGAGGTTGAAGAGGAGACACAAGAGGCCGTGAACCCGTCTAGGGAACACGTGATTGATATGCCCGAGCCGGTGGTGCCCAAAGCCAAAACACCCTTACCTCGGCCTCCTCCGCCCTATCCTCAATGGTTGGCCAAGCAAAAAGGTGACAACCAATTTAAGAAATTCATTGAGATGATGACGAGTTTGACTATCAATGTGCCTTTGGTGGAGGAACTCGAGCAAATGCTGGGGTACGCAAAGTTCATGAAAGAGTTGGTTACAAAAAAGAGATCAATGGAGTGTGAGACAATCAAGATGACCCATCAAGTGAGCGCAATTGTGCATTCTATGGCTCCGAAATTTGAGGACCCCGGTGCATTCACTATCTCATGTACCATTGTAAGTGCCGACTTTGCAAAAGCCCTTTGTGACTTGGGGGCAAGTATCAATTTAATGCCATATTCGGTCTTCAAGACCTTGGGAATCGGACAACCTCGTCCAACTTCTATGAGGCTTTAAATGGCGGACCGATCAATGAAGTGGCCTTTGGGGATTATTGATGATGTCCTTGTTCGCGTTGATAAGTTCATATTGCCGGCCGATTTCGTTATCTTGGATTGTGAGGTGGATTTTGAGGTGCCAATTATCCTTGGAAGACCTTTCCTAGCTACTGGAAAGGCTTTGGTAGATGCCGAAGCGGGAGAGTTGACCTTCCGTGTTGGTGATGAAAAGGTGGTGTTCTATGTGTGCAAATCTATGATACAACCGAATAGCACTGAGGTGTGCTCGTTTGTTGACATTGTCACGGCGGTGATAGTGGATGACACAAGCGCAATGGTGAATGTTGAGGACCCACTTGAGGTCGTGCTCTTGAACATGGATGTTGATGATGATACCGGGAGAGTTGAATGTGTAAACGCTTTGCATGGTATGGGCTCGTATTCTTATGAGCCTAGGAAGTTATCCTTGGATCTTGAGAATCGCAAAACTCCCCCAACCAAGCTATCTATTCAGGAGCCTCTGGTGTTGGAGTTGAAACCACTTCCTCCTCACCTCAGGTATGAATACTTGGGCCCTAATTTCACTTTGCCTGTTATTCTTTCGTCTTGCTTGACTAACGTGCAGGTTGACGCTACTTTGGCAGTTCTACAAAAGTGCAAGAGGGCGATCGGATGGACATTGGCAGATATTCGGGGTATAAGCCCTACCTTTTGCATACATAAGATCATATTGGAGGAGGATGCGAGGCCCTCACTTCAACACCAAAGGAGACTCAACGAAGCTATGCAAGAAGTGGTCAAGAAGGAAGTTATCAAGTAGCTTGACACCGGTGTGGTGTATCCTATTTCTGACAGCTCATGGACTTCTCTGGTGCAATGCGTACCGAAGAAGGGCGGGATGACTGTGGTAACCAATGCTAACAATGAGTTGATTCCTACTCAGACGGTGACGGGATGGAGAGTTTGTATGGATTATAGAAAGCTTAACAAGGTGACTCGAAAGGATCATTTCCCGTTGCCGTTCCTCGACCAAATGCTTGATCGTCTTGCGGGTCGGTCGTTCTATTGCTTTTTAGATGGGTATTCGGGGTACAATCAGATTCTCATCGCCCCGGAAGATCAGGAAAAGACGACCTTTACTTGTCCCTACGGCACATTCGCATTTTCGAGGATGCCATTTGGATTGTGTAATGCCCCAGCGACCTTTCAACGATGTATGATGGCAATTTTCACCGACATGGTGGAAGATATATTGGAGGTCTTTATGGATGATTTTAGCGTGGTGAGGGACTCCTTTGAAGAATGCTTGACAAATTTGGATCGTGTGTTGGCCCGATGTGAAGATACAAACCTAGTTCTCAATTGGGAAAATGCCATTTTATGGTAGAAGAGGGTATTGTATTGGGTCATAAGATTTCGAAGAGAGGTATTGAAGTTGACAAAGCCAAGATTGAAGTCATTTCAAGGTTACCTCCCCCTACTTCTGTCAAAGGGGTGAGGAGCTTTTTAGGGCACGCGGGTTTCTACCGAAGGTTCATCAAAGATTTCTCTAAGGTAGTTAACCCGTTGTGCAAGTTGTTAGAGAAGGAGGCCAAGTTTGTCTTTGATGAGAAATGCATGGAGGCGTTCGAGCTTTTAAAACACAAGTTGACAACTACCATTATCATTACCGCACCCAATTGGAGCTTGCCATTTGAGCTCATGTGCGACACTAGTGATGTTGCGGTAGGAGCGGTCTTGGGCCAAAGGATCAACAAGATGTTCCATCCGGTGTACTACTCAAGCAAGACGATGAATGAAGCTCAAAGAAACTATACAGTCACCAAGAAGGAGTTGCTAGCTATTGTGTTTGCCATGGAAAAGTTCCGACCATACCGAATGGGGGCCAAAGTGATTATCCATACCGATCATGCCGCCCTAAGATATTTGATGACCAAGAAAGATTCAAAAGTAAGGTTGATGAGATGGGTGCTACTTCTTCAAGAGTTTGATCTAGAAATTGTGGACCGGAAAGGAAGTGAAAATCAAGTGGCGGACCACTTGTCCCACTTGGAGGAATAGGGGAGGCCTTCTGACGGCCTTGATATCAATTATGCGTTCTCGGATGAACAACTCCTTGCGGTATCTATGCATGATATGCTGTGGTTTGCCGATGTGGAAAATTATCTTGTGACCGGTATAATCCCGTATGAGCTCCCTTCTAACCAAAGGAAGAAGCTCAAGCGGGATAGTTTGGATTATTATTGGGATGATCCATATTTGTTCAAGATTTGCACCGATGGTGTGATTCGCCGATGTGTCCCGGAAGAAGAACAATTGAGTATTTTGGATGCTTGTAATTCCTCTCCCTATGGTGGCCATCATGGCGGGGTGAGGACGGCTTCTAAGGTGCTTAGTTGCGGTTTCTATTGGCCCTCCTTGTTTAAAGATGCCGGTGATTTTGTCAAGAGATGTGATGAATGCCAACGAGCCGGTGGGATTTCAAAAAAGGATGAGATGCCTCTCAACACAATTCTAGAGGTGGACATTTTTGATGTGTGGGGTATCGACTTTATGGGGCCATTCGTGAGTTCGTGTGGGAACACCTATATCTTGGTAGCGGTTGATTATGTGTCAAAATGGGTCGAAGCCGTCGCTTTGCCCAACAAAGAAGCTCGAAGTGTGGTGGCGTTCTTGAAAAAGAGTATCTTCACAAGGTTTGGCACTCCATGTGCTATCATTAGTGATGGTGGTTCTCATTTTTGCAACCGGGCTTTTGATTCATTGCTTGCCAAGTATGGTGTAAATCACAAGGTGACCACTCCTTATCATCCTCAAGCGAGTGGCCAAGTTGAGGTTTCCAACCGAGAGATCAAGAGTATTTTGTCCAAAACTGTCAATGCCAACAGGACCGATTGGTCGAAGAAATTAGATGATGCTCTTTGGGCCTATCGAACAGCTTACAAGACCCCGATTGGTATGTCTCCGTACCGGTTGGTGTTTGGGAAAGCTTGTCATCTTCCGGTGGAATTGGAGCATAAGGCTATGTGGGCCTTGAGAAAATTGAACTTAGAATGGGATGTCGCTGCGAATCTCCGGGTTGAGCAACTCAATGAGCTAGATGAGTTTAGATTTCATGCCTACTCCAGCTCGTCCTTGTACAAGGACAAGATGAAGTACCTTCACGATAAGTATGCCCGAGGGAAGGAATTCAAAGTTGGTGACATGGTTCTTCTGTTCAACTCCCGGTTGAGGTTATTCCCGGGAAAGCTTAAGTCTAAATGGAGTGGTTCATTTGAAGTTGTTGGTGTAACCCCATTTGGTGCTATTTATCTCAAGAACAAAAATGGTGTCAATGGGAATCGTGTCAAGCATTACTTGGGAAAGTTTGATGACAGCCACGTGGTGGCACTCATTCATTTGAAATGACTTTGATGGCAACATGCGTCGTGCTGCAACGATAAATCAGGCGCTTCTTGGGAGGCAACCCATGTCTTTTTCTTTCTTTTTGATTTCTGTTGTAGATTAGGATTTTTGAGCTAATGGTTTGTGAGATGTTGTAGGAATTGTGATTGAACCAGTGCAAAACAACTGTGCAAAAAGTGCACAGTCTCTGAACAGTGACCGTGCGGTCGCAATCCCACTTTGTGCGGTCCGCACCGGCCAAAGAAAATATTGTCAAGTGTCTGAAGATGGCTAGTGCGGCCGCGTCCTTGCTTGTGCGGTCTGCATCGGTGAAGGCCAAGAATGATCAGTCTCCGAACTGTGTTCACACGGTCGCGTCCCACTTTGAGCGGCCCGCGTGGTTCTCATGCGGCCGCAGCCCGTCTCATGCGGTTCGCATGCCTTCATTTCAGCACCAGGTAAATGGTAAAGTCCCAGCGCGGCCCGCGGTCGTGTTCACGCGGCCGCACTGGACGAAAATGGTTAAACAACGAGGGCGTGGAGCTAAACAACCCGGACGAGGAGCTGACCCCTCCCAGGGAGGTAAAGCAAAATTGAAGAAACTCACTCCCCAACCAAAGCTAAAAACAAGAAAGCAGGTGATGAGTGATGAAGAGAAGTCGGGGAGTGAGTACCTCCCCTACCAGGATGTCTCAACTGATTCGGGGAAAGCCCCCGCAGGCCCAGCTAAAGCTCCAACTGTTATACAACCTGAGTCGTCTGAGGGCTCAGAAGCAGGCAGTGCCAAATACTCCACCTCCCCCACAGCTTCAGAATCCGGGGAGGGTGCAGAAGATTAAAAAAAGAGTGATGAGGAGGTCCCGGACAGTGGGGTACTTAGAGTTGGGGGAATTGAAAGAACTAGAAACCCAGTTGTATGGCAAGACAGATTTGTCAGCGAGGTGGCCTTTCATAAATTCCGGGAAGTGTGGCCCAAGAAGAAGGTGATTCTAGAAAGAAGAGTAGTCACCCGGGATTTGTTACCCTACCTTCCCCGAGTCCATGAACAATTTATTACTAGAGTGGGGTGGGATTTCTTCAAAGATGAGCTGGTCGATACAAATGAACAAATGGTGAAGGAATTCTACAGCAATGTGGCCCACACCAAAGAAGGGTCAATTGCAACCAAAGTGCGGGATAAGAAGATAGTGTTCTCGAGAGAGGCGTTGAACAAGTATTTGGGTTTCAATGACGAGGATGACTCTCAGTACAGAGAGAAGTTAGAGTTGAAAGAGGAAGCTCGTCCTCGGGTAGCACAGGTTCAGGAGGATACTTCTAGTGCTCCACCAGATATTCAGCTGGTCCATGACCCGGCCCCTGTCCTAGCAGCAGAGCAGCAGCAGGGAACCAAACTGAGGTTCCCGCCAGTATAGAGGATCAGGGGACCACTGATCAGCCCATGACAACGGATCAGGCTTGAGGAGCCACGCTATATCCTTTCTCTGTTTATATGCTTATTTTGGTAGTTGGCATTAGGGACAATGCCAGCTTTTATTCGTGGGGGTGCGCCCTACTATATTGATGGTTGATACATTTGGGATGACTGTACATATTTATTAGACTCTTAGCTTATGTTGCTAGTTGATAGTTGGCCTGTATATAACTTTTCATTCTAGTTACTTTTCTACTTTATGTACATATCCATTCCCCCCGTTGTATATTCTACTCCCCCATTGTACATATTCATTCGGTTTTTCTATTTTCGTTAAAAGAATTCGTTTTTAGCTTCATAGTAGGCTCATAGCCTTTTTGTTTTGTTTTGGCGTTTGAAATAAGCCCTTGGTTTTCTTAATGCTACGGTTCTTTCCAAGGGTGGAGTGTTGTGCTAACCGGGTGGCTCTTCCCAATGATAGATGGAGTGACAACCTTCTTAAGAGTTTGAGTTCTTTTTTTTATTTTATTTTTTTTTATTTTCAAGTTTTGCAGTCAAGGGTACCTCAAGCAAAGCTTCACTTGGGCATAACACATTTTCCTTTGATCTCATGGTCAAAGACATAATGTGGTGCTCAGGATGGTGAAAGTCGTGGCCTTGAGACTCTTGTGTTAACCAAACAGTCATCATGTGGTCGTATTGGACCATTGTGCACTTGAATCGTAACTAAGGTCGTTGTGGGCCTAGACTCGATATCTTTAGCAATCCTTGAGTGTGTGTGGTGAGAAGTCGATTTGCGAGTCCAAGTCCCGAGCCGATGGTCTAGAACTTGCCCCGAATGTTTGTTGAGGCGAAATCCTAGGTGAAATTTTGCTTGAGAAGTGATTGTAGGCTCTCCTTGATCCAAAATGCTAAGATTGAACAATTCCATGACCTACCAATAAAATGATCCCTAGTTAACCCTTTTGAGCCTTGAACCTTCTTCTTTCAAGAACCAAACCTACAAGCCTATACCCGTTCTTAATGATACCCTCTCTTGGCACCCAAATCTTCCCTTGAGTAGATGGCAAATGTTTAAGTTTTAGGGGGGAGACAAGAAAGGAAACAATGTGGTAAAAGGTATAAAAGTAAAAGAAAAGAAAGGTAATAAAAAAAAAGATAAGACAACAAGAAATACCGAATTGAATAAGGTCAGAAAGGGGATTCAAAGAAAACAAAAGTGAAAAAGGGTGTGGAAAAAAGTAGAAAAAGGAGAAATGTGTTGAATTGCATAAGAAAGGGTGACAATGTGTCTCTCTAACCCCTTAAAAAAGAAGTGAATACTCAAATGAGTCAAGAAAGTGTGCCAAAATGAATCAAAAGAAGTGCTTAAGGGAAGATTGAACCCACTTGAACAAAAATATGCCCTACCCTTACCCAAAAGCCTTCACAATGACTCCACAAAAGTCCTACATGATTTTGAGTTGAAGGGAACCTACATTAGTGGATACTTACATAAGTGGCAAACATATGGTACTTAGAGCCGAACTTGTGGCCTCTTCCTTGAGAGAGACGAGTGAAAATCCATCAACCTCGGTTTGTGTGTCAATACTTTAAAAGGTGAGGTTCACTTAGGGAGAGTTGAGGATGTGTGAGTTTGGGTTCCACAATGACCAAAGTAATTGAGAAAAGTTCTTTGATGAAATGTGTCAACTCTTGATGCTCTTGTGTCACACTTGATCCACAAGTTTTCAAAGTTTAAATGTGTTAATGATGCATTCGCATTGAGGGCAATTGTTAGTACCAATTGATGCTTGTTGAGGTTACTTTAGGATAAGCTGAAATTGCTTGGATGTTGCCTTTGAGGGGTGGGTCTTATTTTGTTTACTTGAGGACAAGCAAAAGTTTAAGTTTGGGGGAGTTGATAAGTAGGATTTTAACATGTTTTATACCCATACTTGCTTGCGCTTTGAGTGTAATTTGCTACAAAATAGTCCCAAAATGCTTACAGATTGCGCTTGATTGCAGGTTTGATCTATAAAGTGACAAATCATCAAAGATCGGCTCAAATCGGAGTGAAACCTGCTCAAGTGCCAAACATCATTAAAGTAAGGACATTCAGAACTTGGTGCGGACCGTACCATCATGTCATGCGGTCGCACCATAGGAGTTCATAGACTGTGAAACTACAAGTCAAACATCATGCGGCCGTGTCCCATTTCATGCGGCCGCGTCTCAATCATGCGGCCGCACAATCTTGCTATGCGGTCGCGTCCAAGAAGTTCAGAGAGTGTCATATTCCAGAAGCAAACCACGCGGCCGCATCCCACTTCATGCGGCTCGTGTCCCTCTCCATGCGGCCGCACTCCATGGTCACGCGGTCTACGTCCAAGAAGTTCAGAGAAGATGCCAAAACTATTCATGCGGCCGCACAACAACTTTGTGCGGTCCGCACCAGTCTTTATGCGGCTGCATTCCAACTTTGTGTGGTCCGCATCACCATCTTCAGAGAGCAAGATTCAGAGGTCAAGCAACCCAGTGCGGCCGCGTGCCAACTTTGTGCAGTCCGCACTAACCCCGCAGGGGCATTTTTGTCCAGTTTTTCCAGCCCACTATAAATAGAACAATTTACCATTTTTAGGTCAAGTTTGGTACATCTGATAGTTGTTGCACTCGCGAGACTTATGTTTTGGCCTATTTTGGGCACTTATAGCTTGGTTTCATCATAGATTATTGTAGTTTGACATTAGTAATTAATTAATATGGTTGTTTCATCTTCTATTTCTTCAGTTTCTTCTTTAATTATGTCTAGCTAAACCCATTAGCTAGGGTTGTGGCTCAACCTTAGTGTGGGTAATTAATGGGTATTGCTTCTTAATGATAGATTGATATTGGGTGTTTGTTATTTGGGTTCATTTTATGGTTTAATTAAGGATTGATGGTTGCAAACATTGATTCTAGCTTAGTGGGTCTTGACTCTTCTTGAGAAAGAGAGTCTATGACCCCAAAATTGACCCAACAAGGAATTGGGGTGGACCCATGAGAAATGGTAGTCCCAATTAACGGGTTAAACCTCGAGAGAGTAATCACCCTACTTGAACCCAAGTTGCTTGGTCTAATTGGCCTACCCAATTGGTCTCGAGAGAGTCAATTGGGCAAATTCCCTCTCCCTACCGAGAGGTGTGAGAGTGGGTACAATTGTGCAACGGTTATAACATTGATCCCAAATATGTCAATCTATTATTAGTAGTTTCTACCCGTTAGTTAACCACCTAGGTGATGCCACGACCCTAGTGCCTTTCTCTATATTAATCACAACTTAGAACATATCCCTTCAGCATAAATTAGCTTAAATTTGTAGTTGATAATAGTAGTTATTAAACAAAAACCCCAAAAACTTTTAGAAGTACAATTAGGAGCAAGCACGCATTCCTAGTCTGAACAAATACGCAAGTCCATTCCAAGCTCCCTGTGGAAATTGACCCGATACCACTATTCGGGTAAAAGTCTTAGCGCCCGCTCTTCCTACCGTTGTGTGAGGTTGAGTTTGATGCGATCAACATCCTCCTCCACTTAAACATATGTTCGTCCTCGAACGTGCCCAGAGTCATTTCAAAGCCATCAAACCACTGCATGAGCTCACCATACATACACCCGGGGGTGCTTCCCCATCACCCAACCTAAGCAGAACTGACAATGCCACTTACTGAAGGCCTCATCTCCTCCTTAGCCCATAAACTTAGAACAGAACCCAAACCTCATCATCTGAAATTCATCATTGGATCTGAATTCCTCGTCATCACACTGCATGAACCTTAACAAGCTGAATCAAGCTGAAATTCCAATCACGAATACAATCACATGCTGCTCCACACAACTCAAATGCCTGAAGCACTAACCTCTGACCACTATAGCTACTTAATAACATCATGGATGCCGGCAATACACTTCACATTGAATATAACCTTGTTCTAGACCTCCACATCGCTGCTCATGACGAAGAAACATGCGGGAAGTCTTAGCTGCCCCTGAAGTCAACATGTCAAGAAGCTCTCTTGCCCGCCAAGGGCCATTACCCAAATCTTAGCAGAAACAACCACATACTTTCAAAAACTCCTCACCCTCAATACCATAGCACTAACCTCAGGTCTAGGAACCTTATCTCATTCAATACAAGAATCCCAACTAACAACTCATCACGGAACCACACAGATTCTCACACTACACAATTTGTACACCAAACCAGCAATAACTCAATTGTGCAGCACAAATAAAGAAAAGCAAAGTATAAGAATTATCTAACAAGTACAACATGTGTAACAACAAAAGTGTAGTTTTTCATCAAATCGTCCGGAAAACACAACACCAAATAAACACAAGGAAATGGTACCCCACATAACATCCGCTGCGGCATGCAGTCCACTCCCAAATACTCATCAAGCCAAAATGTTCGGGCTCACTGAACATATGAATAATAATATCAAGTACAACAGAGCGCACAAATAAAATTGTGGGAAAAATGAATAGAAGTAATAAAACATGAAAGACAAGCACAACAAAGGTGCAATGAGCAGATCAATATCACGAGGGCTATCTCACCCCCGTCGCCATAAGTCCTGAATAGAACTACAACATGCGTGGGGAATAATCATACCACCTCAATGCCTAGCACATCATAAAAGAGTAGCACATAACATAGGCTAAGGGCACAAATAATATCCATTCTGCCTAATAACATAACCAAAATGACAATCTCACAGGGGCACACAAACTTGACCTGACACAAAACGCATATTCTCATTGAGCTTTCATATAGCCCCCAACAAAATCTTGATCTTTCCCAGTTAGATAAATATACTTCAAAAGATCCACAATGACTTATCAATAATACATTCTATTAATTATCCCTTTCCCAACATTTCTTCAAAATCCGCAAATAGGAAATAGTCCGTATATGAGGGCATTTCTCCCCAAACCTCAGGAATACAAAATTTTCAATACTCAAACTCAACTACGCAAACCAAGTGGCTGATATATCACTTACACCCTATCATTCTGTTGAAGCACTCATATAGAGTTTCTGGCCGCGTAACAAAACATGAACCTCGAAAGCCTAAAAACCAGTAATCACCATGCTACCAGCCACGTACTGCAAACCAAAACTCAAGGTCCTTTCCAAAAGTGCACACGCTTCACATATGATAGCCAACAATGCCAACACCCTATTATTGTTGATACCTATTTAGGAGAAATCCACAATGTACAACATATTCCTTATGCTCATAGTAGCCAGCCGACTCAAGCCGTTGCCCAAACCATCGAGAACTCTCCGAGATCCGCTCGCACGTAACTATGCTATCATAACTGCACCTCCCCAACTCAACCGAGTGATGCAAACCGTCCAATCCAAGAGTGCTACCACGAATGCTAGTAGAGAATTCCCATTCAAAAGAACCATTTACTTCCATTGCTATGCTGACCCAACACTACTGAACTGACTTATTTCTTCGGATAGTCGATATGCAATAATTCTCATCAAAGCCCCATATACAGATGACCCTAGCATGAACCACGTATCTCAGAAGCTCATAAATCATCGCATTTCCTCCAAATCACCATGTCCTACCGCAACCACGACGCCCCCACTGAATAGACCTTCTGTGAATCTGAAGTTGTTCCTCCGACTTCCCTTGATATTAAAATGTAGACTCATTAATTATGTAAAAATACTGCAAGCCCCAACATCATCCCGTGCAAGATCTCAGACCTTAGTCATAAACAAATTCTAGGAACCTACCAATACCACATATACACATACCTTAGGCCAAAACTGGCATAAATCTGACTCTGTAATATGAATGTCGTTGATGGACTCCTACACTTGGCGCGAAGCCAAGGAAAACAACGTCTGATGATCTACAGAACTAACCTTCATAGCTCGTACAACACAAATCAAAAGATACTCTAGTACCACCAACTATCCCCAATCAATACCCACCTCGTAGCCTTGCCACAATCGCGGCGACTAGTCAACTAATTAAACCTTCCCAAGCTTGCACTCATCAACCAGGTGCCGAAAACCGATGCGCCTCCATATGAACAACTGAATAGTCTCTCAATACCTCTGTATCTTCAGTCTAGACAACACGTTGAGACAATATCTGAGCATTCCTGACTCCCTCGTAGCCCGTCTGTAGCAACACAAACCACTGGCACGTAGCGGACACTGAGAGAGTAATATCAAGTATGAGTGAATGTAAAGGAACATAAGTTATATATACTTTGAGCTGAATCAATATCGCACGATAAGGAATGAAAGATGTGGGATTTCCTAATAGTTTTGTAGCCTCTTGAAGATAAGTACAGATGTCTCTGTACCGATCCGCAAGGCTCTACTAAACCCACTTATGACTCGTAGCACCTATGAACCTAGAGCTATGATACCAACTTGTCACAACCCAAAATTCCTCTGAAGGAGTCGTGATGACACCTAGTCTCTAAACTAGGCAAGCCTAACATTAACTGAAATAAACTTGACATTTACTATCTTTAAGTTAATTAACTCTGAAAATTTACAATTTCCCAAAACTGGTGGTACAAGTCATAAGCTTTTCTAAGAGTAGTTATACAAAATAAATACATCAATGTCCCGAAACAAAGGAACAAATGCAAATAAATACAAATGAAAGTGACTCCGAGGCCTACGAATGCAGTAGCAGGTTTACCATGAGTCTTCCCTGCAATGACCCGCACAACTACTACCAATTAAATACCTGGATCTGTACACAAAAATGTACAGAAGTGTAGTATGAGCAAACTACGGCGGTGCCCAGTAAATATCAGGACTAATCTCGGTGGAGTAGTGATGAGGAACAGTCAAGACACCTACTGGTCAATTAAGTTGAACAGGATATGATAATAAACTATCAACATAAAGACAATAAAGTAATATCAACAACAGGGAGGAAACAAACTATAATTAGCAGAAACAATAAAGGGAAAATACGGATGAAAACGAACGATAACCGAGTAACTCAACACTAACATAGCTAGGACACAGGCAAGTAAAATGTACTCAAATAAGAAAAACAATGTCAACTCAATATCATTTCTAATGCGCAATTTCAGCCATCTCAGAACTCGGTGTCTCATATCATAACCTCAACTTCCAAACCTTTAGCACACCTGGCATCGTGTGCCCACGTGTTTCTATCTCACTTTGCACAACAACATTCTCATGTTACTCAGTTCATATGGTCCATAACCAATGCAACTAAGATGTTCAAAACGTCTCATTTACATAACATAAAGTAGTGTGCCGCTTCTAAATCAATTGGGAAATCAGCAAGAACAGATGGAGTTATTTTCATAAATCATTTGAATGAAGAAAGTTCCCTTTTTAATTAAAATACGGCATCGAATGAATTATTACCTTTAATATGAGATTTAATAAATTACAACTTAGTAGAAATTCCTTTTTAAGTAAAATACAATTCATATGGTTTAAGGAGATTTAATTGAGGAACTAATTGAATTAAACATATAACAATTATTGTAATTTGAAGAATTGAAATATATATATATAATTACGGCGAGTTCAAATAAAAATAAAAGATCATACAAGCAGCGTAGTATAAATTCCTTTATTTTAAATCACGATATTACTAATAAGCAGAGAAGCAAGGTAAATATCAACTTTGGAACCAATAGAAATAGTAAAAACAGTAACAAATGCACGGCATCACCCTTCATGTTTTTACTCTCGTCCTCACTATAGAAATCAACAGAAATGGCACAGCATCACCCTTCGAGATAACCAAGTAAACACCAAAACCAGGAAAATTGGTCAAACCGATGATATGAAAGTGGCACGGCATCACCCTTCGTGCTTTTACTCTCAATAATATGGCACGGCGTCACCCTTCGTACTTTTACTCTCAATAATGTGGCACGGCATCACCCTTCATGCTTTTACTCTCACAGAATATGGCACGGCATCACCCTTCATGCATTAACACTCACAATATCGGCACGGCATCACTCTTCGTGCATTAACACTCACTCACAATATCATGCACGGCATCACCCTTCATGCTCTACACTCTCCTCACCCTAATAATAGAAACAATAACATCCCGGCAAGGGAATCAACAATGGAAACAATAACATTCCGGCAAGGGAATCAACAATAGAAATAATAACATCCCGGCAAGGGAATCAACAATAACCAATCTTGTTTCAATAGTTAGCTTCGCAATATAGATCCCAACTTGGGTCAATACTCAACAATGGTCAATTACCAAGGGAATATCATAAGTCTTGATCAACATGAATAATCGTCAATTTAAGCATGAATAGTACATAATAAGGATCACGAAAAAATCAAGAAACATAATAACCTTAACAAAATAACAAGACATAATAAGTACGTGATAACTACACCGGTAACCACAACAATTGGACATGTAACATATTTGCACAAAGCCATAAAGGAACTCACAATCAAGAAGTATCATAACAATAAGGGAGCCAATCACTTCAATTAAGGCAAATATGGGTCAAGTAACAAGTAAGAGTTAGAGGAAAGCTAACAATATCATATGGATCATATATAAGTAATTTAAGCAATTAGGAACTCAATCATAACGGAATACTTCTCACATAATGAACATAAGGACCTAAGAACCCTAAAGGCAAATTTCCCACAAATAAGTCCGAGCACACACTCGTCACCTCGCATGCACGGACTACAATTAGCATAGAAGACTCAAATCCTAAGGGAAAGTCTCCCACACAAGGTTAGGCAAGATACTTACCTCAAAGACGACAAACCGATACTCTAAAATGCACTTCTCGGGTAAAAAGACCTTCGGACGGCTCAAATCTAAACAAATTAACTTCAAAGCACAAACAAAACATATAAGAAACTATTCCTGATCATAAAGTCTCAATCTTTAACAAAAATCTAAAAAGTGGTCCAAAAGTCGACCCCCGGGCCCGCACCTCAGAACTCGATAAATTTTATAAAAATCGAATACCCATTCCGATACGAGTTCAACCATACAAAATTTATCAAATTCCGATATTATTTGGTCCCTCAAATCACGATTTTTCATTTTAGAATGTTTCTTCAAAAACCAATATTTTCCTTAACCCAAATCACAAATTAAATGATAAAAATGAAGACAAAATCATGGAATATAATCAATTCTAGGTGAAGAACACTTACCCAATCGTTTTGCTTGAAAATCCCATAAAGAATCGCCCAAAACCGAGCTCTAGAACTCCAAAAATGGTAAGAATGGCAAACTCTCGGAATAGAATACTATTTATTCTGCCCAGGTCTTAAAGCATCGGGAACGCGGAGGAAGTATCGCGTTCGCGATGAAGAGAAATGAAGGTGCCCAGGTTGCTCATCGCGAACGCGATAGTGCATCCCCGAATGCGAAGAAGGAAGGTCTGATGGCCCAAGACTGCTCTTCACGAACGCGTGAACTAGTACGCGAACGCAAAGAGTGGAATGGCATAACTACGCGAACGCGAGGGATAGATGCGAACGCGATGAAGGAAGAAACAGAGCTTCGCTAACACGAGGCGTGTTACGCGAACATGAAGAAGGAAAATGAGGCGACCAGTAGAGACTCTTCGTGAACGCGGAAGGGGCTTCGCGAACGCGAAGGAGTATATCAGACACCAGAAAACAGCAGTTCAAAAACAAGGAAAAATGACCTGTAGCCCACCGGGAACACACCCAAGGCCCCCGGGACCCCATCAAAACACACAAACAGGTCATATAACCTAACACGGACTCGTTCGAGGTCTCAAATCACATCAAACAATGCCGAAACAACAACTCGCATCATGGATCAAACTTAAGAACTTTCCAATCTTCCAACTTTCAAAACTCGTGCCGAAACCTATAAAACCAACCCGGAATGACGTCAAATTTTGCAGACAAGTCCAAAATGACATAACAGAGTTGTTCCAACTCTTGGAATTGTATTCCAACCCTAATATCACAAAAGTCAACTATGGGTCAAACTTCTCCATTTTCCAAACTTCAACTTTTCCAACTTTTGCCGAAACGTCTCAAATTACCCTACGGACCTCCAAATCTGAATCCGGACGCGCGCCTAAGTCCATAATCACCATACAAAGCTGTTGAGATTACCCACAACCCATTCTGGGGTCGTTTACTCAAAAGTCCAATTCCAGTCAAATTCTCACCGTTTAAAATTCCAAAACTAGTTTCCTTCTTTCAATTTGAATCTGAATTATCCGTTAACTAAATTCAACCATGCACGCAAGTCGATACACATATTATGAAGTTGCTCATGACCTCAAACTATCGAACTGGGCGAAATTGCTCAAAACGATCAGCCAAACCTAACTCCTCACTTTTAAATCCAATTTAGCAATGCACGGTTCATGATAAATTCTCGGCAGATAACTACTATTATAGTGAATCTTGACAAAATAAACTCTAACTAAAAGATCAACATAACATGAACTAATATAATGTAAAATAAATCATGAAACATAGAATCTGACTACAAATAAAGGGCGTCAAAAGGCATTTAAAGTTCAAAATGGAGCATGACATACTTAATCAAAGTGAAATATTATTCCAACCCAAACATAATTTGAAAGAAAGAACAAAGAGAGAGTAGAAACTGGAACTCAAAATGAGCTTTCACAAAAATGAAACGAGCTACTACCAATTGGACCTACGAGTGAAACCTCCCCTTCGAACCAGAGAATCTGGGCAACGTCGGGAACTCAAATAGAGCTCGGACGCGACTGCGGACTCACCTTTGGAGCTGCTGATTTGGTGCAGAAAGGGATTGTTTCCACATTTTAGGTGGTTTCAATGGTGCGACGAAGCTCGATTTTTGGAGCTTGGTTCATGGTTGTTTTTAGCAAAGTTTGGGGCTAGTTTTTAGCCGATTTTTAGGTGGTGTAATGTTATTTTTGCAGTTAGTTTCAGCTGCGATTTGGGGGAATTTAAAGGTGTGTTTAAGGTGGTAATGGAAGTGGGTTCACATAGCTATGAGTTACTGGTTTCTCTGGCCAAAACAAAGAAGCTAAGTTGAAGAAAGAGTTTTGTGGGGATGGATCTGCTAGATTGAGGTAGAGGAAACAGACGAGCAGGAACGAAAAATTCTCAGAGGCTAATGTCTCACGTTTCTCTTTCTCGTTCTCTACTCTCTCTCTTTCAAGTTGTCGTCATTCTTTTTTTGATTCTCTTCTATGGAAGGGGATCTAAAATTAGGTCTAGGTTTTGTGAAAGTCCCCTTTCAAAGAGAGGGAATTAGGGGGGATATTGGATTTTGGGTAGTGGGCTAGGTGAATTGGGTTAAATTTTGGGTCATGACTTGGACATTTGGACAAAGCAAGACTTTGGGAGAAATAGTCCAAATTAAAACTTCTTTCCTTTTTTGTGATTTTAATTTTTTCTTTTATTGATTAATAAATGAAAATAAAAATACTACTCCTAGACTTGAATAGCAAGATAAAATACTAATCACTCAAAATTTATTTAACAAACTAATATAATTATTTTGGAAAACCTTTTTTTTATTTGTAAATGAAGATAAAGCTTATATTAAAATGTGACTTTTTTTAATTATTTTCAATTTTATTAAATAAAATATATATAAAAGGAGAAATAAGAGCTAAAATATGTTGATTAAACTTAAAATATATTTACCTACTAAAAGTGATGAAAACCTCAAATATAGTCAAAAATTAGGTGCTCACATATACTGTCAATCAAACATAGTATAAACTTAGTCCCAGACTTAATCCTGGATATCCCATCTTATTCACCTTATCCCGTCAAACTTGATATATTTTAGGTGGTATAAATTAGTGTAGGGATTATAATCTGGGAATAATTGAAAAATTTTTACCCGCACCCGATGTATACACCAAGCCAATAATTAAATGACACTTGTCATCTTATTTAATTATATAACTAGTAGTATTTAACCATAGTTAACTCCATCTATTTTTATATAATCTTAAATAATAATAATAATAATAATACTAATAATAATAATAATGATAATAATCTTAAATATTTTCTAGCTATATATTTTTGTTGTTCCACAAAAAATATATTGAAAGGAAGACACTATCGTAAGCGAGCAAATCAGGCTGACACATTTCCCATTAAGCACCCAAAATCTCCTTCTTTCTTCTTAAATAAATGTTTGTTGCGGCTCGTTGTATTACTTAAATGATTTTTTAATATATTTCGATAAGTACAATATGAGAATATAAATACGATACTATCTTATTGATTTTTTACAAGATCTCATAGAGCCAAAAATATACTAGCTTCCTCCTTTCCACACTAACTTATAGTAGATAATTCAACTCTTCTTTAACATAAAAATTAGCTATGAAATCACAAAACTAATCACTGTTAAATGCATTCAACAAAGTAGCTTACAAAATTACTTTTCTACTTAGCTCTAACACGTAGCAACGAAGTTAACTATAAGAAAACTTAGCTTTCAAAGGATGCATCCTATGAGGTTATTCAAGATGTCTAAGAGCTCCTTTACAAATAACATCATATTATATCACCGTCCATCCAGATAAGTTTAATAAGCTTAACCAAAGACTTAAAAATTTGAAATCGGAAAAACACAGAGAGTAATGATAACATTCAATTATATTAGGACTGTTTATTACCTTTTCTAAATTTTATTATTAAAAACGTCTAGTAGATATTAGTTTATTCCCTATGTAAGTTAATTAGATTTGATGTATACACCGGGTGTGGGTAAATTTTTTCCCGGGAATAATGTAGTCCGCGTACTAAACGACCGCAAGCTCCACCCGGCGCTGCTTTTGGCCCTTTAGGATTTGGTTAATAGTCAGTTCCAGTTTCCTCATTTTTTTCCTTCATAATTTTGTATGTTATATCAGATTCGAATTGGACATGTTAGAAAGGGATTTGGCTTATTATTTATTAGGAATCTGAATCCATTTGAATAGCATATCGAATTTTGGATTTTATTACAAGGATGGCTTTTGTTGTTTCAGTTTTCTCGTTAGGTTGAAAGAGAAATTTTTTGTGTAGTCTGTTAATTCAAATTTTGATGAAAAAAATTAGTACATTATTTATATCTGAATTTGAGTTTAAAATCTGAGTTATAAGAAATTTCATATTATAGATTGCTAGAAATAAGTCAGAATGCAAAACCCAACTTAGTAAAGTGGCTTAAATTGTTGTATATATTCAACAAAGAAGGGACAAATTTCCTTTTTCTTCCTCATTTTCCACTGCATCCTCCAAAAATCTCTAGCAAAACATACTGTTTAATTTCTAACTAGACAAGTTATGCAACATTCTTTAGACTCGACATTTAAGGACCCGTTTGTCCATAGATTTTGCCAAAATATATTTGAGGTTTTTTGGCAAATACAAATTCGGCCATAGATTTTATCTATATTTGGCAAATTCCCAAAACCCAAAACCCAAAGCTGGTTTTGGCACAAAATATCACTATTACATTTTTTAAAAATTGCCCCAAACTTTTATATTTTATAAAAGAGCCCACAATTTATTATTTTGTAACAATGCCGCTTCGTCTTCTTGGTCATCTGATCATAGTGTATTATGTAATTCATTATAAAATGATAAGTTTGTACCAAATTTATTTATGTTCAGGACTATGATTTGAGATAATATAATGAATGTTATTGATAAAGGTAATGTTGGGTATTTGTGATAGTTTTTAGAATTTGTGGGTATAAGTCATGTTTTATGTTTTTTCAATAAAAAAAAGTGAAATATGTTTTGAAAATTGATGTCTAAACACATTTTCATCTTCAAATCAAATTTCATCCAAATCAGATTTTTCAAAACAAAGTTGAAAATCTATTACCAAACGCTAGCTAAATATCTTCAGTAGTTTCTACAAATGCATTTTAGAAATCGACTAGCAGCAGCCGGTGAATCACTTAAATGATCACGACAAATAGAAAGACATAACTTTGTGAAGTAACAACTTGCACTAGAAATGGCCAAACATAACATGGAGTGACGTTGCCAAATTCCAAAACAATGGACAATACAGACTTAACGGTTGAATGATAAAATCAAGTAGTAATTCTAGTAAAACATTTTACGAAGAAAAATCCAAGTAAATTTTACCAATTGAAGGCCTACTTTATAGTCCTACTACGTAGTAGCACAAATTTTTCAAAAGTGGACGGAATACTTTTTGCAAACACAAGGTTCATGACTTCCGCTACATGTTCTTCTTTCCGACCTTTAGTTTTAGACATATTTAGCACACATTTAAAAGACTTTTCAAGTTTTGGCACAAGTGTAGAAGTTCTACACGTTCAAATACAAAATACTTTTATGCAGTGAGGTCAATTATAAGGTAATTATAGGTAAATTTCTACGGTAAATACTATTAATTGACTTGGTAACCTGATAAAATCGATACATAACTAACTATAATAGGTTAAACTACACTAATAATGTAAAAAATCTTTACGTTCAATATTTATAAGCTAGATCATTTGCGTATAATCATTACAAGTTTTTAGAATTCAAAACTATTTTTTGACAAATAAAACTTGAGTTTTGATGTGATACTTTATGTTATAAACTATCTTTCAACTAATATCTTAATTATTTATTTCAAGTACTATTTATATAACATTCTAGTCAAACTAAGATTCCAGGTTAATAACTAATAAAATACAAATAGCATCATTATTAAAATAGTGCAGAGTGCAGAGGGAGAATAATTTTTTCACACTCCATTCTTAATTTTAGATTTTAGAGATGACGCCAACACCGGCAAAAGATTTGGTAATGGAGAGCTATCAGTAACAGCACAGAAGCGTGTGGAAATTAAATAATATATTATCCGGATGTCTAACTAAACACACACACACTAAAAAAATAAAAAAAAAAAAAAGAGAGAGAGAGAGAGAGAGAAGACACCTCTTTAATGTGCTACCGAAAGTTAATTATCTTAAGTTTTAATAAATTTATTTAAGAATATTCTGAATAACAAAATTCTAGGCCATATGTTTCGTAAAATTGCTAAATCTCTAAATAGAATTTTGGCCAAACCCTGTTACAAATCTGATAGGAATAATGATTCCAAGAATGAGGGTGTTAATGTTAGTAAACTGTATTTGTAAAATAATTCTGAAAAATATAAATGAACATAAACAGAAATGTAAACGAAATAACAAAAATTAATTCGAGCCACTGAATTCACAGTATTTCCTTAAGGAATTTAACCCCTCCTAGTACCCAAGGTTATGGATTATTTTCTCTTAGGATAGACCGAATTACACACTGGTGTAGTGGTACTTCAAACCCCATTGTTTCAGCGAACATAAAGTTCGATAGCAAATTACATTTACTGTTGCTTTCTTTGAAGTTAAAATATGCAGAAGAAAGGAGAAGAACTCAGAAAATTTGTATAGAAATTTTGAGTAGAATAGTCTTGTATTTATAGCCAAAGTTGGGCTGAATTCTGAAGAGGTGCAACTTTTCAAAATGGTTGTTTATGCAAAACGGCCACAGCATAAATGCAATAACATAAATGGCTATTTAATATTAATATTTATTTTAATATTAATATTTTGTTATTAAAATAAATATTTAATAACATTTCTGTTAATATTTTACTATTAACAAATAAATTTGATCCAAAAAATTAATCAATCAATCGATCATTTGACCAAATTCGAAGCCGAAGACGGCGCGAGGCTTGCCTTCTTCTCAACTCTTTAAAAGCTAGTGGAAGAGCAATTGCTTATATACACATAAAAAACCTCTTCCTCTTCCAATATGGGACAATGTCCCTTTGCCAAGGGGGGAAACTTAAATTTTCGCTTAAAATTTTTATTTCCCCCCATTTACCATTCACCCCATTTTAAGCATATCATATACTTAAAATCCTAACAGTTAAGCAGAATAAAAGTTGTTTAATCTTAAATAAAATGCGTTGTACTTAAAATTTAAAACTGTAGCCATGCCGGAAAAAGTAAAATTCCAGCCAAGCTCGTTAAAATATGTACGTTTAAACCGAAAGTTAAGTTAATTTAAAATAAAATAGCATATGTTTAAAATTTAGAGCTGTAATTACGCCAAAAAAAAAATGGAGTTCCAGCCAACACTTTTACATATCTGGCTAGAAAAAGTGCCAAAAATGTACGTTTAAGAAGAATACATTTAATCTTTTTAAAAATGTGAAAATGTGCCATGCTTTTAATAGACGCTGAAAAATAGAAGTTCATAAAAGTAATACAAATACATAGTTTAGGTGTATATGTTGCAAATTGAACTAAGTAGAAGATTATTATCTCAAACGAAATAATTTTTTTTTCTTCCAAACTTATCCAAGTGTCCACGCAAATGAGCGACTCTTGTTTAATGTAATAAGCTGTGGAAAAAATAAGCGCGTTGATATTAGTTAAGGTTGACAACTATTTTAGTAGACCTAATTGGGAACCACAATATTCTGTACCCAAAAAAAAAAAAAAAAAAACTTTAATGCGTGCGATAGTGCCTAATTAGGATATCAAAATTTTCCCTTATATAGAAAACATTTTTTATGTGCTTAAACCTATGGCGAACTTGAAAGTGAGTTTAAGTTTTATGTATTCACGGAACACAAATATTTATAAAGTTAGGTCACTCAAAAAATATTTAAAGGTACATATTTGTTATAATTAAATATTAATTGGTAAACACGCTCTCTTCTCATGCTCTCGGCGCATGTTAGTAAACCTACACTGGCATGATTAGCCATGGCAGGGGGGCGAGGTCGTGGTCGTGGAAGAGGACGCGCTAGACCTAGGAAACTACCAGTAATCACATTTGGAAGCTCAGTTGGAGGACGCATGCAACCGGAAACTAGAGAGGGTGAACAAAGTCAAGTAACACCAGTGCAAATGGATGAGCTGAATCAGGAAGAGCTAGGATCGTCGTCTAAAGGAACAACATCTGCTAAGAAACTTCAATTGAGCCCAGATCTAACTCAATTGAAGTTGAAAGAAGTTGAAAGAACAGTCAGAGTTGACTCAAAGCTAGTCGAGGAAGAGAAACCTCAGGAACCCAATGGAACAGTACTGCATGCTACAGTACAACAGTCAACACAGAAATGGGCGAGTCGCTTTGCAAAGAACAGATCAGCAGAGAATGGTATGACTGTCTTATATTGCTCCTCAATTTGTAGATGGCAATATTGTTATTCAATTGGAAAAAGAAGGATGTGGATCGGGAAACTGAAAAATGGAAAGGGGCCCTAATTGCTTATGTAATTGGGGATTGTCTAGGGTATAATGCAATGCATAAATATGTAGATCTCAAGTGGAACAAAATAGCAAATCCAGATCTATTTATGCATGAGGAAGGGTATTTATCATCAAATTCCAATCTATTGATGATATGAAGGAAATTCTATGTACTGGTCCATACACTATTAATAATCGACCCATCATGAACCGTTAATTCTATGAGATACCAATATGGATCAAACTCCCAAAATTACCAATGAACTGTTGGGGAATTAATTCACTAAGTAGGATAGCAAGTGCTATAGGGATACCAATGTATGCAGATGAGTGCACTGCCAAGCAAATGCGTATGTCATATGCTCGAATGCTTGTGTAAGTTAATGTGACAAAGCCAATGTCAGACCAAGTTGAAGTGAAGGATCCTAGTGGCAGAGTGTTTCAACAGGCTATATCATATGACTGGAAGCTAATGTTTTGTGAGAAATGTTGAGTCATTGGTCATGAATGTCCAAAGATACAGACAAAGAATGAAGAGCAACCAACTAAGCAAGGAGGATACAAGAAAATAGTACAGAAATGGGTGACAAAAGAATAACCAAAAGAGCACCATGATAACACCAACAAAGGAGAAAAACAGGATGAAGGAACAGAGGCTAGAAACATAGACGCAGATGCTAAACACATGCAAGTTGTTGAGATACAAGCAACTGATTTGGTGCAGGATCAGAAACAAAGAGGGGGGAATGGTATCAATACCCCTGACAAGGGAAAAACAATAGACAGGGTACTAGAACTCAATCTACAAGAGTTTTCAATATTATCTTCAGTGCCAACAAAAAATGTATTTGCAGTGTTAAATAGAGGCCATAGGGGATCCAAGTCAGCTCCTCCTGACAAAGGAGGTGGAACCAGTTATTAACAAATGAATTGGTTTTTTTTTGGAATGTAAGGGGTGCAAATAAAAAGTATAAACAGAAGGAACTGAGGAAATATATAAAGACAAAACATATTACCCTAGCAGGAATAATAGAAACCAAAGTTAAAGAGCACAAAGCAACAACTATGGCAGCTAATATGGCATCCAACTGGGGGTTTCTGAATAATTACAGGAGTACAATCAATGGTAGAATCTGGCTACTATGGGATAGTAGATTATATACAGTAGATAAGCGGAAAGAAGAAGCTCAAGTACTGCATTGTCAAGTTAATACAATAGCATCAAATAAGACATGTGTTATAACTGTAATCTATGGGTATAACACATGTGTGGAAAGGAAAAGTATCACTACAAAACAAACTGGAATTACCTATGAACGTCGTCGCTAAAACACTCGTAGCTAATAAAATTTCTTGATAATCCGTTGCTAATTCGTCGCTAAATAAGATTAGCGACGAATTTTTCTGTTTAGCTACAGAATTTGTCTGTCGCTAAAACCTGATTTTTTAGTAGAGTATGTGGGATACACTTAAAATACTGGCTCAAGGAATGAATATGCCATGGTTAATTGTTGGAGATTTTAATGCAATATTATATCCACGAGATAGATTATATGGGAATCCAATACAATATGGGGAGATCAAGGATTTCAATGACTGTAATCATGAATTACTTCTCAATGAAGTAAGATGGATAGGGGATTACTACACCTGGACTAATAAACAACAAAGTAATGAGAGAATTTGTAGCAGACCGGATAGGGCTTTTGGTAATCATGAATGGATGATGGAATGGGGTCATATTGTGATGGAATATGATGTGCCACTAATCTCAGATCATAATCCAATGGTGCTTGCTTTATAGGAAAATCAGAGGGACATCAAAGTTCCATTCAGGTTCTTCAACTCTTGGGCTGATCATGACAAGTTTCAGGATATAGTGAAGTAAGTATGGCAACAAAAGTTTTCAAATTGGAAGATGAAAGATATATGGATGAAATTGAAGGCACTAAAACCATTATTCAAGCATTTGAATAATGAGGAGTTTAGAAACATTACACAGAGAATAGACAAAGCAAGAAATGAGTTAGTGATGATTCAGAAACAACTAACATCAAAATGGTCAGATGATTTAGTGGAACAGGAAAAGGCTACAATGCAGAACCTGTAAAAGTGGTCCATGATAGAGGAGAACATCATGAAACAGAAGTCAAGAGCTAAATGGATCCAATTAGGGAATTCAAATACAAAGTATTTCTCAACTGTGGTTAAGGAGAGAAGTCAGAGAAAAACCATTAAGGAGATCATATCACTAGAAGGAAGGAATCTTACAGAGCCAAAAGAAATACAAGAAGAGATTGTCAAATTCTATAAATCCTTGATGGGACCTTCTGCTAAGGCTGTATGTGGGCCTGGCCCGGGCCTAAATGGGCTAAACGGGCCGGGCATAATGGTCCTAGGCTTTGGCGGGCCGGTCTTTGGCGGTCCCGGGCCAAACGGTCCTGATGGGTGGAACCGGTCCACTGCGAGCCTAAGCCCACGTGGTCCCAAGCTAAATGGGTCGGGCCTAAACGGGCCTAAGTGTTCTTGGCTATTTTTTTTTTGAATTTTTTTATCTAAGGCAATTTCTTATATATATATATATATATATATATATATATATATATATATATATATATATATATATATATATATATATATATATATATATATATATATATATATTATATATATATATATATATATAATATATATATATATATATATATCTAATACATATAAACTATATATATATATATAAGGAAATATGTCACGATCCAAAATCCACTAAGGACCGTGATGGCGCCTGACACCATTATCAGGCAAGCCAACCACAATTTACTAGCAATTTCTCATTTTAATTATTTTTAAATCATTTCCTTTAAACAAATAAATAATAAATAATAAACTCTGTTGGATAAATGGGGATGTCTTTACAAAATTTAACTACTAAAAAATCCCGTGATCATCACAGAACCTGGTGTCACAAGTACATGAGCAATTTCTAGTAAATAATGTAGTACAACAACCGTCCGGAATACAATATTGGACAGAAAGTAAATACAGCAATTTGAAAGAGACACTGCTAGCTGCGGGTCGTCTCGGGAAGTGCAGCTCACCTAAGTCCCCGTATCAACCGTGCTGCTACGCCCACTAGGCCACTAGAGATGCATGTGCCTGTGCAACAAAAATGCACAACAAATGTAGTATGAGTACGAAAACAACGTGTACCCAATGAGTATCCCGTCTAATCTTGAAGAAGTAGAGACGAGAGGTCAACTTTGACATTTACTAGTGGTCCAATAATAATATAGTGAAAATGTGAGGAAATCATGAATTTTTATAAAACAATTATAAACTCGTAAAACCAGATAGCAGGTAAACAACATCTCAAATAAATACGGATTTTCAAGGTTTACTTTTCATTATGCTTATCAACAATGTCTGGCCAGGGAAGGCAAATATTATCACATAACATTCTTAGGCAAGCAATACAAGCATGTGCATATCATGCCGAGGTCATACGGCCCGATCCAACAATATTTAAATTGTGCACTGCCGAAGGTCGAACGTCACGAACCATAGATGCCTCTATTTAATCTACCGAGGCGTTCGGCCCGTTCCAAAAATAAACACACACAGACAGTCAATCAAGAAGTCAACATGGAACAATTATCCAAAGAAAATCCAATTCTCTCTTAATAATTTAGGAAAATGAAGTTTAAATCTTTTTAGAAATTCATTTACTAATTCGATGTGATTTAAGCAATTCAGCTGTCAATAAGATAACAAATAGTCCATGTATAGCATGTTTTTGGGTCCTAGACTACCCAGACTTCAACATAATAGTAGCTATGCACGCACTCTCGTCACCTCGTGCGTACGTAGCCCCCACAAATAGAAGCAGATAACCAATTATATCACCTATGGGGACAATTCCCTCTTACAATGTTAGAAAGGAGACTCACCTCGCTCCGAAACCTATATTCCGACTCAAGAACGCGCTCAAACCTCCAATTTGGAGTCGAACGATCCAAAACTATTCAAATAGGGTAAGAACTAGTCAATACATGCTCAAAAGATCATATTCTAATTATTAAACCAATTTCCCAACTCTAAATGCAAGGTTCCTAAAATTCATCCCTGGCCCACGTGCCCGCATTCCGAAATTTTTCGAGGGAAGTTGTTCTCTATAACCTAAGGATCAATAATATATGATTTCTAATCCATTTCATAACTAATTTCTTGGTAAAATATAAGTTTTATTAAAACCCTAGGTCTAGCTCTAACCCCTTGATTTCTCTAAATCTTTAGGTGTTAATCTACCCAAAACTCGAGTGTTAAACTTAGAAATAAAGGAGATGAACTTACCTCACGATGGTATGTGGAAATCCCTTCTCAAGAGCTCCAAAATCTCTCAATACCCGAGTGCTAAATGGTCAAAAATGGCTGGGGCTCGACTTAAATGAAGCTGACTGCTTCAGCAGTTTCCGCATCTACGGTCCTGCATCTGCGAAATTGGCTAAAAGGTTTGGGACCGCTTCTGCGGTCTTGAAGCCGCATCTGCGAAGCCGCTTTTGCGGCTAAGGAGCCGCTTCTGCAGTTTGGCCTGGCTAGATCTAGGCCACATCTGCGAGGCTACGACCGCTTCTGCGGTCTCGCACCTGCGGTCGACCAACCGCAGGTGTGGTTATGACAGAAGCAGATGCTTCAGAACTTCTCCAAATTCCATTTTCGTTCCGTTAACCATCCGGAATCCAGCCGAAGCCCCGGGACCCCAATCAATCATACCAACCAGTCCCAAAACACATTACGGACTTGCTCGAGGCCTCAAATCATATCAAACCATGCTAAAATCATGAATCGACCTCCAATCCAAGCTTTATGAACTTTAGAATTTCAAACTTCTACTTTCGATGTTTAAACCTATCAAATCACGTCTGATTGACATCAAATTTTGTACACAAGTCATATTCAACATTAAGGACCTACTCCAACTTTCAGAATCGGATTTTGACCCCGATATCAAAAAGTCCACTTCCGGTCAAACTTCTCAAAAACCTTCAAATTTCTATCTTTAGCCAAATGACTCCAAAATGACCCACGGACCTCCAAATTCACTTCTGATCGCGCTCCCAACTCCAGAATCACCATACGAATCTACTTCCAGACTCAGAATCTCAAACGGACATAGATTACATCGAAATGCACTTCAACCCAAACTTATGAAATTTCTTCCAAGATGCTAACTTCCACAATAGGCACCAAATCGCTCCCAGGTCATCAAAAACCTAATCCGGACATACGCCCAAGTCCGAAATCATCATACGAACTTGCTGGAACCTTCGAATCCCAATTTCGAGGTCGTTTACTCAAAAATCCAGTCTTAGCTAATTCTTTCAACTTAAAACTTCCGAAATGAGAATTCTCTTTCCAAATCAACTCCGAACTTCCTGGAAATCAATTCCAACCGTGCGCACAAGTCATAATACCTGAAGTGAAGCTGATCATGACCTCAAACTACTGAACGACGCACTAGAGCTCAAAACGACCGATCGGGTCATTACATTCTCTCCCGCTTAAACATATGTTCATCCTCGAACGTGCTAAGAACTACGTTGGGGTTGCCCAAAATCACTGTTTAACACCTCGAGCACCTACTCGTGCTACCACCACTCAGCTGGGCACCCTAGCTCAATCAATCCAAAGATACCCTTTTTCACTTAGGAAAATAATCCTTAGAGCCCAATTACAACATCCGGAATTCTCTGCCAGGCTTGTTTCCAACATACGCTCACCGTATCAATCACCGCACGATGTACCAGAATATGACTGCATACCTTTTGATGGATTCACACCTTGCACCGCTTTATTCACAAAACCACAATAACATTCTCTGAGCATAATAGTCGAAATTCCACGAACCTGATGCTCTCATTGCACCTCATGACATACATAGGTCTTGCTCTAACTCTTACAATACCACCACGATGGAAGAGATGTGTAGAAATTTATAACCAACTGCCGAATCAACAAATCATTGGGTCTATACTCCTGACAAGAACTATCACCTCATTCTGAACCAAATAATGGTCTTAGCTCCTTAATATGCTTCATATAATCAGATTGCACTGATCCTAAATCCAATGATCTCGTCTCACCCAGTACGAACTACTCAAGCAATAAGCCACCACGGACATGATCAAAAGTCTCAAATGATGCCACAATGTGCCAATAGGCTATAAACTCAAACATGACAAAAGGAAAACGAACTCGAGAAGGAACTACTTAACTCACATACTAATATGGATTTTCCTTAGAAAATGAGAAACAAGGCATACAAAAATAGCATATAGAAAACTGTACTCAACATCATACTGTTGCGGCGTGCAACCCGATCCAGATAACATATCCATGGCGGCGCGCCACCCGATCCACACATAGAATTCACATAAGGAGATATATATCGAGCTAAATTGCTCATTACTAAAAAATACTGAATATCAGTCACAAGCACGCTAAGCGCATAATACCATCCCTAGGGAGACATATAGTGCCATAGGCTACAAAACTCAAGCACAATTGAGGTGCGATATACGATCTGAATCTCGAGAGACATCCTTCTCCTATAACATCATCTCTACACGGAACCCCAATACATAAGAAATTCACCAAGCCGTCTCACAACTCATACGGCGCCATATATCATTTCATGAAATAGCTGACGACGAAATAGTACCCCGACTACTTGTCCAAAGGAGTGCATTGCTAAAATGAACACATCTGGCCTGATATAGAGCCTATATTCACATTTAGATCCATCCACGGATCTCAAGCTGATTTTGATCACACTGAACTAGGCTAATAACCTTTCGAAGGTTCATAATAACTCCCTTTTTCTCATAACACACGCGAGCTACCATCATAATCGGGGAAATCCTCCACAGTCCACAACCCAATAAGTCGAGTGCCCTCCGGGCATAAATTCTCAAATTAGTGATATTACCATGATCTTCATACTTGGTTTAAATCTTTAATCAACCAAGTGAATACATATCACACTTATACAATCTTCTCGTGAGATACGCTCCTACGACCTTCCGCACTAGATAACGAGTCTGCACATCTATACCACCTGTCACACTAATATTGCAAAGCATATCAAGAATCCGTAACCAAGATGCAAAGCCTCCGACACAAAATGTCGATCTTAGGTGACGCTGAAGACAATAACAACTTACTCCAAATATCCAAATCTCCTTCTTGCTTATCCGAGCTCATGACATCCTCGTCAAATACCGAACCACAAACTTGATCCTCACTTTCAAATTTCATACCGCTAGTCACACCTCCTTTTTTACCACCCGAGGGTAATATAAGAGAGTTTTTCCAATTTAAGTGACATTATCTTAAATGGGATTATTTATTTAATTAGAGTCGTCACTTGGGATAGTTTATTTGGTCACCCAAGTCACCGGTTTATTTTAAATCCCAAATCGAGGAAATTCGACTTTCAATTTTGAAGTCTGCGAACCAGAAATTCTAAGTAAGGAATTATGTTAATCCGGGAGAAGGTGTTAGGCATTCCCGGGCTCTGTGGTTCTAGCACGTTCGCTTAAACTATTATAATTGGCCTATTATCATATTTATTACATGTTTTAACCTATTGTGTATCTTAGCTTATTAACCGCTTATAGGGAGATTCAACGTTATTTAAAACATGCCTTGAACCATGCCACATGAAATACACTCGCGATTCGTGACACGTTCTATTTAACGTTATTGAGATTTGGATTTGGGTCACATGAAATGCGCACCCGAGTTTGAGGAAATTAATTTAAACTACGCACCTAAAGCAACTACGCACTTTCAAGTACTACTGGCATCATAATTTCACATTTTTCTTACATAAGAAATTAAACGAATATCATGGTCCCAAAAATAAGAGGAAAATGTTCGTACTGGATCTTGCCATTAATCTTTGCGATTGAAACCTCTTGTTAGGTACTGATAACTAAATCTTTGAAATATATAAAGGAAAAGCTAGAAAGGGTATCTTACCCAAGTAAACCATGGAAAATACTATTAATCTAAAAATATGTTAAAATAGAAACATATTGGATCCAGACACTAAAATATTCTAATTACAGTGATACAAAAATACGAAAATAAGAAGATAACTGAAGTTAAACATCTATCTGATGGTATTAGAAAACGATTAAATTTATTCATACCTAAGGATTGAAATCAAATTAACAGAGAACAAAGCTATCACGAGGCAAATTGGAAAGAAACAGGGAAATCATTACTACATCAATGCATTTTTTAATAGACATAGTGGTAATATAAATATTTGCAAAAGACTTTCTTGGTAAGATGCCAAAACATTCCATAACAATGGAATAACAGAGAACTAACTCGACACTTAACGAACAGAGAAAACCAAAAATAATTGGTGGATGAAAAAGAAAAAATGATGTTGAGCCATTCATGAACAGAAAATGAGTTTAAGAGGAAAAAAAACCTTTAATGAGTAGAAGCCTTCCTTTATTAAGAAATCAACTGGTGTACAAAAGCAACAAACTCGACGACCAAATGAGCACACGAACAAGACCAAGTTGGGACTGAGTTACGGCTAGAGAACTCACCGGCGACCGAAATCGACGTCCCCAAATGGACTAATCTCTACTGGTTTTGGACGGTGATTTCAAGCTTATTTCCGCACTTCTTTGGGTCGTTTTTTGGGTTGGTTCTTCGCTGGAATTTGGGGCTTTCGGGGGTTGTTTATGGGGTGGTTTCAGCTGTGTTTTGGCTGAAAATTTCTGAAATTTTGGAGCTTTACTTGGCTAGTTTCAATGGAGTTTTGGAGCAAGGTTACATGGCTATGGATGTAAGATTTTGAGATGCATTTGGATGATTTTCATGGCTCAACAGTTGTTGGTTTTCATATTCTTTACATGGGTAAAAACAAATGGAATTAGTTTTCTGATTTTAGTGTAAAAATGGAGAGCCCTTCCTCTTGTTGTCGCCCTGTATTCAAGAAGAAAGAAGATCAAATCCCCTTGGCCTTTTTCTCTTCGTCTATATATTAGTCTGTGCATATGTCTTCATTTGTTTGGAAAGAAAAGGACTTTTCCAAGAAAAATCGTGCCCCCCCCCCCCCCAAAAAAAAAAACTGAAATCTCCGAAAATTCTCTTTGTCGTGCCTCTATGCATGTGAAATTTTTGGAATTGGGATAAGGTTTGTTGGAAGGAATCTTATGATGTGCCATGTTTTCATTGGCTTTTTTTTATTAGTTTTTTTTGTTTTTGAAAATAAGTCCACAAAATAAAATCTATTCCTAAAATAACAAGGTAAAATCACTACATACTCAATATTATTTCTTGAAAGTCTCTAACTTAAAAATTAAACTAAACTAAATTATATATTTTGGAAACTTTTGTTTCTTTTTTAAAAAAAATAATAAAACTAATACTCTAAAAATATGTAACTTTTTTGTAATTTTTATTTTTGTGACGAAGTAAAGTAAAAGAGCCAAAATTAGTTGAAATAACTACATTAGGCCTAAATTAAATATTTACATGCTAAAATATAAAAAATCTTGGGGAGGGTCAAAAATCACATGTCTACAGCGGCCCCTCTTTGATTGGAAACGCGAAGAGTTTTCAGACAAAGAACGACTAGACAGGTTTTTTGACCCGACCCTTATTTGGAGAGACTAAAACTAAGAGGAAAAGAGAATGTGACCGAGCCCTGGTATCTGAGCTACCTACATATCCTTGGATATAAAGGAATCAGGCCAACAGAAGTGAGTGAGATGATGGAGTATGCCGAGGTGGAGAGCCGGTCGAGGTGTCGTTCCGTCGAGGTTCTGGTCCGCGGTCCTGTTATTACATCAAAAATCAAAAAATGAAAAAGACTAACTAACTCTGTCAACTATGAGTTACAAGATTCCTATTTATAAGTCTTCTGAAGCTTGATCTGGAGTCTTGAATGGTTCTTCATGCAGACTTTAGATTTGAACCTCGGCGCTTGTTAGCTGCAGGTGCTAGCTCGTTCTTCTTTAGTTTTTTGGATCAAGATCATACATAGTGCTTGTGACCTCAGTCATGTCTTGAGCAATCCGCCTCTTGTTTCAGCTTCTACATTTTGGCTTCACTCCCTTTTTCCCTTTTTTTTTCTTTTCTTATTTTTTTCTTTTTTGTTTTTTTTTAATTCTGGACTGAGATTACTTCCATTGATCATCTCGTCTGTTGACTCGCCTTCTTGCCGCGAGCTTCTTTTGTTGCTGACTTGAGTTGCGTTATGAAGTGAACTCCCTTATTCTCTAAGTAGGCGCCTGATTGCTAACATTTGAATTGTTGTTTTGTTCTTCAGGTGGGCTCCTCATTACTAACACTTGAATTGCTGTTTTATTCTTCAGGTGGGCTCCTGATTACCGACACTTGAATTGATGCTTTGTTCTTCAGGTGAGCTCCTGATTATCAACACTTGACTTGTTGCTTTGTTCTTTAGGTGGGCTCCTGATTACCAACACTTGAATTGTTGCTTTTCCTCGAAACTTGAGTTGTCTTCCTTCGAAACGGCTTTTCCTTGAAACTTGAGTTGTCTTCCTTCGAAGCTGCTTTCCCTTGAAACTTGAGTTGTCTTCCTTCGAAAATGCTTTCCCTTGAAACTTGAGTTGTCTTCCCTTGTTCTCCAGGTGGGCGCCTAATTACAACAAAACAGACAAAACAAAAGAAATTCTCCTGCCCCAGTTTGATATTGGGAACATTTGTGAGTGTTAACAAAACTATAAATCACCTGCACTGCTGATGAAGGATGCAATGATGAGAGTAAAATTAATGACTCGACTAGGATGTGCGTCTCCTAAATGTGATTGAGCTTGCGGAAAACTATGAACTAAGCTTGACTAAAGTAAAAACTGACCTTATTCTCCAGGCGGGCCCTCCTGATTTCAGGAAAACTAAACATTGATAATCTTAAGAAAACTAAAAAAATGACTCCTTTTTTTCAAATCCAGACTTCCTTTTTTTTTAAAATATCCTAGGAAAAAATTCGTCAGACTAGGTTTTCTATCTTAGGAGAAAGATTCATCAGACTAAGACGTTAATCCTAGGAGAAAATTCATCAGACTAGGTCTTCTATCTTAGGAGAAAAATTCATCAAACTAAGATTGTGATCCTAGGAGAAGATTCGTCAGACTAGGTTCCCTTTTTGTTATCTTATGAGAAAGATTCATCAGACTAAGATTTTTATCATAGGAGAAAATTCATCAGACTAGGTTTTCTATCCTAGGAGAAAGATTCATCAGACTAAGATTTTGATCCTAGGAGAAAGTTCATCAGGCTAAGATTTTGATCCTAGGAGAAAGTTCATCAGACTAGGTCTTTTTTTTATATTTTAGGAGAAAATTCGTCAGACTAAGATTTCTATCCTAGGAGAAAATTCATCAGACTAGGTTTTCTATCTTAGTAGAAAGATTCATCAAACTAAGATTTCGATCCTAGGAGAAAAATTCATCAGACTAGGTCTTTTTTTGTATCTTAGGGGAAAATTCGTCAGACTAAGATTTTTATCCTAGGAGAAAATTCATCAGACTAGATTTTCTATCTTAGGAGAAAGATTCATCCGACTAAGATATTTATTGGGAGAAAATCCATCAGACTAGGGCTTTTTATCCTAGGAGGAAAAATGTGAAGATCAATGGCAAGATTTAATGCACAATAGCAAGACAAATAAAGGCAAAGATTTGAGAAACTTCCCTTTATCGGCTCTTCTCTTCTTTTCTTTTTCTTCTCTTTTTTTGTTTTTTCTTTTTTTTTCTTTTTTTTTGAACCACTTTCCTTGCACTGCTTTGTTCCTGTTTCACACAAAAAAAATTTGTCAATTTTGAAAATGGTGGTCGGTTTGTGGCCTTGAGTCTTGGGCAGCTTGGCTTCTGATCAATCAGCTTGAGTTGGTTTCAAGAGACTTTTGTTCTGCACCACCTCTAATTGTTTCATACCCAGTGCCATTTGTATTTGTGGCTCAATCAGCCTTATCCCAACTGGAGATCTTTTCTTAGGCGGCCTTTTCCGATATCTTGAATGACTTTCTGCTTTTGAGCAATTTATCTGTCAAAGAGAATCACAAGTTATCATTGCTTGCGCCAAGTAGGCTGACAAGAGTCTTTTGGGGGAGCCTTTGCATGAATCCTCAAGTCATGTCGATAGTAACAACTGAGTGTGATGGCCAAATTTACTTTATGCAACTGAACAGATGGTAGCAGATTTTGAAATCTTTTCTTTCTTGTTTTGACAAGGACCGACTCAGAGTGAAGGACACAATGATGCAAAGAAACAAGTATTAACAATAAATGCCCCATGTCGGAAGGACAGAAGGAAAAGTTTTTTTTTCTTTTTCTTTTTAATAACTAGCCTTAATGATCATGACATGCATTTTGGACTCAACGACCTGATCTATCAAACTAATCAAATCCTCCCTTTTACTATTCTTATGACTTTTGAAGTCGGGCTTGTTCATGTCAATCCTTTGCATCACCTTCATGACTCACTTTTGACTAGTGGTGCCCCGAGGGTTTTTCACCAACAAGTCTCTCACATTTATTCACCTTCACTTACCGTCGCCTTACAGTGCCTGTTAGGGTTTTCACTAGTAAGACTCTCTCATTTTTCTTTTTCTTTTTCTTTTTCATTCTTTTTGTGAGCAACTTGACAGTGTTCTATGTTACGTGAAAACGGTTGCTCATTGCATGCTTCTCTTGGCATTCTTGAAGGCATATAAGGAGGTCTTTATTTGGAAGGTTTTGGATAAGGTTGGACAGAAGGGTCGGCATGAAGGCTCAAAGTAGACTCAAAATGAAGGGTTGTGGACTTACAACTCTTGGAATTGACTCTTTCCAAAGTGAAATAAAATTTCTGCCCCAGTTTCAGCTATTGGAAAATTTTGGATTTTTTTTTTGAATTCTTATTTGCTTGGACCGAATAGTGAGGTTGCCTACGTATCCTTTTTTTAAGGAATCAGGTCGAACGCAGTTCAAACATCTAACCTAACTATTTTCATCTCTCGTTTTTTTTTTCTTTGTCTTTTTTTTTTTTTGCTTTTATTTTCTGGGGGGCATGGATCTTTGCCAATTCTTTTCTTCTTCATTTTTTTTCTTGAAAATTGCCCCTGTTTGTACTCTTGGGACATTGATTTTTTTTTCTTTTTTCTTTTTTTGACTTTTGACTCTAAACTTGATTCCAAAAGAGGGTAGTCAAAGAAAATAACACAGACTCAAAATGGGTAGCGAAAGATATAAAGTGTTTGGATAGCATAAAGAGGGCCTCCCAGCCTCGAGAGTGCCAAACATAGTATCTTTCGAGATCACAGCATTGACGAACATGTCTGTCCTCTTGGTGTGTCATGGTCATAAGTCACTTTTCCATCCCTTAATGTCAAAATTTCTAACAAACTTCAATTGATTAAATATCTTCAAGAGTCAAACCCGATCTTCACAATGATTTGAAGGTGAATTTTACTTGACCTTAATTCTAAAGTATTTCAACTCTTTATTCATCCTCAAAAATGCATTTTCCTTAGTTGTCCAATTCAAACTTAAATCAATTTTCTAAGATTTGGCCAAAAATTCCGCATGCATGTCATGTCATTAAAACTAAAGGGAAAAGAACTAAGCATGGAATGACACAAAAGGACAAACTGTATTTCATTGAGTCTACAACAAGACAAACAACCTAAAATCCGAGTTACAACCCTAAATAACTCGGCTAATGAAAATAGCAACAGAACAGAAAGACAAGACTCACATAAACATAATGGAGGGATAGAAGGGTTTGACTAAATAAAACAAATAAAATCTGGATCACAACCCTAAAATAACCCAGATAATAGAAAAAACATCAAAACAAACTACCAATATTCCTTCCTAGTGAGGAGGGAAGGACTTTTCAATTGCTAGGCTTGGCATTTAGCCACAAATTTGCTCATCAGAATCAGCAGAGCCTTCTCCAATTTCAACATCATTAACTTCAGTTAGCAAGTTCCCGAGAGGATTCTCATACTCCATGTCACCAGGCATCATCCCCACAAAGTGTGCATCATGATGTGCAGGTAAAGGATTCTGCGCGATATTCTGGGTGTCACTGTCTTGGATCACAATCAGGTTTTCCTGAATCATCCTTTCTATTTCTCTTTTGAAATCCCGACAGCTTTCAACATTGTGCCCCTAGAATTGGAATGGTATTCACACCTTTTAGAAGGGTCAAAGCTTCTTGCACGGGGGTCCACATGATTTGGAGGAATAGGTGCAATCATGTCATACTGCTTTAATTTCTCAAACAAGCTTGCATAGGACTCTCCTATTGGTGTAAAATTATCTTTCAGCCTTTGTTCCCTTCTATACCTCTGGACTGGATGTGGGTTATAGGGCATTTGAAAATTTTGTGGAGGTTAGTGGAGATTTTGCGGTGCTGGTGCTCACCTTCTGGGGTGTCTTGGTGGCTAGCCAACATACTGAGGTGGAACGACAGAGTATTGAGGGTTCTGAGGTGGATAATACTGCTCAGGGGAGTCATGGAAAACTTGAGGAGGCTGCTCATACCTTCGAGATGTTCTCCTGGGACCTCTTCTCGACCCTGATGTCATCATGATTTCTTCAACCTTCTCATTTGTGTCGCTAAAATTATAAGATTCAACCCGGACAACCTGAGTTGCAGCTTTAAAAACTGCTTGACTTATAATTTTGCCTGTCTTAAGATCATTCTCTACTATTATCCCATTTTGATTGCTTCCGACAAGGATTTACCAACTGCGGACATCAAATTTTGAAAGTAATCTGGCTCTTGCACTTGAAGGAAGACAGTGATTAGCTCGTGGTCATCCATGGTTGGCTTAACTCGAGCTGCTTGCTCTCTCCAATTAATGGTATATTCCCTGAAACTTTCACTTGGTTTCTTCTTCAGGTTTGAAAGGGAAATGCGGTCTGGGGCAATGTTGATGTCGTATTGGAACTGATTGACAAAGGCCTGTGCCATGTCATTCCAAACGTACCAGCGAGATGTGTCTTGATCCAAAAACCATTCGGATGCTACTCCCGTAAGGCTTTCCCCAAATAAGCAATCAGCAATTCTTCGTTTCTTCCCGCACCTCTCAGTTGATTGCAATACTTTTTCAGGTGGGCTATGGCGTCTCCATGTCCATCATACTTTTCAAATTTGGGAGTCTTGAAATCAGGCAGCAAGTGGACATCGGGGAACATGCATATATCTTTGAATGCAACACTCTTTTGACCTGCCAACTCTTGCATGTTTTTCAACCGTTGTTCTAAGCTTTTCACTCTTTGGATCATTTCTTCCTGTACCATCTTTCGGGCATGCTTCTCAATGTTTGCAGGAAGATCAAACGAGTACGAGTGGTACTCAGGAGAGTGGTACTGCTCTTGCTGTGTAGCAAATTGTGACTCATGACGAGGTTGTCCTTGACCATTGGCCCATGCTTGACACATTTCGGTCATTTGCTGTTTCAGTATTCTATTTTTCTCAACCATAGCAGACTCTTGTTGAACCCTCTGACCCTGAGTCTCTTGAGCATTTGTAACAGCTTCGATGTCAGTTATCATTTTTCCTTGGATCTTGTGTTTCCAGCTTACCACAAATCGACCACCTCAACTTTCTTCACAATTCAAAACAAAACATGTTAGAATGAACTCAGTCAACCCTTATTATTATCAATATTTTTTCATTTCTTCATTTTTTTTCATTTCTTTTTAATGGTGATCGAACCTGATGTGGGTTGCCTACGTATCATGTGGGAACATGAATCAGATCTTGCGTAGTTCGAGAAGATCATAAATAAAGTAAATAATCGAACTTTTTTTCGAATTTTTTATTTTATTTTTTCGAAAGAAAGACTTATAAAGAAGAAAGGAAATATTTTTGGATTTTGATTTTTCTTCAGCATTTTTGCAAAGAAAGACTTCTAAAGAAGAAAGATTTTTTTTTTGAATTTTTTTTTCTGGAATTTCGAAATAAAAACTTTTAAAGAAGAAAGAGAATATTTTAGGAATTTTATTTTGAATTTATGAAAGAAATGCTTCTAAAAAAATAAAATATTTTTGAATTTTGAATTTTCATTTCAATTTTGAAAGAAGAATGAAAATATTTTTTTGGATTTTTGAAAGAAATTAAAAAAAAATATTTTTGTATATATTTAAAAAAAACAATTAGGGTCTAAAAGAAAGGCTTTCTAAAGAAGCAAATAATGAAAAATATTTTTGGGTTTTTTGAAAATTGGGGTCTCAAAAAAAAGGTTTTTCTAGAGAGGAAGTAAAGGAAAGTTTTTTGGATTTTTTGAAAATTATGGGCCAGAACCGATGAGGTTTGCCTACATATCTCACATCCGGTGAGAATCAGACCCGCGTAGTTCTCCAGGTTTTGACGGAACAGAAATTGACTTATTTTGAAATGACTTTTCTTTTTTTTCAAAATTTCGGCAGAGTTTCAGAATATTTCAAATGCCTACCTCTCACTCTCTTTTCTTTTTCTTCTCTTTTTTTATTTTCCTTCTTTTCTTTTCTTTTTTTATTTTCTTTCCCTATTCTAGAAGTCAGTCAACATGCAAGCCGAAACAGACATATACTGAAGTAGCACGTAAGATGCATCAGGATGGTCTTTTAAACACTTGTCCTAGACTCAATCCCTGTGTTGAGTCCCCAAAGTTAGATGCACGTGATGCAAACAAATGTACCTACTAGAGATCCGGCATGATGTTATGTTATTCTAGGTTTAAAAACCTGGGTGTATTGTTCTAAACCTGGCTTACCCGAGCCGACAGCTCGAGCCGAGGGGGCGCAACGTACCGGGAATATAGAAGCTTCACCGGCTTTGCAACTTATCCGAACCTCGTTCTAAAATTGGGATTTGAATCTAACAGAAAAGAAGTCACACGAAGTGCACACTTCCCAGATGATTTAGAATACTCAGATAGAAGAGGGTTTTCGTAACAGTTTATATACAGTTCAAGCAATATTAAAGTGGTAAAAAGCGGCATTTAGCACATTAGGCTCAAACACGCAGAAAATCAGATAATAGATAAAAGCCAAGTATAACAGTTATTCTAAGCTCGAATTCTGAACCCTGAACAAGAAATTCTGGGTTCTTGTCCCCAGCAGAGTCGCCAGAGCTGTCACACCTCCTTTTTTACCACCCAAGGGTAATATAAGGGAGTTTTTCCAATTTAAGTGACATTATCCAAAATGAGATTATTTATTTAATCAGAGTCGCCACTTGGGATAGTTTATTTGGTGTCCCAAGTCACCGGTTTATTTTAAATCCTAAATCGAGGAAATTCGACTTTTAATTTTGAAGTCTGCGAACCAGAAATTCTAAGTAAGGAATTCTGTTAACCCGGGAGAAGGTGTTAGGCATTCCCGAGTTCCGTGGTTCTAGCACGTTCGCTTAAACTATTATAATTGACCTATTATCCGATTTATTACATGTTTTAACCTATTGTGCATCTTAGCTTATTAACCGCTTTTAGAGAAATTCAACGTTATTTAAAACATGCCTTGAACCACGTCACATGAAATGCACCCGCGATTCGCGACACGTTCTATTTAACGTTATTGAGATTTGGATTTGGGTCACATGAAATGCGCACCCGAGTTTAAGGAAATTAATTTAAATTACGCGCCTAAAGCAACTACACATTTTCAAGTACTACTGGCATCATAATTTCACATTTTTCTTATATAAGAAATTAAACGAATATCATAGTCCCAAAAATAAGAGGAAAATGTTCGTACTGGATCTTGCCATTAATCTTTGCGATTGAAGCCTCTTGTTAGGTACTGATAACTAAATCTTTGAAATATATAAAGGAAAAGCTAGAAAGGGTATCTTACCCAAGTAAACCATGGAAAATACTACTAATCTAAAAATATATTAAAATAGAAACACATTGGATCCAGACACTAAAATATCCTAATTACAGTGATACAAAAATACGAAAATAAGAAGATAACTAAAGTTAAACATCTATCTGATGGTATTAGAAAACGATTAAATTTATTCATACCTAAGGATTGAAATCAAATTAACAGAGAACAAAGCTATCACGAGGCAAATTGGAAAGAAACAGGGAAATCATTACTACATCAATGCATTTTTTAATAGACATAGTGGTAATATAAATATTTGCAAAAGACTTTCTTGGTAAGATGCCAAAACATTCCATAACAATGGAATAACAGAGAACTAACTCGACACTTAACGAACAGAGAAAACCAAAAATAATTGGTGGATGAAAAAGAAAAAATGATGTTGAGCCATTCATGAACAGAAAATGAGTTTAAGAGGAAAAAAAACCTTTAATGAGTAGAAGCCTTCCTTTATTAAGAAATCAACTGGTGTACAAAAGCAACAAACTCGACGACCAAATGAGCACACGAACAAGACCAAATTGGGACTGAGTTACGGCCAGAGAACTCACCGGCGACCGAAATCGACGTCCCCAAATGGACTAATCTCTACTGGTTTTGGATGGTGATTTCAAGCTGATTTCCGCACTTGTTTGGGTCGTTTTTTGGGTTGGTTCTTGGCTGGAATTTGGGGCTTTCGGGGGTTGTTTATGGGGTGGTTTCAGCTGTGTTTTGGCTGAAAATTTCTGCAATTTTGGAGCTTTACTTGGCTAGTTTCAATGGAGTTTTAGAGCAAGGTTACATGGCTATGGATGTAAGATTTTGAGATGTATTTGGATGATTTTCATGGCTTAACAGTTGCTGGTTTTCATATTCTTTACATGGGTAAAAACATATGGAATTGGTTTTCTGATTTTAGTGTAAAAATGGAGAGCCCTTCCTCTTGTTGTCGCCCAGTATTCAAGAAGAAAGAAGATCAAATCTCCCTAGCCTTTTTCTCTTCGTCTATATATTAGTCTGTGCATATGTCTTCATTTGTTTGGAAAGAAAAGGACTTTTCCAAGAAAAATCGTGGGCCCCCTCACCCCCCCAAAAAAAAAAAAAATCTCCGAAAATTCTCTTTGTCGTGCCTGTGTGCATGTGAAATTTTTGGAATTGGGATAAGGTTTGTTGGAAGGAATCTGATGTGCCATGTATTCATTGGCTTTTTTTTTATTAGTTTTTTTTTTTGTTTTCGAAAATAAGTCCACAAAATAAAATCTATTCCTAAAATAACAAGGTAAAATCACTACATACTCAATATTTATTTCTTGAAAGTCTCTAACTTAAAAATTGCACTAAACTAAATTATATATTTTGGAAACTTTTGTTTCTTTTTTTTTTTAAAAAAAAAATAAAACTAATACTCTAAAAATATGTAACTTTTTTGTAATTTTTATTTTTGTGACGAAGTAAAGTAAAAGAGCCAAAATTAGTTGAAATAGCTACATAGGCCTAAATTAAATATTTACATGCTAAAATATGAAAAATCTTGGGGAGGGTCAAAAATCACATGTCTACACTGCTCACTGCACCTAACAAGCCAATATACGATAGTACAAGAATTTCATAATAACTCTTGAACCACTGTTAGGATAAACACTTCATCACATAGAAACTTTTTACTTAACTCATTCCAAGATAACCATAGCTACACGCGAGTGAATTCTCATAACCGTAGAACATTCATATCCTCAAGTAGTGGTCTAAACCACCATGACCCTCTCGGGATCCGCCTACACATAACAAGGCCATAATACTTGAATACTTCCAAATAAAATCAATTACGGTGGCCGTCAAACCTCGCACGTACTGCCACAAATCACATGCATAACTTAATCACGCTGAAGGAACTGATCACCGACACCATTATGCCAATTCAACCATAGCTAATCAATCTAACTTCTTCTAATTCATCCTTAATTTGCCTTAGAGATAACAGTAGCCCCATTCCTTACATCACCAACCTAAATCCGCACTCATCTTGAGTAACCCCATTCCACGAGACCATATTGTCTCCAAACCCATGAACCGTTTCACACCCTCCATGCACGCACATTCGCATCTTCAACTGATACACCCATTCTGATAATTCCTCTACGAATTCGAAGTCTTTTTCTCATTTTCCTCCCAATGCCACACTGCAAGTTGAAAATATCATAAGAACATTCTGAGCCTCTTATCATAATCTTCTACAAAAGCTTGATTCTTAACCATACTTATGGACTCAAAATCCTTAAGCACCACACTTTAACCTTTGAATCCCCTAGGACTATTATTCACATGAACACCCATCTCCACGAAGCACCCGACTGAATCACTTCCCTTGTAAATCACCTCTGTATGAAGCATAAATCCCGAATCTTCCCAAAGCCCGAACATGAGCCAATAAGGCGAACTATAGCACACTATTAACAATTCCTTCAATCAAATTACTACTTATGTTCTTTCCCTTAGCTAAAATAACTCACCAATATGCTGGTAATCCTAAACCTTACAAATAGACGACCATGCAATCCAATTGTAGGCAGTGAGACTCTCTCACTTAGCTTGAAGCCACTATTACACACCTCTGGTATTCACCAAGATTCTTTATCTCTTATTGACATGACCTCACACAATTAAACCGCCAGATTCCTTGAAATCCTTCTATTAGCACTTCATGAACACCCCGAATTTCCATCAACATTCACATATTCGACCTCTTACCGGAATGGCCAGTAAAATCCTTCGCAGAAGCTTCGCCAACCACGCGGCCGCTAACCTGCTCACAGGGAATAACCCACCTGTGGAGATCACTTCCCGACATCTTCCAACGCTGCTACACGGGGTACAATCACTACGACATCAATAACTCATCCTGAGTCTGAGTTCACTCTCTAGCTGCACAAGTCTATTCACCCCTCGTGGACATCAATTAATATGCAGCAACCTCCTTCCAATTCAAAGTTATGTTGTATCCTTCTTCATTTCAAGAGCTCCCTTATATTATATCAAATCTCCTATAGCATAATAGCCCATACTTCAAATTAAATCCGTAGACCCCAATCACCAATCACCAAAATTCCCAGATCATTCCAAACTCTCCTTAATGTGCATAATCATCCTACCACAAAGCCCATATGCAACTCCGCCACTCTCCCACTTTGGCGGAACTCACCCCCTTTAATCGACTACTCGAACTTTGCCTCTTATACCTGGCCTTCTAGAAATTTTGACCACCGCCTGACACTCCCCACATATCCTTCCTCATCCTTTGCTGCTCAGTTGTTGCCTCAATAAAATCTATCTTCATAGCACTTGAACCCACAAATCTCTACTAACTTTAAACCTTTCCAGAGATCATCTTTCTCGAGTCGTCAGCATTAGAAACACCGATTCAATCCTGAACCAATGCACCCTGCGATATCCAACAGTCGTTTCTCCAATATTATTTCATAATATCCTTCCCCAAGGACGAATTGCAGAAGAACATAACACCGGCGAACTTAACACATACAATCGAGGACGACAACACCACATCGTAGATAAAAATTCCACCATGCTCGAAATTACGAAGTCTCGTTACTCCATCACCCCAAATCTGGACATTCATAGGCCAATTGTTTTTCCTCCGCCGAAAATGAGATATCCGATCTATGAATCGTGCATTGAGTAGGCTTCCTTTCAAATCATTCACCGCCCCAACACATAGGCAAGTATCCTACCATCAAGTAAATACTGTGCGATAACCAATCGTGAGCATCATAGCAATCTATGCATAGCCTCAAAGCTCTCAGGAATACTTTTACTAAGCCGAAATGACAAGATATCCTTCCGCAAGGCAACGACAATAGCCCAATCAACTATTCAGGGAGAAACATCCCGCATCACATCTGTGGCACCATTAAAATTCTTCAATTCTCGATTTATAACAAGCGTTCGCGTCGCGTAAGATTGAGTAGGAAGGAAACAAGGGCATAAGCCTCAAGGAATCAAATCGCACGATGAGGAATCAAGAAAGGAAGTACTCCTAACAGCCCTGTAGCCTCCCGAAGATAAGTACAGACATCTCCGTACTGATCCGCGAGACTCTACTAGACGTGCTCATGACTCATGAGACCTAAGAGAACCTAGCACTTTGATAAAAAATGTCACGACCCAAAATTCATTAAGGGTCGTGATGGAGCAAGACACCACTGTCAGGCAAGCCAACCACAATTTACTAGCAATTTCTCATTTTAATTATTTTAAAATCATTTCCTTTAAACAAATAAATAATAAACTCCGCTGGATAAATGGGGATGTCTTTACAAAATTTAACTACTGAAAAATCTTGTGATCATCCCAGAACCCGGTGTCACAAGTACATGATCTAGGAAATAATGTAGTACAACAACCGTCCGAAATACAATGTTGGACAGAAAGTAAATACAGTAATTTGAAAGAGATACTGCTGGTTGCGGGTCATCTCGGGAAGTGCAGCTCACCTAAGTCTCCATATCAACTGCGCCGCTACGCCCACTAGGCCACTAGAGATGCATGTGCCTGTGCAACAAAAATGCACAGCAAGTGTAGTATGAGTACGAAAATGTGTACCCAATGAGTATCCCGTCTAATCTCGAAGAAGTAGAGACGAGAGGTCAACTTTGACATTTACTAGTGGTCCAATAATAATATAGTGAAAATGTGAGGAAATCATGGATTTTTATTAAACAATTATAAACTCGTAAAACCAGATAGCAGGTAAACAACATCTCAAATAAATACAGATTTCCAAGGTTTAGTTTTCATTATGCTTATCAACTATGTCTGGCCAGGGAAGGCAAATATTATCACATAACATTCTTAGGCAAGCAATACAAGCATGCGCATATCATGCCGAGGTCATACGGCCCGATCCAACAATATTTAAACTGTGCACTACTGAGGGTCGAACGACATGAACCATAGATGCCTCTATTTAATCTATCGAGGCGTTCAGCCCGTTCCAAAAATAAACACACACAGACAGTCAATCAAGAAGTCAACATAGAACAATTATCCAAAGAAAAGCCAATTCTCTCTTAACAATTTAAGAAAATGAAGCTTAAATCTTTTTGGAAATTCATTTACTAATTCTATGTAATTTAAGCAATTCAGCTGTCACTAAGATTACAAATAGTCCAAGTATAGCATGCTTTTGGGTCCTAGACTACCCGGACTTAAACATAATAGTAGCTACGCATGGACTCTCATCACCTTGTGCGTACGTAGCCCCCCACAAATACAAGCACATAACTAATTATATCACCTACAGGGACAATTACCTCTTACAAGGTTAGAAAGGAGACTCACCTCGCTCCGAAGCCTATATTCCAACTCAAGAACGCGCTCAAACCTCCAATTTGGAGCCGAACGATCCAAAACTATTCAAATAGGGTAAGAACTAGTCAATACATGCTCAAAAGTTCATATTCTAATTATTAAACCAATTTTCCAACCCTAAATGCAAGGTTCCTAAAATTCATCCCCGGGCCCACATTCCAAAATTTTCTGAAGGAAGTTGTTCTCTATAACCTAAGGATCAATAATATATGATTTCTAATCCATTTCATAACCAATTTCGTGGTAAAATCTAAGTTTTATTAAAACCTTAGGTCTAGCTATAACCCCTTGATTTCTCCAAATCTTTAGGTGTTAATCTACCCAAAACTCGAGTGTTAAACTTAGAAATAAGGGGGATGAACTTACCTCACGATGCTACGTGGAAATCCCTTCTCAAGAGCTCCAAAATCGCTCAATACCCAAGTGCCAAATGATAAAAAATGGCTGGGGCTCGACTTAAATGAAGCTGACTACTTCAGCAGTTTCCGCATCTGCGATCAGGGGACCGCATCTGTGAAGTGAGGCCGCATATGTGGAATTGGCTAAAGGGGCTGGGACCGCTTCTGCGGTCTTGAAGCCTCATATGCGAAGCCGCTTCTGCGGCTAAGGATCCGCTTCTGCAGTTTGGCCTGGCCAGGTCTAGGCCACATCTGCGAGGCTACGACCGCTTCTGCGGTCTCGCACCTGCGGTCGACCAACCGCAGGTGCGGTTATGACAGAAGCAGATGCTTCAGCACTTCTCCAAATTCCATTTTCATTCCGTTAACCACCCGGAATCCAGCCGAGGCCCCCGGGACCCCAACCAGTCCCAAAACACATTACATACTTGTTCGACGCCTCAAATCATACCAAACCACGCTAAAACCATGAATCGACCTCCAATCCAAGCTTTATGGACTTTAGAATTTCAAACTTCTAATATCGATGTTTAAACCTATCAAATCACGTCCGATTAACTTCAAATTTTGCAGACAAGTCATATTCGACATTATGGACTTACTCCAACTTTCGGAATCGGATTCCGACCCCGATATCAAAAAGTCTACTTCCGATCAAACTTCTCAAAAACCTTCAAATTTCTATCTTTAGCGAAATGACTGTAAAATGACCCACGGACCTCCGAATTCACTTCCGATCGCGCTCCCAACTCCAGAATCACCATACGAAGCTACTCCCAGACTCGGAATTCCAAATGGACATCGATTACACCGAAATGCACTTCAACCCAAACTTATGAAATTTCTTCCAAAATGTTAACTTCCACAATAGGCGCCAAATCGCTCCCGGGTCATCCAAAACCCGATCCAGACATGCGCCCAAGTCCAAAATCATCATACGAACCGGCTGGAACCTTCGAATCCCTATTCCAAGGTCATTTACTCAAAAATCCAGTCTTAGCTAATTCCTTCTACTTAATGCTTCTGAAATGAGAATTCTCTTTCCAAATCAACTCTGAACTTCCCGGAAATCAATTCTGATCGTGCGCACAAGTCATAATACCTGAAGTGAAGATGCTCATGGCCTCAAACTGCCGAACGATACACTAGAGCTCAAAACGACCGGTCGGATCGTTACACTAATGCTCGCTCAATAGTAGATTACTCTAAAATTTTATAGATATAGATATAGATATAGTATATATAATATATATATATATATATATATATACATATATATATATATATATATATATATATATATATATATATATATATATATATATATATATATATATATATATATATATATATATATATATATATATACTATATCAAATTTAAACACAAAATAAATTGCAAATAAATATTCAAGGGAATGTCTTATAATTTTTATTATTACGACATTAATAAAAATGGCAATATCTTTCTTAGTCTTCCTCCCCCCAATGAAATGATGTCACGACCCAAATTAGGATCATAACCGGTGCTTAGGAGCAAGTGCCCCCAAGTAAGCCTCATCGATATTTTTCAAAAAATCAGACAGAGTTTCCTCTATTTTAGGACTATCCAAAAATTTAACCCGTCTCAAAACTTAACCACAAAACCAACCTATATCAATAAATATGTCTCATAATCTTCATCAACTAATCAAACAGTTATTCACCACTATTAATCAATAATTTGCAATATAGAAATCTTAAATTCATCTCTAATATACTATAAGAGAATCTAATGCTAGTCATGGGTCTAACAATGAACGAATACTTATGACACTAATAAAAATGACTATGGAGCGACTCTAAGATTTCAAAAGGAGAGAACATAACAAATAAATAAACTCTTCGCCCACGCGAACAAATGCGGGGCTCACTAGAAACTATCAACTTGTGCGTCTGACTAACGAAATCCTCGCCCTTCAACTGCTGTCTCTAAAAAAAATAGCGGGGAGTGAGTCGCTAGCTCAGTGAGTAATAACACTTAACCACAACTGTTTTTAATTGGGGACAAGTCAGAAAACATGCTTGTGTAATAATAATAATTAGGAACTATCATAAAAATAAAATGCCCTTTCAAAAACAGTAATAATAATCAGTCTCATCATGTGTTTCCTGTAATAAAAATCAATTTAACAATTCAGTAATAGACTCGGTAAGCACTATGTCATATCAAATCTTTATGTTTGGGAGGTTTCCAAGGAAGGATCATGTAATCTGTATCACTGTATGGACCCCTTCGTAAAAGGAGTCAAATATAACTGTAGGTCCCTACTCGAGGGAAAATTGTAAATGTATGCTATTTCTACCTTCCCACTAGCGAGTGCTATAACGGTAATCGATAATCTGTAAATACAAGGTGCACCAGGTCTAACGAACCCGCCGTTAGCTACGAGATCCTTTAAAGTCTACTCTCGTTTATACTTTTCTTTGTAAATAGTAGATATTCATACGAACACATTTTCAAAATAGTACAGGGCATTTCAATTCTTATTGAATCATATAATCCCATTCGGTAATAGTAATCATATCTCAAATAACAGTAAGATATGTCTAGTAACAATAAGAACATCTAAATAATTGTAAACATCTCAAGTAAATTGTTCAGTATCATATCAGTAAAGGACTTGTCCCACATGCAATTTCAAATATTCGGTAACACCTTTTATTTTCAAAAATATAGTATAAACCATGCAGGTTATGAAAACAGAAATTGCGATAAGATTACTACTCACAGTACTCGTGTCGAAATACCAAGCGTGCTAACTCGAGTAGTCTATACGACTTCTTCGATCAATCTACAGTATCACAAAGACGAGTCTAAGTATCAACTTCGTGAAGTATCAACATAATCGGATTCTATTATCAAATTCGTCTTGGTTCCATTCGCAATAACCTTAGTTAGGCTACCCATGACCTTATCCAACACTTCTCTATAATTCTTTCCTTCCCCAGTTCATAGAACGTTCATCAACAAAATAATTTTATCATAATAAAGTAATTTATATTATAATGATACCCATTATAATTAATCCTAGTATCCCAATTTAACTCAAGTCAATGATCATATATATGATATTACTAGTTACGAAAAATTAAGAATACAATATTACCTCTTTCTTTTATTCAGGTAATAAATTTTTGTTTCGTGTATTTCTACACTGAATTGAGGTTGAATTCCTCATGTTCCCTTGTAAAACTTGTTGCCAGAAGAACCTCATTCCCTTTTAATTTCCTTGCAATGCTTTCTGAATATGATGGTTAGTAATTTTTTTTTTTTTTTTTTTTTTTGCAGAGGCTGCTCTTTTTTCTTTTTTTGTGGCTTCTTCTCAGTTTTCCTTCTTTCAGATTACCCATATTTGGAGATAAAGTTCTACACTACCCTAGTTCATATCTTTCTCCATCTGATGGGCAGCGGCCCATTCATTGCTCTTTATTATTTTTATTTTATTTTATTTTTTAATTAGTTTTACTAAATGACCATTATGTCCTCATTTAAATTATAGGAGTATTACATTCTCTCTATCTTATGAAATTCGGTCCCCGAATTTAAAATAAGTGTTTATTAGTAGACTGAAACAAGTGAGGCTACTAGACTCGTATAGCATTTTCCACTTTCGAAATTACTTCTTCAACGGTATAAGTTCTCCACAAGATATTCATAAGTACAATTTCTTTTGACTGTAACTTTTTTACTTTCCTATCGACAATAGCATCGGCTCCTCCTCTTAAGTCAACTTCTCATCAATGATATAGTCGGTGCTTCAAGTACTTGAGAGGAGTCTAATATATGTTTTCTTAGCACAACCAAGGAGAAAGTGCCAACAATAAGTCATAGCTTCCACTTGTTCAAGTATCTCGTACGGATATATAAACCTCGAACTCAACTTATGTCTTTTCCCGAATAGCATCACGCCTTTCATGGGGAAGACTCGTAGGAGCACTTTGTCCCCAATTGTGAATACTAAATCTCTTCTTCTCTTATCCGCATAAGATTTTTTTGTCTATTTTAAACTGTGAGCAATCATGGTCTGATCAATTGGACCTTGTCAATAGCTTCTTGTACTAAGTCGGGTCCCAATAAGTTAGTCTCACCAGCTTCAAAACTTCCGATAGAAGAACGACATCTTCTTCCATGTAATACTTCGTACAATACCATCTGAATACTGGACTCGAAGCTATTGTTGTAAGCAAATTTAGCTAAAGGTAGATAAACGTCCCAACTACCACCAAACTCAAGAATACAATCTCTCAACATATCCTCCAAGATCTGTATAGCACATCCGGAATTTGCGTTTGTGTGAGATAAAACTAGTACTAAGATCTACTTGTGTACCAACATTTCTTGAAAAGGTTTTCAAATCGTGAAGTGAATGCGATCCTCTATTAGGGCTGATGGACAATAGAGATCTATTGAGTCAAATAATTTTCTGTTCATGTATATCTATGCATATTATACCTTATTATAAGAGGTTTTAACTAGCAAGAAACATGGCTACTTGGTAAGCCAATTTACAACTTTCCCACATATAATGATACCTTTAATGGTTTGAATAATTTAGTCATATAATGTATTATTCTATTGTATTTACATTTCAGAATCTTGAGTTATTTTAGTGGGCCTGTGAGTCGCACGTGCTTGTGTTAACATACTGACATGCCAAATAGTTAGAAATAAAGTTAAAGAATTTTTTTTCTTCTTTCTTTTCCAACCCAATCAATTTTTTTTATTTTTTTTTTATTTTTTATAGTCATGGTGCATCTTATAGACCTGAGATATATAGTGTATCTAGAGTTGTGAGCTCCATCACGAATAACTTGTCTCAACCTTTATATGTTTGCTACACATAATTAATTATCTAGTCGTAGAATACCCTCACTATTAATAGTCATGTCCTTGCTTTTACCAGCTAAAAGCTAATCTTGGTAATTAAACAATCGTTCATCTTCGTATTGGCTAGCCTTTATATACGCTACATCGGGCTTGACCAATAGCCAATAATGTCTTTGATTTTTTTTCACATTGAATTTAGCACGTGTACCCTCTAGTCTACGCATATCTTCATCCAGAAGTATCTCTACAGGAGCTAAATGCGTCAAATCACCCATAGTTTTTTTTGGCATAAGCTATAATATGTATCTTTCCTGAACAATACAAAATAGTACAATTAGATCTTCAGTAGTTCCCTCCATTAGAATTGTTAAATATTTATATCTCTGTTAGTTTTAAATGTACTTCATGCTTTTGTGTTAGGTATAAATCTCATAGGTTTCTTCATATAAATAGTGTCTGTAAATCTAAAAAGGAAATACCAATATGACCATCTCCAAATCATGAATGGCATAATAAGACTTGAGCTTCTTCAATTCTCTTAGCGCATAGGCTATCACGCGACTATTTTGCATGAGAAAATATTCTAATCCTACCCTCGAAGTATCATATAACATCGTGAATCCTCTAGAGCCTATTGGAATAAGGCTAACATTAGTGTGATTGTCAAACATGCTTTCTTGTTGTACATTTCTCCATCCACTGAAATTTTGCGATTTTCTATGTTAACTTGGTGAGTGGTTGTGCTATTCTAGAGAAATCCTATACAAATACCTATAGTAGCTTGTCAAGCCAAAAGTAATCTCTGTAGGGGAAATGAGTCTCGGCCATTTATGAACTGTTTATATCTTCTTAAAAATCTACCCCCTTTTTTTTAATTCTTAGATACCATGTGTCCTATGAATACCATCGAGTCTAGCTAATTGAAGAACTTGAAAAAGAAAGTCGATTTTCCTGCAGCTTCCTTGACATATTTTTCAAGTAATTCTCGTGCTCTTCCTGGGTACGAGAATATACCAGAATATAGTAAGTAAAACTATGGATTTTTTTCTCCAAAAACAACTTTGAACACTATATTCATTATATACATCAATGCAATTGGAGCATTGTCCAATCTAACGGACATCACAAGTAACTCATAATGTGTGTACCGAGTACTAGAGGCAATATTGAAATATCTTCCTTTCTTATTCTAAGCTGATGATAAGAAACTGTCACGACCCTAACCCCGAACCCGGTCATGATGGCACCTTTCGTGATGAAAAAGCCAGCCAGCTAAACCCAATTCACTTGTTAAAGCAGTTAAACATCATAAAGGCAGTCTAAATCATGATTTAATGATAATAAGTAGCGGAAATACAACCTGACATGGCGCTAACCGGGGTGTCACAAGTCACGAGCATCTAACAATACGAAATCCTCAAATGTAACTACAGAATTTTAAATACTGAACTAAGGACATAAAGGAAAGAGATAGGGAGGAGCTCCGGGCTGCGAACGCCAACAGCTACCTAAAGACTCCTCGAGATCTGCCTGAAGCTGGAATGAATCAGCACTCATGAGCGGGAGCAGCTACGCCTGAATCTGCACACAAGGGTGTAGGGAGTAAAGTGAGTACTCCAACTCAATGAATAACAAATGTAAATAAAGACTGAAAGTAGGAAATCACATAGGGCACAAAACATTCAATAATTAAGCAGTAAAAACATTTCAAAACAGTAAAACAGTGAAAGATAGGTAAAATCCTTTAACTCAAAATTTAACTTCATGAAAAGCCCTTTTCAATGATTAAGCAGGTAATTGATAGTCAATTATGTAAAGTAAACACATAAAGGCTCGCCCCACGGGTACAGTATCGACAAATTTGCCCCTCGGGCAACATCTCAGAATAGTACCAGCCCCTTGGGCAAGCACATAGAACAATACCAACCCCTCGGGCTCAATCACATAGAACAATACCAGCCCCTCAGGCTCAATATCACATCACAATGGGTACCCGCGCTCACTGGAGGTGTGCATACTCCTGGATGGGCCCCTTACGGCCCAATCACAATAACAAGCCATCTCATTGCATCAAACTAGGCCCTCGGCCTCATATCAATCAAGCCACCTTGTGGCATACATATCTCAGGCCTTCGACCTCAAATCAGTATCAGTGTTTTCTCACAACATAGGCCCTCGACCTTACTCAGTCAAAAATCCTCAGAAGCCCCTCGGGCAATAGTAAAATAGTGTTTCTCAGTCCAAACATCATTTAAAATGTCATTTAAGTATTAAAACTGAGTAAACATGGTTGAGTAGTAAAACAGTGGAAAATAACATGACTGAGTTCAAGTATAAAGTCAAAACAGTGAAGAAAAATCAATAAAAATTCCCGAAAGGTTCAAATAGTTGGCACTAGTCCCAAATATGGCATTCAACCCAAATAATGATGATAGCAAATAGTTTTCAATCAAATACGCGGTAAAATCATCAATCGGGACGGACCAAGTCACAATCCCCAATGGTGCACGACCCCACACTCGTCATCATACGTGTGCCTCACCTCAATATAGCACTACGATGTGCAATTCCAGGTTTTAAACCCTCAGAACATCATTTACAATCATTACTCACCTCGAATCGGCTAAATCTCTAGCTCGCGATGCCTTTTCCCCTCGAATCGGCCTCCACGTGCGTCGAATCTATCCAAAATTAGAACGAGGACGTCAAAGTATGCTAAGGGAACAAAGCCCAAGTGAAAACAATCAATAAAGGGCACAAATCCCGAAATTACCAAAACCCGACCCCCGATGCCACGTCCCGAAAGTCAGAAATTTTTACATCAATAGATTCCTCATCTCTCCACGAGTTCATACATATCAAAAGTTCTCAAATCCTACCCCAAATGGTCCTTCAAATCCACAATTAAAGGCCTAAGTTCTCAAGCCCTAGTTTCCCCAATTTTAACCTTCGATTTCCATAATTTCTAGCTCTATCCACGAAATAATAGCATAGGAATGAGTTTTAGGTCCAAATTCCTTACCTCAATGAAGTTCTCTTGAAATCCCCCTCTCAAATCGCCCAAGAAGCTCCCAAGCCGAAGTCAAAAATGGTGAAATAGCTAAATCTCGCGAAATGAAATAACTTATATGTTCTGCCCAGGCCTTTCCGCATCTACGGTCCAAAACCCGCTTCTGCGGTACTGCATATGCGGTCTAATACTCCGCTTCTACGGAATTCACTTACCGGACCAAATACCGCATCTGCGGTCCACTTGCCGCATCTACGACTCCGCAGGTGTGGTCCATCTACTGCATCTGCGGTTCCTGACTCTACCTCACCATTCCACATCTGCGAGCCTCCCTCCGCATCTGCGATCCCATTAGGCACTTATGCGGTATCCTGTTCCTCAAGCCTCTCCCACTTCTGCAGCCAAATCTCCGCTTATGCAGCACTGCACCTGCGGTCCCTAAACCGCAGGTGCGAAAACACCAAAAGCCGCAAAACTTTAGCAACTGCAATAACATTCCAACCTCTCCGTTAACCATCCGAAATCACCCCGAGGCCCCCGGGACCACAACCAAAAGCACAAACATAACCTAATACCTTATACAAACTTGTTCCAATCATCAAAACACTTCAAACAACATCAAATCAACTAAAACACCTCAAATTCAAGCCTATGTTTCAAAAATCTTCCGAATTCCGCTTTTGATCAAAAACCCAACCAAAACCACGTCCGAATGACCTAAAAATTTGCACACACATCCCAAATGACACGAAGGAGCTACTGTAACTCTCGGAATTCCATTCCGGCCCCTATATCAAAATCTCGCCTATCAACCGGAAACTGCCAAAATAACAACTTCGCCAATTCAAGCCTAAAACTACTCCAAACCTCCAAAACCCATTCCGATCACACTCCTAAGTCATAAATCACCTCCCGAAGCTAACCGAACCTTCGGAACTCGCATCCGATCCCTCTAACGCAAAAGTCAACATCCGGTTGACTTTTCCAACTCAAACTTCCTTAAAAGAGACTAAGTGTCTCAAACCTTACCAAAATCATTCTGAATTCGATCCGACCAACCTGGTACTACAAAACACGGATAACGAAGCATAAAGAAGCAGAAATGGGGACAACGGAGTGGTAACTCATGAGACGACTAGACAGGTCATCACATCCTCCCCAACTTAAACAAACGTTCGTCCTCGAACCAGTCAAGAAACATACCTGAAGCCTCAAATAGGTGAGGATATTTTCTTCGCATCTCCCCCTCGGTCTCCCAGGTAGCCTCCTCCATGGGCCGACCTCTCCACTGTACTTTCACTGAAGCTATATCCTTTGACCTCAACTTTCGAACCTGATGACCCAAAATAGCTACTGGCTCCACATCAGAAGTCAAATCATCATCCAATTGAACCGTGCTGAAATCCAGAACATGAGACGGGTCCCCCATATACTTCTGGAGCATAGAAACATGAAATACCGGATGCACACTCGACAAGATGGGTGGTAAAGCAAGCTCGCAAGCCACCTCCCCAATCCTCCGAAGCACCTCAAAAGGCCCAATGAACCGTGGACTTAATTTCCCTTTCTTTCCAAATCTCACAACACCCTTCATGTGCGAAATCTTCAACAGAACCTTCTCGCCAACCATGTAGGACACATCTCGAACCTTCCTGTCAGTATAACTCTTTTGCCGCGACTGCACTGTATGAAGCCTCTCCTTAATCACCTTTACCTTCTCTAAAGCATCCTGCACCAAATCAGTCCCCAATAGCCTAGCCTCACTGGGCTCGAACCAACCAACTGGAGATCTACACCACCTCCCATACAAAGCCTCATATGGAGCCATCTGAATACTTGACTAGTAGCTGTTTTTATAAGCAAACTCTACAAGCGGTAGAAACTGATCTCATGACCCTCCGAAATCAATGACACAAGCACGCAACATGTCCTCTAATATCTGAATAGTATGCTCGGACTGCCCATCCATCTGAGGATGAAAACCTGTGCTCAACTCCACCTGAGTACCCAACTATCACTGCACAGACCTCCAAAACTGCGATGTAAACTGAGTGCCCCTATCTGAGATGATAGAAACTAGGACACCATGCAAACGAACAATCTCCTGGATATAGATCTCTGCCAACCGCTCTGAGGAATAGGTAGTACATACAGGAATGAAGTGTGAAGATTTGGTCAGTCGATCCACAATCACCCAAATAGCATCGAACTTCTTCAAAGTCCGTGGAAGTCCAACAACAAAGTCCATAGTAATCCTCTCCCACTTCCACTTAGGAATATCCATCTGCTGAAGCAAACTACCCGGTCTCTGATGCTCATATTTCACCTACTGACAATTGAGACACCAAGCTACGAATCCCACAATATCTTTATTCATTCTTCTCCACCAATGGTACTGCCTCAAATCCTGATACATCTTCACAACACCCAGATGAATAGAATACCGTGAGCTATGGGCCTCTTCCAGAATCAACTCTCGAAGCCCTTCCACATTGGGCACACAAATCCGGCCCTGCATCCTCAACACCCCATCATCACCAATGGTCACATCTCTAGCATCATCATGCTGAACTCTGTCCTTTAAGGACAAGAAAGTGCGAATCATCATATTGGCGCTCTCTGATGCGATCATATAAGGAAGATCGAGAAATCACACAAGCCAATACCCGACTGGGCTCCGAAACATCTAATCTCACGAACCGATTGGCCAAGGCCTGAATGTCAACTGCAAGAGGTCTCTCCCCAACTGGAATATATGCCAAACTCCCGATACTCATTGCCTTTCGGCTCAAAGCATCGACCACCACATTGGCCTTTCCCGGATGGTACAATATAGTGATATCATAATCCTTAAGCAACTCCAACCATCTCCGCTGCCTCAAATTAAGATCCTTTCGCTTGAACAAATGCTGAAGACTGCGATGATCAGTGAACACCTCACAAGATACGCCATACAAGTAATGCCTCCGAATCTTCAATGCCTGAACTATGGCAGCTAACTCCAAATCATGAATGGGGTAGTTCTTCTCATGGGGCTTCAACTGATGAGAAGTATAAGCAATAACTCTACCCTCCTGCATCAATACACAACCAATCCCAACTCTCGAAGCATCACAATACACGATATATGAACCTGAAGCTGATGGTAGAACCAACACTGGAGCTGTGGTCAAAGCTGTCTTGAGCTTCTAAAAGCTCTCCTTATACTCGTCCAACCATACAAATGAAGCACCCTTCTGAGTCAACTTGGTCAACGGCGATGCGATAAATGAGAATCCCTAAATAAACTGGCGATAATAGCCTGCCAAACTAAGAAACCTGCGAATCTCTATGGCTGAGGACGGTCTGGGCCAACTCTGAACTGCCTCTATCTTCTTCGGTTCAACTTGAATACCCTCGCTGGACACCACGTGCCCCAACAAAGCCACTGAACTGAGCCGAAACTCACACTTGGAGAACTTTGCATAAAGTTTCTTCTCTCTCAATCTTTGCAACACAACTCTCAAATGCTCTGTATGCTCCTCCTGACGATGCGAATATACCAGAATATCATCAATAAAGACTATGACGAACGAGTCAAGATAAGGCCAGAACACGTTGTTCATCAAATGCATGAACGCTACTGGAGCATTGGTCAACCCAAAAGACATCACCAAGAATTCATAGCGACCATATCGGGCCCTGAAAGTTATTTTAAGAATATCTGAATCCCTGATCTTCAACTGATGATAAACTGAATGGAGATCAATCTTGGAGAACACTCTCGCTCCATGAAGCTGGTCGAATAAATCATCAATATGAGGCAAAAGGATACTTGTTCTTCATTGTTACCTTGTTTAATTGCCTATAATCAATGCACATTCTCATTGTGCCATCCTTCTTCTTCACAAACAGAACCGGCGCACCCCAAGGTGACACACTAGGCCGAATGAACCCTTTATCAAGGAGTTCCTGAAGCTGCTCCTTCAATTCCTTCAACTACGCTGGTTCCATACGATACGGTGGAATAGAAATGGGCTGAGTGCCCGGCACCAGGTCAATACCAAAATCGATATCCCTATCCGGTGGCATGCCCGACAAGTCTGCAGGAAACACATTGGGAAAATCTCTCACAATTGGAATAGAATCAATACTGGGAGCCTCAGCTCCGACATCCCTCACAAAGGCTAGATACGAAAGACAATCCTTCCCAACCATACATTGGGCTTTCAAGAATGAGATCACTCTACTGGGAACATAATCAGTCTCACCTCACCACTCAATCCGTGGCACACTCGGTATAGCCAATGTGACTATCTTAGCGTGACAGTCTAGAATAGCACAACACGGAGATAACCAATCTATGCCCAAAATAACATCAAAATCCACCATACTCAATAATAACAGATCCACTTGGGTCTCTAGACCCCCAATAGTCACCACACACGACCGCTACAAACGGTCTACAATAGCAGTATCGCCCACCGGGGTAGATACATGAATAGGTAAATCAAGAAACTCACGGGGCATCCCCAAATAACGAGCAAAGTATGATGACACATAAGAAAAGGTGGAACCGGGATCAAATAATACAGAGGCATCTCTGTGGCAAACTGAAACAATACCTGTAATAATAACACCTGAAGTGATAGCATCAGGTCTGCCTGGGAGTGCAGAGAAACGGGTCTGACCGCCCTCTGATCGACCTCCACCTCTGGGGTGACCCCTGGCTGACTGACCTCCACCTCTAGCTGGCGGAGCGGGTGGTGATGAAGCAACTGGCGCTGAAGCCGATGACTGACCCCTCTGCTGGGACGAACTAGCAAAATGACGAGGACACTGCCTCCATATGTGACCCATCTCACCACACTCAAAACAACTCCCAGGTGCTGGAGAAGGGGACTGAAGGGAACCCCTCGCATCAGAGTGACTAACAGATGCACTCGACATAGAAGAGCCCTGAGCTGATGGAGCACGAGATGAACTCTGAGCTGGAAGGGCGCTGAGTGATTACTGGCCCTGCTGAGATCCATGATAACCATGACCCGAAGATGCCCCACGATAACTTAAGCGAGCTTACTGAGCAAGCCTGAATGAACGGCATCTGCTGTGCTAAAACTAACCCATCAAAGGAGCACCACTATAGCTGCCAGATCCTCGAGGCCTCTTGGCCTCCCTCTCTTCTCGTTCCTGGTGGCGAACAGACTCAATCTCACGGGCGATATCAACAACCTCTTCGAACGTGTCACTAGTCACCCTCTCCCTGGCCATGAGAATACGGAGCTGATAAGTAAGACCATCAACAAACCTCCTGATCCTCTCTCGATCGGTTGGAACTAACCAGATGGCATGATGAGCCAACTCAAAAACCCCCAGCTCATACTATGACACAGTCATATCCCCCTGTCGCAACCACTCAAACTGCATACGCAGCTCCTCTCTGCGGGACTACGACATATACTTCTCCAGGAAGAGAACGGAGAATTGCTGCCAGGAAAAGGGTGCTGCACCAACAGGCCTACGGCTCTCAAAATCCTCCCACCAAGTGAAAGAAGCTCATAAAAAGTGATAGGTGGTAAAAGCGACCTCGCTGGTCTCTAGAATACCTGCAGTAAGAAGCATCCTCTGACACTTATCCAAAAAACCCTGGGCATCCTCGCCCTCTACGCCACTGAAGGTCGGAGGCTGCAATCTACCAAATCTCTCCAACCTACGCTGCTCATCCTCCAACATGATAGGAACCACATAGTCCTGAGCAGTTGCGACCGGCTGTGCTGGATGTTCCCCCGACGTTTGAAGTCCCTGCAAGCCCTACTCAGGTGTGCAAGCGGCAGGAGTCTGATTGCCTCCCCCGGCCTGTGAAGTAGCCGCGGTTGTAGTGGCTGAAACTGCCTGAGCCAAGCTAGTGCAAACTGATAAGATCTGTGCCAAAGCCTCTTGAAGACCCGGAATCACGATGGGCACAGCTGATGCCTAAACTGGTGCTGCTGGAGCGTCCATAACTGGGAACTGATCATAAACTGGGGCAGCTGGTGTATCTGCGGGTGCTGCTCTAGATGCTTTGCCCCTACCACGACCACGGCCGCATCCTCATCCTCTTGTGGCCACAGCTGGTGGTACTGGGGGTCGCCCACCCTGTCCGGTAGCGCGTGTCCTCACCATATGTGAGATAATAGAATAACAGAAGTTCAGTACTCGTCAACAAGTTCGCACGACAAGAATTTCAAGAATATGAAGTTTTTCCTAAAGGTTATGTAGCCTCTCGAGGATAAATACAGACGTCTCTGTACTAATCTGCGAGACTCTACTAAACCTGCTCATGACTCGTGAGACCTATGTAAACTAGGCTCTGATACCAACTTGTCACGACCCAAAACCTAACCCGTCGTGATGGCGCCTATCGTGGTACTAGGCAAGCCGACCTTTCCAAAACACTTTCAAAACATTTAACGGAAATGAATTAAACATTAAAAATAACCAGAGTTTTTCATAAAATGGTGTAAAACCCAATAGCCCTAACCGGGGTGTCACAAGTCACGAGCATCTAACAATACAAAATCCTCAAATGTAACTACAGAGTTTTAAATACTGAACTAAGGACATAAAGGAAAGATATAGGGAGGAGCTCCGGGCTGCGAACGCCAACAGCTACCTAAAGACTCCTTGAGATCCGCTTGAAGCTGGAATGAATCAGCACTCGTGAGCGGGACCAGCTACGCCTGAATTTGCATACAGGGGTGCAGGGAGTAAAGTGAGTACTCCAACTCAGGGAGTAACAAATGTAAATAAAGACTGAAAGCAGGAAATCATATAGGGCACAAAGCATTCTATAATGAAGCAGTAAAACCATTTCAAAACCTTAAAACAGTGAAAGATAGATAAAATCCTTTAACTCAAAATTTAACTTCATGAAAAACCCTTTTCAATGATTAAGCAGGTAATTGACAGTCAATTATATAAAGTAAACACATAAAGGCTCGCCCCACAGGCACAATATCGACAAATTCGCCCCTCGAGCAACATCTCAGAATAGTACCAGCCCCTTGGGCAATCACATAGAACAATACCATCCCCTCGGGCTCAATCACATAGAACAATACCAGCCCCTCAGGCTCAATATCACATCACAATGGGTACCCGCGCTCACTGGAGGTGTGCATACTCCTGGAGGGGCCCCTTACAGCCCAAGCACAATAACAAGCCATCTCATCGCATCAAACTAGGCCCTCGGCCTCATATCAATCAAGCCACCTTATGGCATACATATCTCAGGCCCTCGGCCTCAAATCAGTATCAGTGTTTCCTCACAACATAGGCCCTCGGCCTTACTCAGTCAAAAATCCTCACAAGCCCCTCGGGCAATAGTAAAACAGTGTTTCTCAGTCCAAACATTAATTAAAATGTCATTTAAGTATTAAAACTGAGTAAACATGGCTGAGTAGTAAAATAGTGGAAAATAACATGACTGACTTCAAGATAAAGTCAAAACAGTGAAGAAATATCAATAAAAATTCCCGAAGGGTTCAAATAGTTGGCACTAGGACCAAATATGGCATTCAGCCCAAATAATGATGATAGCAAATAGTTTTCAATCAAATACGCGGTAAAATCATCAATCGGGATAGACCAAGTCACAATCCCCAATGGCGCACGACCCCACGCTCGTCATCAAGCGTGTGCCTCACCTCAATATAGCACTACGATGCGCAATCCGGGGTTTTAAACCCTGAGAATATCATTTACAATCATTACTCACCTCAAACCGGCTAAATCTCTAGCTCGCGATGCCTTTGCCCCTCGAATCGGCCTCCACGCACGTCGAATCTATCCAAAATCAGAACGAGGACGTCAAAGTATGCTAAGAGAACAAAGCCCAAGCGAAAACAATCAATAAAGGGCACAAATCCCGAAATTATCAAAACCCGACCCCCGGGCCAACATCTCGAAAGTCAAAAAATTTTACATCAATAGATTCCTCATCTCCCCACGAGTTCATACATATCAAAAGTTCTCAAATTCGACCCCAAATGGTCCTTCAAATCCACAATTAAAGGCCTAAGTTCTCAAGCCCTATTTTTCCGAATTTTAACCTTTGATTTCCATAGTTTCTAGTTCTAATCCATGAAATAATAGCATAGAACGAGTTTTAGGTACAAATTCCTTACCTCAATGAAGTTCTCTTGAAATCCCCCTCTCAAATCACCCAAGAAGCTCCCAAGCCAAAGTCAAAAATGGTGAAATAACTAAATCTCGCGAAATGAAATAACTTATATGTTCTGCCCAGGCCTTTCCGCTTCTGCGGTACCGCACATGCGGTCTAATCCTTCGCTTCTGCGGAATTCACTTACCGGACCAAATACCGCATCTACGGTCCACTTGTTGCATCTGCGACTCTGCGAGTGCGGTCCATCTACCGCATCTGCGGTTCCTGACTCTACCTCAACATTCCGCATCTGCGAGCCTCCCTCCGCATCTGCGATTCCGTAGATGCGATCCCATTAGCCGCTTATGTGGTTTCCTGTTCCTCAAGGCTCTCCCGCTTCTGCGGCCAAATCTCCGCTTATTCGGCGCCGTACTGCGGTCCCTAAACCACAGGTGCAAAAACACCAGAAGCAGTAAAACTTCAACAGCTGCAATAACATTCCAACCTCTCCGTTAACCATCCGAAATCACCTCGAGGCCCCCAGAACCTCAACCAAAAGCACAAATATAACCCAATACCTTATACAAACTTGTTCCATTCATCAAAATACTTCAAACAACTTCAAATCAACTAAAACACCTCAGATTCAAGCCTAAGTTTCAAAAATCTTCCGAATTCCGCTTTTGATCAAAACCCCAACCAAACCACGTCTGAATGACCTAAAAACTTGCACACACATCCCAAATGACACGACGGAACTACTGCAACTCTCGGAATTCTATTTCGACCCCTATATCAAAATCTCGCCTATCAACCAGAAATTGCCAAAATAACAACTTCGCCAATTCAAGCCTAAAACTACTCCAAACCTCCAAGACCCATTCCGATCACACTCCTAAGTTATAAATCACCTCCCGAAGCTAACCAAACCATCAGAACTTGCATCCGAGCCCTCTAACATGCAAGTCAACATCCGGTTGACTTTTTCAACTCAAACTTCCTTAAAAGAGACTAAGTGTCTTAAACCTTACCAAAATCATTCCGGATTCGATCCAACCAGCCCGATACCACAAAACACGGATAATGAAGTATAAAGAAGCAGAAATGGGAAAAACAGAGCGGTAAGTCATGAGAAGACTGGGCGGATCGTCATACAAACTAAAGATCAATGGCTCCTTGTAACTAATCAAACAAGTTATCTATACAAGACAAGAGATATTTGTTGTGTATTGTTATCTTATTTAATGATCTATAGTTGGCCCACATTATTAAAGACTCATCCCTTTTTTTCCAAACAATATTGATGTACCCCATGGTGCAACACTCGGTATGATAAAACCTGTATCCAGTAGGTCTCTCAATTATTCAATTAGCTCTTGCAACTTTGTGGTGCCATATGATATAGTTTGCATTTCAGGTGTCAGCTCAATACCGAAGTCTATTTCTCATATTGGGGGTAGTCCTAGTAAATTCTTAGGAATACATTAGAGAATCTCTCATTATAATAAGTTTTTTTTCTCAAACTAAGTGTTTCTTCTCTTGTGCCCCTTACCGTATCTATGAGATCCAAACAACCTTTCTTCTATAACTGTTAAGTCTTCAAAATATATAATTTGCTTGTCTCTAAAACCTATAATCCCCTTTTTGGATAAAACCAGCTTTTAAAGTTCACCAAACCTAATAGTCTTTCCATAGTAATCAAAGGTAGCATGGTAAGAAGATAATTAATCCATATACATCTGTACGTTAGAGTCAACCATATCAAGTACAACTTGGTTAGCTAGAGTTTCCTTCTCTTAACTTAAATCTTAAAAGTTTTAAACACATGTCTAACTACTATAAATTTTTCATAGATGTGGCAACCCGAAAAGCATCGCTTAATATCTCAAAACATTCTTGATTTTTAAATCTTCGACTCATATTAAAATCCATACTAAGAGATATTCTAATTTTGATCTTCTTATGTGAGTTCTTGCCTGCCTATCATTTCCATATTTTCAATCTTTCTGGTAAGTGCAACTGCTACAAAATAGGTTTAAGTCTTCATATATACAGTTACTATATTGTTTAAACAATTAACCAACCCTTCAACAAGCCTGTAAACTTATGATGTTGCTTGTGTATCGGGTTTAGAAAGTTCGGTGTTATATGTAAGTATACCCAACGTCTAAATCAATTTCTTAAACGATCTAGCAGGAAAGTTCACGTCATAAATTATCAAGAAGGAAGTGATTCATAAAAACTTTAGTGAAATTCATTCCCAATTTAGTTGTGTTGCTCTTGTTGGCATCTCTAAGAGTACGGTAGCATTTTATGTATTCGCCTTATTCTCTAGTTTAAAAGTTGCATGTTCCATAAACCTCTTCATGAAATATCCTATAGCTCATAACGTGGTAAGTATTTTACTAAAACCTTTAAAGATCCTTTGAACTATCAGAAATAGTACACTTAGTAGTTTCAATTTTAGGAACTTCATTAAGAATATTTTGTTGGTTCCCATAATCTTCTAGGTGCATGAGGACTTTAGGGCCCCTATTCTGTTGCTCATTCTTCTCAGGTCTATCTAGTATATCCATAAAGATCTCAATTTTTTTTTCTTTTTTCATGGAGATAAGTACCTTTTTGTGATAGCACTCCTCTATCGCTGAAGTGGTGGACTAGTATAAATTTTTGAAATGCACTCTATTATGCATCTTACTGGAAAGTACCTCATATGGCTCAATGAAACTTTCACTGGTCTTGTATAGTACCTATGTAGCATTTTTATATGGTAATTGGTCCTAGCCATACACGAATAGGATAAGTAATGATAGATTCAGTTATTTGACCCTAATCGTCACACACGTACAGAGAAATAAGAAAGAAAGTCAAGACACATCCTATCACGCCCTCGCAGAATCACGATTATGGGAATGGCCGGCTACATAACCATAATTGAGATTCTACTACCGACGTGTGCTCCATTAGTTACAAGAATAACCTAGCTCTGATTCCAACTTTTTCACGACCCAAATTAGGATCATGACCGGCGCTTAGGAGTAAATGCCCCCAAGTAAGCCTCATTGATATTTTTTAGAAAATCGGACAGAGTTTCCTCTAGTTTAGGACTATCAAAAAATTTAACCTGTCTCAAAAATCAACAACAAAACCAACCTATATCAATCACAATGTCTCATAATCTTCATCAACAAATCAAACAGTTATTTACCATTATTAATCAATAATTTGCAACGCAGAAATCTTAAATTCATCTTCAAAATACTATAAGAGAATCTAATACTAGTCATGGGTCTACAATGAATGAATACTTATGAAACTAATAAATATGACTACGGAGTGACTCTAAGAGTTCAAAAGGAGAGAACATAACAAATACATAAACTCTTCGCCCACGCGAACAAATGCGGGGCTCACCAGAAACTATCAACTTGTGCGTCTAACTAACAAAATCCTCGCCCTTCAATTGCTGTCTTTAAAAAAAATAGCGGGGAGTGAGTCGCTAGCTCAGTGAGTAATAACACTTAACCACAACCGTTTTTAATTGGGAACAAGTCAGAAAATATGCTTGTATAATAATAATTAGGAACTATCATAAAAATAAAATGCGCTTTCAAAAACAGTAATAATAACCAGTCTCATCATATGTTTCCTGTAATAGAAAATAATTTAACAATTCAGTAATAGACTCGGTAAGCACTATGTCATATCAAATCTTTATGTTTGGGAGGTTTCCAAGGAAGGATCATGTAATCTATATCACTGTATGGACTCTTTCGTAAAAGGAGTCAAATATAACTGTAGGTCCCTACTCGATGGAAAACTATAACTGTATGCTAGTTCTACCTTCCCACTAGCGAGGGCTATAACGGTAATCGGTAATCTGTAAAACAAGGTGCACCAGGTCTAACAACCCGCCGTTAGCTACAGGATCCTTCAAAGTCTCCTCCCATTTATACTTTTCTTTGTAAATAGTAGATATTCATACGAACGCATTTTCAAAATAGTACAGGGCATTTCAATTCTTATTGAATCATATAATCCCATTCGGTAATAGTAATCATATCTCAAATAACAGTAAGATATGTCTAGTAACAATAAGAACATCTAAATAATTGTAAACATCTCAAGTAAATTGTTCAGTATCATATCAGTAAAGGACTTGTCCCACATGCAATTTCAAATATTCGGTAACACCTTTTATTTTCAAAAATATAGTATAAACCATGCAGGTTATAAAAACACAAATTACGATAAAATTACTACTCACAGTACTCGTGTCGAAATACCAAGCGTGCTAACTCGAGTAGTCCATACGACTTCTTCGATCAATCTATAGTATCACAAAGACGAGTCTAAGTATCAACTTCGTGAAGTATCAACATAATCGGATTCTATTATCAAATTCGTCTTGGTTCAATTCGCAATAACCTTAGTTAGGCTACCCATGACCTTATCCAACACTTCTCTATAATTCTTTCCTTCCCCAGTTCATAGAACGTTCATCAACAAAATAATTTTATCATAATAAAGTAATTTATATTATAATGATACCCATTATAATTAATCCTAGTATCCCAATTTAACTCAAGTCAATGATCATATATATGATATTACTAGTTAAGAAAAATTAAGAATACAATATTACCTCTTTCTTTTATTCACGGCATAAGTTTTTGTTTCGTGTATTTCTACACTAAATTGAGGTTGAATTCTTCATGTTCTCTTGTAAAACTTGTTGCCAGAAGAACCCCATTCCCTTTTAATTTCCTTGCAATGCTTTCTGAATATGATGGTTAGTATTTTTTTTTTGCAGAGGCTTCTCTTTTTTCTTTCTTTTTTTTTGTGGCGTCTTCTCAGTTTTCCTTCTTTCAGATTACCCATATTTGGAGATAAAGTTCTCCACTAGCCTAGTTCATATCTTTCTCCATCTGATGGGCAGCGGCCCATTCATTGCTCTTTATTATTTTATTTTATTTTTTAATTAGTTTTACTAAATGACCATTATGTCCTCATTTAAATTATAGGAGTATTACAAATGAGCACAACAAGGTACTAATACCACCAGGAAAAAAAATTAAGGAAGATGTGCCAAATACAAGTTACATATTAGTCTATGTATTATCTCTAACAAATTTCATAAATCCTTCAAGGTCCGGAGGAATTTCCGTTGGTGGTGGCGGAAAAGAAGCTTGTTCATCATCGCTTCCGGGCGAAGCAGCATCCTGCGCAAGTTCCGCTAGCATTTCTTCATAAGTTTCGTCTATCTCCGGTTGTGATTCTGCAAGTCCAAAATTTCTTCTTTTCGAACGGATCCAATCTCTGAAGAGTACTGATTTTTCCAAGCTCTCCCTCGTAGACGCTCTATGATCACCAATTTGAAGTCTCGCTTGACTGAAAACGCTCTCTGATGCCACTATTGAAGCTTGAACACTTAAAATATCTCAAGTCATCCTTGAAAGAACCGGATAGTATTTTTGTTTGTCCTTCCACCATTCCAAAACATCAAAGGAGCCATTGGGATTCTCTGATTCAAGTCCCTGCGATAAATAAACTTGAAGCTTATTTAGTTGTAAACTATCACCAATATTATCACCTTGAGAACTCCTGAACTCCGTCCAAGAACTAAGTGCTTTTAGGCCTGCAGTTCTTTTAGATGATTGCGAACTAGACGAAGTAGGAGTTGGAACATTTGGTCTAACATGATCTAAGGTAAGTTGACAAGCATTATAAATTATTTGAGCATTTAATTTAATTGAGGTTTTTGCATCTCCAAGTGTAGCAAATTCCTCATCTGAAAGTGATAAAGCCTTATAAATTTTTGTGTACCAAAAGTGAGGACCTCCTAATTTCATGGTAGGATTTAACATGGCAGCAACACCAAAAATAGGGGGATAAGGAAAAAATATTTTTTAAACTTATCTTTCATAGAATTAATAGCAAGTTGATAAATTACCCCACCCTCTGAAAATTGAGTAAACAAATCTGTAAGTGCTACAATATAAACTAAACAGTTAGAAATAGTAGGATAATATTGCCCAGATAATTCATTTGTAGTAACATGAAATTGTTTTAAAAAGTCTACAAGCATTTTAACATTAGTCCAATCCTGATTTGTAAGGTGCTCATCATCATCACCACCAACATGAGCATTAAACGTTGCGTTTATTGGGTTTCTATATTCATATGCAACAACCAAACTTTCATACATGTAATTCCATCTAGTCGGACAAGGTTTAGGAACCTTTCTTTCTCTAAGGCCAAATTCATCACATTTTTTAAAATATTCTCTAAGTCTACTTCTACGGTTTGAATAAAAAAGCTAATTAAGAGCCATTTTAACCTTTTCAATTTCCACATTTAAAATTTTCATACCATCACCAACGATTAAATGGTAAATATGACAAATACATCTAACATGAAAAATATTACTAAATGCAGGATTTAGTGTAGTTGTAAGCAAGCCTATAGCATTAGTGTTAGTAGAAGCATTATCCATTGAAATTGACATTATTCTATCTCTAATGCAAAAATATCTACAAATATCTGCAAATGTGTTAGCAATAAACTTACCTGTGTGGCGTGAATTAATTATTCTATAAGCAATAATGCGCTTTTGCATTATCCAGTCCTCATCAATCCAATAACTTGTAACAGTTAGATAATCACAGTCATTACCACTTCTACCAATATCAGTGGTAATAACAATGCGAAAATCCATATAAGTAAATAAATAGCGCAAATATTGTTCATATTCATATTTATATTTATAAATATTGCTCTTTACAATTACGCGAGGCCATCCTTTATAAGTAGGATTAAAAACTCTTCTAATATAATGCACAAAATGAGGGTTAGAAGGAAAACTATAGGGTAAGCACATAACAATAACTATTTTTGTCAATTCTTCACGATCTTTATTTGGATCATAATATAAAATGTCACCGGTAATAGTGTTAATTCCCGGTTGAATTAGATTTGACCTTGTACTAGGGTTAACCTCAGTATCTACACTTCTCCCCTCTTGCGTAGCTTTCATTTGTAAATATCTAGCTTTATCTCTAGGGTATTTCTTTATGTGTCTAGTCAAAGTAACCGTACCGCTACGGTCTCTAGTATATTTATGAGCCATCAAAGGTCCACAAATTTTACACTTAGCCTTATTTTGTTCTCTTAGTTGAGTAAAAAAGTGCCAAACAAGAGATGTTTCGGTCCGTTTAGAAGGTTGTCTATTAAAAGTAGGAGTTACTACAGAAGGGTCAGGCGGGGCATCATTTGGATTATTATCAGTTGGGTTATTAACAGGACTAGTAGGTGTATCATCTAAATTCGATTGAGTTTCATCTAAATCATCATTTTCTTCATCATTTTCAAAGATAGTTTGATTTGGATAAAGAGCATTCATAACTTCATCATATAATTGTTGACCTGGTGCAATATCATGGCAAAATTGACTATTGAAAAATTAAAAACAAGGGTTATCACTATCAAGAATAACAGGTGGATGAGGACAAGTAACAGGTCTGGGTCGGGGAGCCCGGGGAGGAGTAGTAGCTTGGCGACTAGATTCACCAATTTTAGATTTTCTCTTACCAGTACCACCAAATATTTTTTTCAAAGAAAAGTCCATATTAATTATAATTATACAACTAAAACAAACTTAACTATAATATTAAAACATAAGAGTTGGAACGAGTTTACCGAATTGACGAACAACTTCTTAAAAATTTAATATCGTTGAAGACTTGAATACTTCAATTTACCAACTTCACAAAATTGCAATAATAAAGTAAGCAATTATAGAAGAAAATTAGAGAGAGATTGATGAATTTGTGAGTAAAAATGAAAGAATGAGGGGGTATTTATAGTTGAGAATAGGGAAAAAGTATAATTATAAAAAGTTTGGGGTTAAAACAAAGTTTGGAGCCAAATGGCTATTTTTTAAAATGCCAAACGGCTAAATAGCAGGCCAACAGCTAGTTTTTAAACTTTTAACCATTGGCCTTTTTTTAAAAAATAGCCATTGGGCGCGGTTGAACCGGCCCAGGCCCGCCTGCCGGTCCCGGGCTAAACGGTCCCGGGCTTGCAGTCTATTTTGGGAGGACCGGTCCACAGTGGACTTTTAGGACTGTTAGGGACCGACCCGTTTCAACCGGCTCGTTTGGCCCGTTTGCTAGCGGTCCCGGGCTAGGCCCGGCCCACAATACAACCTTATCTTCTGCAAAAGAACTACCAGCCAGTAACAAGATGAATATGTAGGGAGGACCAACACTGACTCATCAGCAAAAACTAGACCAAATAGCTCCAGTTACTGAAGAGGAAATCTAACCAGGCCTTGAGTTCATAGGTGAAGATAAAGCTCCTGAGATAGATGGTTATAATGCTACTTTCTTCAGAAAAGCATGGGGTACCATTAAAGAAGAGGTGTATGAAGAAGTAAAAGAGTTTTTTAGCACTGGAAAGATGTACAATGCCATCAACTGTACAACTATCAGATTGCTGCCAAAAAATGACATGCCCAGAATAGTGAAGGAATATAGACCAATAGCTTGTTGCACTGTTATGTATAAACTGATCTCAAAGGTTATAGCATCAAGGATTCAAACAGTCATTGCCTTATAATTAGTGAGTCACATGCAGGATTCATACCAGGGAGGAAGATTGGAGACAACATTATTTTAGCACATGAACTAATGAAAGCTTATACAAGAAAACATGTGTCACCAAGATACATGATCAAAATAGACCTACAAAAAGCTTATGATTCAGTGGAGTGGATATATCTGGAACAAGTCTTAGTGGAGTTGGGATTCCCCAATCAGTTTATCAGTTGGATCCTAGAATATATGAAAACAGTCAGTTATACTATTCTGATAAATGGGGAGCCTTCAATACCTTTCAATGCTGCTAAAGGTCTTAGATAAGGATATCCTATATCTCTATTTCTATTTGCTATAGCAATGGAGTACTTTAGTAGGAGTCTAAAGGAATTACCAAAGAAGGCAAAATTTCATTATCATTCTAGATGTTCAAAGCTAGCAATCACTTACTTATGTTTTGTTGATGATTTATTACTATTTGCTAGATGTGACTTATCATCAGTGGTCACTATGCAACACTGTTTCAATCAGTTCTAAGCAGCTTCAAGCCTCAAAGCAAACCTAGGTAAGAGTTCAATTTATTTTAGAGGTGTGAACAGAGGAGATAGATAAAATTATGCAGGAATTGGGATTGCTTGAAGGTGAACTACCTTTTAAATATCTAGGGGTTCCATTATCAACTAAGAAGTTATCTCTGGTGCAATGGAAACCACTTATTGAAAAGATAGTGGCAAGGATATCAGCATGGATAACAAAGAAGTTATCTTATGGACGAAGAGTACAGCTGGTGCAAATTGTCCTATTTGGAGTCCAAGCATACTGGGCTTAACTCTTTGTACTGCCCGCCAAAGTTTTGAAAACCATTGATTCATACTGTCGCAACTATGTATGGTCTGGTTGTAACACCATCAATAAGAAATCTTTAGTATCATGGGAAAGAATATGTTCTCCAAAGAGTGTTGGAGGCCTGGGCTTGGCTAATTTACAGAAGTAGAATAAAGCTGATATAGCAAAAAGCTTCTGGGATCTTGCTCAGAAGCAAGACAAGCTATGGATAAAGTGGATCCATGCATACTACATTAAAGGCCAAGCAATAGAAACAATGACAATTCCACAACAAACATGCTGAATGACAAGAAAGATCATGGAAGCCAAGACAACTTTTGAAGGACTGCACTGGAGATTCACGAAAGGAAAGAGCATTACAAAACAGATATATGTCCAGCTGATAGGGGAGGATACAAGAGTACCATGGAAAGACATGATATTTAACAATGCAGCCCGACCTAAAGCAAAGTTTACACTATGTTTACAACTACAAAGCAGATTACTAACCACTGATAAGTTAGTAAAATGGGGTTTGGTAATGGATACACAATGTGTCATGTGCAGAAATGCAGAGGAAACTCATGAGCATCTATTTTGGGAATGTATCCTTGCTAAAGAAGTATGGCACATAGTGAACCAGTGGGCACAAGGCAAACCGATGAGTGCAATAGATTGGCAGCATCATCAACAGGAGATTATTAAAAGAGCTAAAAGGAAGAATCAAACTGCACAGATATTCAAGATGATATATACAAAATTTGTTCATAGCATATGGATAGAGAGAAATATGAGAATATTTGAGAAAATGTATAGAAATAGTGAATCAATAGCTAGAGAAATTGCTTGTATTTGTAGTATGAGAGCATCAACAAAAACTAGAGAAATAGTCCATACTTTTAGACTCTAGTAGCTATAGAGGATGATCAGAAAGTTTTAGCTAACTGTGTTAGTTAGCTATTGTTTTGTAAAGCTTCTTTTGGTGATAAATAAAATATTTAGTTACCAAAAAAAAACATTAATTGGAGATTAATATCTAAAGTATAAATAATATTTTTATCCATTATTCGGTACCTGCATTGGGACACGACTAAATTTGGATTCTCTTTGAAAAATCTCATATTGGGAGTGCTCCCTAATAAAGGCGACATGACACCAGATTCAAACTCGAGACCACTAGTTATGGAGGAAGGAGTGTTTACCGCTCCATGATAACTTTTGTTGGCAGTATAAATATTGTTTAGAGAAAATGCATAAAGACCTCATTCAACTTGTCATGAAAAATCATTTACACACTTAAACTTTGCAAGTGTCCTAACACCCCACTATTATTAAAACAATTTTATTTATTTACTCCCTCATAAGCCTTGGTCAGGCGCGCGTCTTAGACAACGCAATTGAGCGCGTCTTTGCTCTATTTTAATTGTTAAAAACACACAAAAAAAAGAAAAAAATTAAATTTTTAACTTTAATATAACCCCCAACCAACAGTAAAATCCATTCTTCCCCAATATTTTACCAAACCCAATTGAAGAACCCTAATTTCTTCTTCATCTAAATTCTGCCGAAATTGCATCAAATTGCTCTTTGAAGTTGTGATCTTTGAAAGAAAAGGTTAATCCTTCTCCTTCAAACATAATAATGTTTCACAGATAATTCAACTTCTATGTTTGCGCTTGATTCATCAAAGAACTTCGGCTTCGAACAGATCTTCCTCCAACTAGTCGGGAATTCTAAATAACAATGAAATCGAATGATTTTGCAACCGGTCACTTCAATTTTGTTTGGGTAAATCGATTTTGGCGAGGCAAGAAGAATTTCAATGGTTGGGCATTAGGGTTCTTCAATTTGAGAATTTTTAACTGATGGGTGAATAAGGCTCGTTTAGAGACTGTTATTTTTATTTACTAGATATTTTGAATTGAGAAAAAAATCAAAGTTTGACCAAAATCAACATCTAAAAGAGCTGGGTTTTCATGAAATATTTATGAAGAGAAAAGTGACCATAGAAAGATTTTGGTTCTTTGGAAGAATAGAGGAGGTCTAAGTGATCTGTATATTCCATCACGCCCATAACTAGATTTTTCCATTGAATTGAACACTGTTTTTTTCTTGGTTTTTATGTAATGCTTTTTTTTGAATTTTCAGTGGGGAATGAATTGATATTTGGAATTCTTGAATTGAGGAGTAAAGATAGGAAGATGACAAGAAAATATATAATGTGCTATGAAAATTAGACAGAGGAAAGACAATTTGTTGAGTACATTTCATGTTAATTGCGTGGCTTACTAATGAAGCGCGTGTTTCCCACTCAAATTAATATAGCTGGGCCAGGGCTTAGGAGGAAGTAAATAAATACAATTGTTTTAACAAAAGTGGGGTGTTAGGACACCCATAAAGTTTAGGTGTGTAAATAATTTTTCAAGACAAGTTGAATGGGGTCTTTATGCATTTTCTCTATTGTTTATGATGTTAGTGTATACGTAAGTGAAGTACTATGTGAATATCAGTTAAGAAACATGTGATGCTCCGACCGCGCATCTGTTGTTGGAATTAGGAAAGATCTCTAATATGGAAATTGTTCAATCGAGTTTCCCTTTACTATTTATGAGTATGAGCATGACTAGCTTCAACGCGGAGGTAATTATATGACTTATTAAATTCAACTTTATGTATTAAGCAAAACATATCAGATGTGTGTAAGAAGATAATAATTACTAGCCTTTCCGGATTTATATTACTCCATTTTTTCCTTTTCAATTAATGATAAACTGCTGATTTTTCCCCCAAAATGTATATTTTAGTAGATTATGATGCATGGACAATATATAATGTTGGAAAGTTAATAGCGTATTGCATTTAATCAAAACGATAAAGACACGATCCACATGATTATTGTGATCACATCATATAACAGAGTTCTAAGAGTTTTATTTTATATAATAAATTTTCTCACACTATCATATCACTTCAGTAAATCGAAAAATAAGATATATATAACCTACTGGTACGTGTAAAAGTTTCTTCTTGAACCGAAGGTCTATCGGAAACAACCTCTTTATTGGGTAGGAGTAAGGTCTACGTATGCAATATTCTCCTCATATTTCACTTGTGGAATTTTACTGGGTCGTTGTTGTTGTTATGATGGTACGTGTAAAAGTTATACTAATAGCTAGTATAAAAATTTTTAAAATATTATGCTATTAGTATGTATAGGATAAATCTTTTTTAAAAAACCAACCGAACAGCTAGCATAGCAACTCCTTATGTTATATTATTTGACGTGGAATGCCCGTATTCACCTATATGGCACTATAAAATTAGAGCCTTTATCCATAGCATAATCCAACCTTTAAGACATTGAAAACATAAGTCATCAAGTCATACTCCATAAGTCCCAATTCACGTGAAGGGGTTCGGATTTCAAAAGTCAAACAAATTATTTTTTGATTGTAATCTTTTCATATGTATTTTAAATGATTAATTATTATGACTTTATAGTATTTTTTACGTAATTTCTAAATATATAAATTTTAATTCGAAAAACTACAAAAAATTATGGTCAAAATTTAAAAAGTTTAATCTAGAAATGGGAAAAATATTACATAAATTGAGAGGGGGAGTACTATTTAATTCCTAATTGTACTTGTGTTTAGTAGGGAGGAAAGCGAGGAGATTAGCGAAAGATGGGGCCATGTCCAGTCCATAAGTAGTGCGTTATTAACACACTACTTACATAATAAGCCGCCCACCGTATCTCAAAATAGTTTTTTCAGAGGGAGAGCTTTTGAATGGTTAGGTCCTTTACTTCATGGAAACTTTTTTACCACTTAAACAATAGAGCTTGTAAACAACAACTATAAATAGGACTGCTTAGATATCTCATTCTACAAATTGAAAACTACTAAAGGATTAGAACTCTAGAGAATTATTAATTAGCTAAGAAATACGTACCTTATTTTCGTGTTATTCTACTCTCATTTCAAGAAATTAAGATTGAGAAGATGGGTTTCATTTCGAACATCGATAATGAGCTGCTTTCTAAGGTAGCAACCAATGATGGGCATGGTGAAAACTCAGCCTATTTTGATGGTTGGAAGGCCTATGAAATTGATCCTTTTCATCCAACACAAAATTCTGATGGGGTTATTCAGATGGGTCTTGCCGAAAATCAGGTAACAAGAAAAAATTATCAACACTCGTCCTTTTTCTTCCTCGGTTACGTTCTATTTTGTATGATACTCTTTTCGTTTTAGTTCTGTTCTAAAATAAAGAATGATATCTTTATAAATTTATAGTTATTCTTTTTAACTTTAAACTTTTTGTTTATCCTTAATGATATGGTTTTATGGCCATAGAAATATTAGGTTATTTTTAAAACCACGAAAGAAACTTTTAGTATGTGTCAAAAGTCATTCTTTTTTAAAAACGCTATGCTCAGTCAAAGAGTATATATTGTTTAAACGATGTCTTGCCAGAAACATAGGTTTATGTTTCTATTGTTGTTCTTGCAGCTTTGCTTTGATTTAATCCAAGAATGGGTGGTGAACAATCCAAAAGCCTCCATTTGCACAGGTGAAGGGTCTGAAGATTTCAAGGATATTGCAATTTATCAAGACTATCATGGTTTGCCAGAATTCCGAATTGTATGAACTAAAACCTGAAAAGTTATTATATCAACATTTCTTTTTCTTTTACCTTTTTTTAAACCAGTGTTGTATATATGTGCAGGCTGTTGCAAGGTTTATGGAAAAAGTGAGAGGAGACAGAATCAGAATTGAGGCAGAGCGCATAGTGATGAGTGGAGGGGCAACTGGAGCTCATGAATTACTGGCCTTCTGCTTGGCTGATCCTGGAGAGGCATTTCTGGTTCCTACACCCTATTATCCTGGGTAAAGCACCATCTCATATATATCTTAGTATTTTTTTCCTTTCTCCTCCGGTATCCAGTATCCTATAGGCGTCTCGACTAATTCATGCCATATAAGGCCTATACTACAGGGAGAAGCGCTCCCTACCAAGATTTTTTATTATTTTTAATTAGAGCTCAAATCCGAAACCTCTAATTTAGAGTCGAGAGATCCTAGTTCATTCCACTACAACCCATGTTGGTTCTCATACCTTAGTCATTCACCCCAAACCCTGGCATTATGAAACAGCCGTAACTGCTTTAATTATATGAAGCTACGAATATCGGAAATTATACTCTAGTATAGTAAAAGATAATATTTCCTCCACGACTTCCTTTTTTTTTTAATCCAGAAAAGATTAACACCATTCTATATATAAAAATTTACTTTTTCTTCATACCAACTCTTATAGGAATTGACACGATGTGTATAGTATGCCTCTTTGGTGCATAAACAAATATTACCACTTCTACATTAGTAATAACGATATACTTTTGATATTTTAATTAAGCATACTTAATTCTCATAGAAGCCTTTGCTTTTGATAGATAGATAGACAGGAACTGTACAGCCTCTTTATATAGATAGAAGCCAAAGTTAGCTGCTTTATAGTTTTTCTTTCATTTATTACCAATTGATGTACTTGTTTGACCAGGAAAGAAATTCTCCTTAAGTTATTTTCTGGGACAAATAGACAAATTATTGAAGTACTAATAAGTATTTTCAAATTTTTTTATTTGCAGATTTGACAGAGATTTGAGGTGGCGAACTGGGGTGCAACTTTTTCCAGTTGTTTGTGATAGTTCTAACGATTTCAAGGTCACACGAACAGCCTTAGAAACTGCATATCAGAAAGCTCAAGAATCCAAAATTACCATAAAGGGCTTGCTTTTAAACAATCCATCTAATCCACTGGGCACAATCCTAGACAAAGAAACATTAAAAGACACAGTAAGATTCATTAACGAGAAAAACATCCACCTCGTATGCGACGAAATATACGCTGCCACAATTTTTAACAAGCCCGATTTCATCAGCATATCCGAAGTAATAATGGAGGAAGATGTTGAATGCGACCGCGATTTAATACACATTGTTTATAGCCTGTCAAAGGATTTAGGCTTTCCTGGATTTAGGGTCGGGATTATTTACTCATACAACAATGTTGTAACAAACTGTGCCCGAAAAATGTCTAGTTTCGGGCTAGTTTCAACACAAACTCAATTCTTGATTTCAAACATGCTATCGGACGAAAAATTCATTACGAAATTCATTACCAAGAGTAGTGGAAGGTTACGAAAAAGGCATTACATGTTCATTAAAGGACTTGAACAAGTGGGAATTAACACATTGAAGAGTAACGCTGGGTTGTTTATTTGGATGGATTTGAGAAGGCTTCTTAAGGAACCAACATTTGAATCTGAACTCCAACTTTGGCGAATAATTATTAATGAAGTTAAACTTAATATTTCGCCCGGTTGTTCTTTTCATTGTTCAGAGCCTGGTTGGTTTAGAGTATGTTTTGCTAATATGGATGATGAAACTATGAGGATTGCCTTAAGAAGGATTAATAACTTTGTAATTCAACGTAAAGGAATTGAAGGAGGAGTCAAGAAATTACAATGTAGGAGGAGTAAATTGGAGATTAGTTTATCATTCAGAAAATTGGATGATTTTATGAACTCTCCTCATTCTCCAATGTCTTCGCCTTTGGTCCAGGCTAGGACTTAAAAAGAGAAAAATAAGGGTTATTAGCACTTGTAATGTTTCTTTTTCTTTATATTTCCTTCATCGAAATTGAATGAAAACTTAAGTCTTATCTACTGGTTTTACTGCAGTTAGTAATACTTGCGTTGTTCAGTCTTCGGCCTTTCAATTATACCGAAGAAAAGTATTGTTGGGGTTTACCTTATATATTTTTGAAATATTAAATTAAAAAGGACGTAATAAAAGTGTTTCCAAATTTGTACATGTAGTTATACAATAATACAAGATTGACTCTCTTTTGGTACAATAATTTGACACATTACTTTATTAGGAATAACATAAATTTAATAAAAGATTGGATGCTACGCGGTAGCCATTTCAATTTGGATGGTAGGACTTACTGTACGCACTTAAAAAATAGGGTAGAACTTATCATTAGGCTGCTAAATTCTCTAATATCCATTAAGTTCAGAGTATCTGGACTAAAGCACTCTTCGACAAATTGAGGTTAGGACAGTCCAAACTCCAACTCATTAGTATTTTGACTATCATCAAGAAGTCAACTAAGTCTCTTACACCCTCCCTTAATTTTTACTAGTCCTCTATTTGACTTAGCTCACCTCTTAAGAAATCATTTATTAAGGGGTTGTTTACTAAATTATCCTTGTTAATGGTTATTAAAGTTGTACAGTAATAATTTATATACTCTGTTAAAATTATGAAGCACATCTTCTAACTCTTAAAGAGTTAAAGAAGAAGTGGCACCTCGCGCCGTCGTCATCGTCGCTCGCTCGGCTCGACTCGGCTCCGGCTTCGACTTGATTGATTGATAGTTTTTTGGACCAAATTTATTTTTCGTTTTCCGTTATATATAGTTTCCTTTCTAATTTTTTTGTAGAATTTTAATTTAAAATTTGCGGTTCTCAACGGTCTTCGCGACTAACAAAATTATAATTCTGGCGAACATACACCATTTCAAACGAACAGGTATCTTGGCACCTGTTGAAACCCAAATCGTTGGCTATAAATACAGAGGATTATCCTCTTTTTTCATTACCGAAAATTTGCAAGCTCTCCCCTCATCTTCTGCATTTCTGCATTATTATTTTCAAAGCAAAAACATAAGCATAAGTGTGGTTTACTGTTATTTGTTGAGTTCGTCAAAGTTCTGTAGTTTTCATTACCGATATTACATAATAGTTGTTTTGTTCTATCTTGGGAGGAATTAATCCAATAACCTTGGGCAACAGTAAGGGGATTAAATTTCTTAAGGAAACACAAATTTCTGTTGGGCTCAGATTTTTTATTCTCCTGTTTCTGTTTTATTTATGCAGAATTATTTTTCGAATACAAATAATAACAAGCACTTCATCAATTTTTCTTATTATTAATTATAGATTTATAACCAATAATAAAATTTAAAACAACTAATTCTATATGATTTAATTATTATAGCAAAAAATAAGCAATAAAATAGAGAAATATTTTTTGTGAAAAAACATATTTTGATTCTCCGGGTATATTTAAAATAGTGTATCCATTACCCCTAGTCAACACTCCTTTTATTAAACTTAAGTACCAAAATTTAAATACACATTCTAATAAACACTATGATTATGTATAAATTATTTCAATATTTACAATTATTATATTGTTTCACTCAATATCATATTCTCAAAATACTTTCAAAATGATAAGTGATAATTACATGTCATGTATCCATAGTTTAATAATATTTATATGGTTTTTAAAATTTGTTATACGTATTGATGGGTTATACGTGCATAGTGCGTGCCCTAAAATTAATTCTAATAAATTTGGAAATTGTACATATTTAATATTAAGGATAATATTGGAAGAAAATAATAAATTTCTCATGATTTACTAACATGAACAAGTAATTTTTTTTTTTTTTTAGTATAAGACTAGTAAAAGGGAATGTAGGGAGTAATAAAGATACAAGCTGAAAGTTAAGGCTGACATTATTTTAATCCATCATTCAGTTCCGCTTTTGTTTGTTAATGCCACTGTCTTAGCAGATAAATCAGAAACCAATTTTGTGATATTCATTTCGGCTAATGTTTGGAATAATTTGGCAGGACTTGATAATCTTAGTGTTCTTAACAGCTTGTTTGGATAGTTGTTACATGTTGTATTATATCGTACTATTACTTTAAATATTATGTTAGTTTTAATTGTTACTTAAATTTTATTGTATCGTTAAATTGATCGTTATGTAACGACGAAAAGTGCCATTTTATGGAACGATCGATTCGGTGTGGTCGCGTCGTTACCTTATTTTTTTCTTTCATCTTGCCCTTCCTTATTATGAAATAATCTTATTTTATCTTTTACCCCACTTTTTTATATAATAATTTTATCTCGTATATTACTTTTTCTTTATATTATTGCAAATTTATTCTACATATTGTTGGCGCATGACATAATGAAATGACATCAATCAATACAATCTATCCAAATATTGTATACATCAAAACGATACAGTACAATAATGTAACGACCCGGTCGGTCGTTTCATGAGTTACTGCTCCGTTTTCCCCATTTCTGCTTCTTATTGCCTTGTTCAGCTGTATTTTGTGTTATCGGGTCGGTTGGCTTGGGTTCGGAGAGGTTTTGTAAGGTTTGAGATACTTAGTCTCTTTTGAGTAAGCTTAAGTTGGAAAAGTCAATCATATATTGACTTATGTGTTAAAGGGCTCGGATATGAGTTCCAATGGTTCGGATAGCTTCGGGAGGTGATTTGGGACTTAAGAGCGTGAACGGAATGTGTTTTGGAGGTACAGAGTAGATTTAGGCTTGAATTAGCGAAATTGGAATTTTAGAGTTTTCCGGTTGATGGGTTAGATTTTCATATAGAGGTCGGAATGGAATTCCGGGAGTTGCAGTAGGTCCGTTATGTCATTTGGGATGTGTGCGCAAAATTTCAAGTCATTCGGGCGTGGTTTGATAGACTTTTTAATCGAAAGCGGAATTTAGAAGATTTTGGAATTCTTAGGCTTGAATCCGATGCGAACTTTGTGTTTTGATGTTTTTTTGAGCGTTCCGAAGGTTGGAACAAGTTTGAATGATGTTATGAGATATGTTTGCATGTTTGGTTGAGGTCCCGAGGGCCTCGGGTGGTTAAACGGACCATCTCATGTTGAAAAAGATTGCAGAAAACTGATGTGTGTGTTGCAGACCAGTTGTTCTTCGCGTTCGCGAGTGGTCCCTCGCGTTCGCGAAGGGTTAGCAAGTGAGGCTGGAGATTTGACCTTCGCGTTCGTGAGGGAGGCCCCGTGTTCGCGAATGGTTGGAGTCAGGAAGCATCGCGTTTGCGGGAGAGTAAACACGTTCGCGATGGGTGGAGTTGTTGAGGCATCGCGTTCGCGAGAGAGCGTTCGCGTTCGCGAGAGAGCGTTCGCGTTCGCAAGAGAGCGTTCGCGTTCGCGAGAGAGCGTTCGCGTTCGCGTAAGAGGAAATTCTTGTCAACCTAAGTTTGTGCTTCGCGAATGCGAGGGGGTTGACCGCGTTCGCGAAGAAGGATTTGAATGCCTGGACAGAATGTTTTAAAAGGCCTAATCCGCGATTTTGAGCATAAGTTCCTCCATTTTTGAGCGATTTTAAAGCTTTTTGAAGGGGATTGAAGAAGAAATCAAGGGGGAACACTTGGAGGTAAGATTTATGAACTTAATACTCAATCCTAATGTGTTTTCTACCTAATTAATCATGGAATTTAAGCCTAATATTGAAGAACTAGGGCTTGTAATTGGAGACCTAAAATTAGGGATTTGAGGGATCATTTGTGATTGGATTTCGGTGATTTTGATATGAATGAACTCGGGAAGTGATAAGGAGTCTATTGATGTAATTTTTATCGGAATTTGAGACGTGGGCCCGGGGGTCGGGTTTGTCCAATTTCAGAATTTGTATTGTAATTTGATTTCTTTCGAGTGGGCTTTGTTCCCTTAGCATATTTTGATGGTTTTGCACTGATTTTGGTTAGATTTGGAGCATCCGGAGGCTGATTCGAGAGGCAAGGGCATCACGGGCTAGAGTTTGGACCGGATAAAGGTAAGTAATGATTGTAAATGTTGTCCTGAGGGTATGAAACCCCGGATTTCACATTGTTGTGCTATATTGAGGTGAGGCACATGCTAGATGACGAGTGTGGGATCGTGCACCGTTGGGGATTGTGACTTAGTCCATCCCGAATGATGGTTTTACCGCGTATTTGATTGAAAACTGTTTGCTTTCATCATGATTTTGGGATACATGCCATATTTGGGCCTCGTGCCAACTATTTGGACCCTTAAGGGATTTTTGCTGCTATTTCCTCACTTTTTTGATTTTATATCTATGCTCAATCATGCTATATTATACTATTTTTATAACTCAGCCATGTTTACTCTATGTTAACACTTTAAATGATATTTTGGGTCGAGCATCATATTTTACAGTGCCCAAGTGGCTTTTAGAGATTTCTGACTGAGTAGGGCCGAGGGCTGATGTTGTGAGGATTATTATGGGATCGGGCTACACGCCGCAGCAGAGTTACACTGATTATGATTATGAGGCCAAGGACCTGAGTTGTACGCCACAATGTGGCTTGATATGAGGCTGAGAGCCTACTTGATTATGCCACGAGATGGCTTGATATTGCGCTTGGGCCGTAGAGGGCCCCTCCCGGAATCTGTACACCCCCAGTGAGCGCGAGTACCCATTGTGATATGAGATATAGCCCGAGGGGCTGGTGTTGTTCCATGTTATTTCCCGAGGGCCTGATTTTGTTGACATTGTGCCCGAAGGGCGGATTTTATGTGTTTATCTTTTCTAGCTGTTTTTTATTTACTTGTTTAACCATTGAAAAAGTGTTTTAAAGAAGCTTATTCTGAACCAAGGTGTTTTATAAGATTTCACTGTTTTATTGCGTTTATTTGGTTTTACTCTGCTTCTTTATAGCATGTTGTTGTGTTTTTACGAGATTTCTTATCACTCAGTCTTCATTTATTGTTATTACTCACTGAGTTGGAGTACTCACTTTATTCCCTGCACTCTGTGTGCAGATTCAGGTCCCGCCAGTGAGGGTTGAGTGCTCAGCAGGCTATTCAGAGTCCACTAGGTAGTTGCTCGGCGTTCGCAGCCCAGTGTTTCTCCCTCCTATTTTATTTCCCTTGTTCTAGTTATGTAATAGATTGTATAAACTCTTTCACACTCTTAGACTATGTTAAATGTTCGTGACTGGTGACACCCCGATGTCGGGCTGAGTTTGGTTTTTTGCAGTTGATATATTTCACTATATTATGGGATTTATCATTATTAATGACTAAATTATGAATTGTTATTTGTTAATTTTATTAGGGGTTTGTGTCGGCTGGCCTTGTCTTCACGAGATGCGCCATCACAACCGGGTCTGAGTTTTGGGTCGTGACAAATAAGATATAATACCATATGATACATTATGAAACAAACAGCACAACCATCCAAACAACCTACAATGGCATTACTACTTGTAATGATGGCCTTTTAGTACCGTAGTATAAATATAATTAAGTATCTTGTTTTACCGGGAAAAAATGAGGTATATTTCAAGTGAGATAACAACAAAAATATACCTAGTGGTTTTCTACAAATGTTGTTTTGGGAGGGTAGTGTGTATGCATACATTATCTATACCCTGTGAGGGCAGAGACGTTTCTGGTAGACCCTCGGCTAAAGAAAATAAGAAACTGTAACGACCCGGCCGGTAGTTTTGAGAGTTGTAGCATGTTCCCCCATTCACTGTTCATTCCCCGCTTAATTGTTGTTATGGGACTTGCCGGGGTAGTTGGTTCCAGTCCTTATTTTGTATCTGATGAACAGTGTATTTCAGCCTTATTTTGACTCGTTTGTCACAGTATTCATTAATGATATCTTGGTGTATTCTCGTAGCCATGAGGAGCATGCCTATCATTTGAGGATTGTGTTGCAGCGGCTGAGGGAGGAGAAACTTTATGCCAAGTTCTCCAAGTGTGAGTTTCGGCTTAGTTTAGTGGCGTTCTTGGGTAACGTGGTGTCCAGTGAGGGGATTAAGGTGGATCCGAAGAAGATAAGAAGCAGTTTAGAGTTGGACCAAACCGTCCTCAGCTACGGAGATTCAGAGCTTTCTCGGTTTGGCCAGTTATTATCATCACTTCGTGGAGGGTTTCTCGTCCATTGCATCGCCTGTGACCAAATTGACCCAGAAGGATGCTACTTTCAGGTGGTCGGACGAGTGTGAAGAGAGCTTTCAGAAGCTCAAGACTACCTTGACCATAGCCCTAGTTCTAGGTTTGCCTTCAGCTTCAAGCTCTTATACAATGTATTGTGATGCTTCTCATATTGGTATTGGGTGTGTCTTGAAGCAAAAGGGTAGAGTGATCGCTTATGCTTCGCGTCAGATGAAGCCTCATGAGAAGAAATACCCTGTTCATGATTTGGAGTTGGCTGCCATCATCCATGCATTGAAGATTTGGAGACATTATCTATATGGTGTATCTTGTGAGGTATTTACGGATCACCGGAGTCTCCAGCACTTGTTAAAATCTATTGATCTGAGTAATAAACTTATGTTATTCTATTCTCTCACAGATGGTGAGGACACGCTCTACCGACCAGGATGGATGACTATCAGTACCACCAGTTGTGGCCACTAAAGGCCGAAGACGCGATCGTGATCGCGGTAGGGGCAGGGGTGTGGCCCACACAACAGCTAGGGTAGCACCTGTAGATCCACCAGCCGCCCCAATTCAAGATCAGGTCCTAGTTGTGGACACTCCAGTAGCACCAACTCAGGCACCAGCTGTGCCCATTGTGATTTCAGATCTTCAGGAGGCCGTGGCTCAGATTCTATCATAGCACATGCTATTCATTTTTACCAAGGTATCATCATATATTTAAAATCAAGGAAAGATGAAACATATGCCAGAACCTAAGTATACAACCATCAAACAAGTCAAAAGGTGCGAATCACATCATTCTTCTCCTTTATTTCCTAAGTACTACTCTACTCTAAGAAAAAAAAAATACTATTACCTGGTTCAAGTTACATCCCATGGAAAAGAACCGGTACACAAAAAGAACCACAGAGGTTTATTACTACTTAAGGAAAATAAAAAGATATATTTTTGTATTTTTCTATTTTCTAATTATTTTTTGTATTTCTTGTTTAGACTTTAAATCCCTCAAGAAAACTTTTTAGGAGATCCATCGTCAGGAAAAGTCCAAAAAAACAATTCATCAACTAAACTAACACAACTAAAATAGCATAGAAAGTCACTCACAACTAAAATAGCATAGAAAGTCACCCAGACAATTTCCTCACCCCACACTTAAAATGGTGCATTGTCTCCAATGCACAACATAAATAATAAGAGGATAAAAGAAACTCCCCAGTAGGCCAAAGGCCGAATCACTAACAGCTCATGGGGTACTCAAACTTCTCCTGAGTATTTTCCTTTATGAGGGTACCCCACACTTAGTTCTAACCATCTGGCTTGTTGTTGCATCCTTCCAATAGCAATGCTTCTCATGCTCCTAAAAAAATGACACTACAAAAATAACACAATTAAAAAAAGTAAACAAATAAAAATAATAATAAAGTCAGGTTGCCTCCCAACAAGCACCTGATTTAACGTCGCGACATGACGTGAACCACTTTTTGCCTCCACCTCGAGCTTATGAATTGAACCTCAAGTTTTGATTCAAGCTTTCGGTTATGCTCCAAGAGTGGTGTAACAAATTGAACTGGCCCCAGGAAATAAAGCAATATTCGACACTTCTTGGCCTTTACATGAGGTGTGTAATCCTGACTTTGAGGCAAGAAAAATTCCAAAATGTAGGCACCTTGTTCCTCATTCCTTGACTCCACAATCGGCTCAGATGACTCTATTTCCATATCATCATCCAATTTTAATGTAAAAAAATGTTTAGAGTAACGACAAATGCGCTCAAACACATGAACTTTAGGACTTTCTACATCCTCAACATCAACGATACTAGAGTCAACAAAATTTATATCTTCAATGTCCTTGGCTGATGTCACGACCCAAATCCTAACCTATCGTGATGGCACCTATCGATGGTACTAGGTAAGCTAATAATTTCAAAACACTTCCAATATTGCACAGAAAGATAAACCAAAAGTTCGTAAATAAAGCAGAGTTTTCAGAAACAGGGTTTAAACTCAAAATACAAGTGCGGAAAAATAGCTCCAACATTGGGGTGTCACTAAGTCATGAGCATCTAAATATAACCAGTCCGAAAATAACATGATTATCATAGTTTTAATCCAAATACAACGAAAGGAGAGATAAAGAAGAAGAAAGCAATGTTGCGAACGCCGGGCAGCTACCTCGCTATCTCCGATAATCAGCTACGAGAACTATCAACACCGTCCATATCTAGAAACTCCTGGATTTGGACATGAAGTGCAGGGTGTAGCATGAGTACAGCCAACTCAGTAAGTAACAAAAATAAATAAGGAACTAAAAGAGAGTGACGAGCTACACAGATATATTGTATTTTTAGTAGTCTCAGCAAGCAAGGAAAAATAGACATGCTTCCCAAATCCGGTAAATCAAATCAGTTTGTTTTAAGTCAAGTTCAAGTAAAAATCGGATAAAATATCTTTTAGAAATTTTCAAAGCAATGATATAGGGCAACTGTGTGCACCAATAATTAAATCATATACAGCCCCTCATGGCAGCCATCACTTAGTTCTCCCATTCACTCCAACCTCACAATCACGCATTCCTCACAGTCACTCATTCCTCACGATCACTCAACACTCCCACTCAGTAGGTACTTGCGCTCACTGGGGGTGTGTAAAGACTCAGAGGGGTTTCTGCAGCCAAAGCGCTATATCAAGCCAATCATGGCATAAATTAATGAAACATGCTGCGGCATGCAGCCCGATCCCATAAATATCCTCACAATCAGGCCCTCGATCTCACTTAGCCATCAATCTCTTCAGTCTCTCGAGCTCTCAGAAATCAGGAAAAATCAGCCCAACCAGTAATAACATAATATATCAGTAAGAATAATAGAGACTGAGATACGATATGCGAGTAAAAACTGCGACTGAGTACAAATAGCATTTAGCAGGCAATTCAACATGTACCACGACCTCTATGGATCCCAACAGAACTAACACACAGCCTAAACATGGCTTCTAACATGATTTATAGTCAAGATTTTATAACTCATAGAGAGCATATAGCTAACAACAAATTATTCAACTTCACAGTTCCACGGGACGGACCAAGTCACAATCCCCTCGGTGTAAGCCCACACGCCCGTCACCTAGCATGTGCGTCACCTCCAAAATAATCACGTGACACAAAATTCTAGGGTTTCATACCCTGAAGACCAGATTTATAACTGTTACTTACCTCAATCGGAGCAAAACTCTCCTTCAAAAATGCCTTTGCCTTGCGAGTCGGCATCCAGACACCTCGAATCTAGCCACAAGCAGTACAATACAATCAATATAGGCTTAAGGAATCAATTCCACAAGAAAAATGCAAAATTATAGCTCAAAACCCGAAATTGGCTCAAACTGCGGGCCCACGTCTTGAAATCCGACAAAAGTCACAAAACCCGAAAGCCCATTCACTCACGAGTCTAGCCATACCAAAATTTTCAAAATCCGATGCCAAATGGCCATTTAAATACCCAAATATCACTCTCTAAAATCCGTAGCCCTAAACCCCCAAATTTCAACTCAAAAACTCACCAACTAGGTGTAAAATCAGTGGGGAAACATCGTTATTGAAGAAGAATGAACACAAAGATCTTGCCTCAGTAATCTCTTTGAAAACCCTCTCAAAAATCTCCATAGTCTGAGCTCAAAGTGATGAAAGTGGTAAAAAATCTCGAAGTCTTGCATTTATATGTTCTGCCCAGGCCTTTCGTACCTGCGGCCATTTATCCGCACCTGCGGAACCGCTTCTACGGTAAAATTTCCGCTTCTGCGGAAGTCACTTATCCAGCTGCCTCTGCTTCTGCGAGCACTGTTCACGCTTCTACGGGTAATCTATTGCACCTGTAGATCCAACCTGCATCTGCGCACCTCAGCCCGCTTCTGCGATTATCATAGGTGCGGGATAGTCTTCGCACCTTCTACCACTGCTCAACTTTTTCCCTATTCTCTTCTGCGATTCACGCCTTGCTTCTGCGGGCTCGCACCTGCGGTGCCCACTCCACAGGTGCGGTTACACCACTAGTAGCATCACTTCAGCTGCTTCACTAATTCAAAACAAAGTCCGTTAACCACTCGAAATCAACCTGAGGCCCCCGGGACCTCAACAAAACATACCAACAAGTCCTAAATCACGATTCGAACTTAGTCGAACCCTCAAATAACCTCAAACAACATCAAAAACACGAATTACTCACGAATTCAAGCCTAATGAACTTTGAAATTTTCCAAATTCTACAAACCACGCTGAAACCTATCAAATCACGTCCGATTGAACTCAAATTTTGCACACAAGTCATAAATGACACCACGAACCTACTCCAACTTCCGGAAAGCCAATCCCACCCTGGTGCCAAAAAGTCCGCTCCCGGTCAAACTTTCCAAAACTCCAACTTTTGCCAATTCAAGCCTAATTCTACTATAAACCTCCAAATCACAACCCGGACATGCTCCTAAGTCCAAAATCACCTAACGGAGATAACAGAACCATCAAAATTCGAATCCGAGGTCATTTACACATAAGTCAACATCCAATCGACTTTTCCAACTTAAGCTTTCAGTTAAAAGACTAAGTGTCTCAATTCACTCCGACATCACTCCAGACCCGAACCAAATAACCTGATAAGTCGTATAACAGCTGAAGAAAACAAAAGAAGCAAAAAATGGGAGAACATGGCTACAACTCTCAAAACGCCCGGCCGGGTCGTTACATCCTCCCCCTCTTAAATAAACTTTTGTCCTCGAACGGGTCTAGAAACATACCCGGAGTCTCAAATAAGTGTGGATATTTGCGCATCTCCCGCTCGGTCTCCCAAGTAGCCTCCTCCATGGGCTAAACTCTCCATTTCACCATCACTGAAGCTATATCTTTTGATCTCAACTTTCGAACCTGCCGATCCAAAATGGCCACCGGCTCCAAATCTCCGAAGCACCTCAAACGGCTCAATAAATCGAGGGCTCAACTTGCCTTTCTTCCCAAATCTCAAAACACCCTTTATGGGTGAAACCTTCAGTAGAACCTTCTCCATAACCATGTAAGACACATCACGAACCTTCCTGTCAGCATAACTCTTTTGTCTAGACTGCATCATGTGAAGCCTCTCCTGAATCAATTTCACCTTGTCTAATTCATCTTGAACCAAGTTTGTACCCAGAAGCCTGGCCTCACCTGGCTCAAACCAACCCACCAGAAATCTACACCGCCTCCCATATAAAGCCTCATATGGAGCCATCTGGATGCTCGACTGATAACTATTATTGTAAGCAAACTCCGCGAGCGGCAAAAACTGGTCCCATGAACCCCCAAAATCAATGACACAAGCGCGTAACATGTCCTCCAATATATGAATAGTGTGCTCGGACTGTCCATTCGTCTGAGGGTGAAATGCTATACTTAACTCAACTTGAGTGCCCAACTCTCGCTGCACGACTCTCCAAAACTGCAATGTAAACTGCGTGCCTCTATCTGAAATGATGGAAACTGGCACACCATGATGACGAATAATCTCTCTGATGTAAATCTCAACCAACCGCTCTAAAGAATAAGTATTACCAACTGGAATGAAGTGCTCGAACTTGGTCAGCCGATCCACAATCACCCAAATAGCATCGAACTTCCTCAAAGTCCGTGGAAGCCCTACTACGAAATCCATGGTGATCCGCTCCCACTTCCATTCTAGAATCTCCATCCTCTGAAGCAACCCACCCGATCTCTAATGATCATATTTTAACTACTGGCAGTTGAGACACCAAGCTACAAACCCAACTATATCCTTCTTCATTCTCCTCCACTAATATTGCTGCCTCAAATCCTGATACATCTTTGCGCACACGGATGAATAGAATACCGCGAGTTGTGGGCCTCCTCAAGAATCAACTCCCGTAGCCCATCAACATTGGGCACACATATCTGGCCCTGCATCCTCAACACGCCATCATCTCCAATAGTCACATCTCTAGCATCACCTCTCTGAACCATGTTCTTGAGAAGAAGCAAGTGAGGATCGTCATACTGTCACTCTCTGATGTGATCAAACATAGAAGACCGAGATACCACACAGGCTAGAACCCGACTTGGATTCAAAATATCCAATCTCACAAACTGGTTGGCCAAAGCCTGAACATCAACTGCAAGAGGTCTCTCACCAACAGGAATGAATGCAAGACTACACATACTCACTGCCTTCCTACTCAAGGCATCGGCTACCACATTGGCCTTTCCTGGATGATACAAAATAGTGATATCATAGTCCTTTAGAAGCTCCAACCATCTATGTTGCCTCAAATTGGGATCCTTATATTTGAACAAGTGCTGGAGGCTACAATAATCAGTAAATACCTCACAAGACAAACCATAGAGATAGTGCCACCAAGTCTTCAATGCATGAAAAATGGCAGCCAACTCCAAATCATGAACAAGGTTGTTCTTCTTATGCGGCTTCAACTGGCACGAAGCATAAGCAATCAGTCTACCCTCCTGCATTAAAACACACCCAATACCAATCCGAGAAGCATCATAATATAGTGCATAAGAACCAGAAGCAGATGGTAGAACTAGAACTGGAGCTGTGGCCAAGGAAGTCTTGAGCTTTTAAAAGCTCGCCTCACACTCATCCGAACACATGAAAGGAGCACCATTTTGGGTAAATTTGGTCAAGGGTGATGCAATAGATGAGAAACCCTGCATGAAGCGACGGTAATAACCAGCCAATCCGAGAATGCTTCGAATCTCTGTAGCTGAGGACGGCCTGGGCCAATTCTGAACCGCCTCTATATTCTTTGGATCTACTTGAATACCCTCATTGGAGACCACGTGCCCCAAGAATGCCACTGAACTGTGCCAAAACTCACATTTTGAGAACTTGGCATAGAGCTTCTCCTCTCTCAACCGCTACAACACAACCCTCAAGTGCTAGGCGTGCTCTTCCTAGCTATGAGAGTATACCAGGATATCATCAATGAATACAATAACAAACGAGTCGAGATAAGACCGATACACACTGTTCATCAAATGCATTAATGCTGCTGGGGCATTGGTCAGCCCAAAAGACATCACAAGGAACTAATAATGACCATAACGGATCTTGAAAGCTGTCTTAAGAATATCCAAGTCCCGAATATTCAATTGGTGATACCCTGACCTCAAATAAATCTTAGATAATACCCTCGCTCCCTGAAGCTAGTCAAATAGATCATCAATACGTGGCAAATGTACTTGTTCTTGATTGTGACTTTGTTCAACTACCTGTAGTCAATACACATTCTCATAGTGCCATCCTTCTTCTTCACAAATAGAACCAGTACACCCCAATGTGACACACTAGGCCTAATAAACCCTTTCTCAAGGAGTTCTTGAAGTTGATCCTTCAACTCAGTCGGTGCCATACGGTATGGAGGAATAGAAATGGGCTAAGTGCCCAGCACCAAGTCAATACCAAAATTAATATCTCTGTCGGGCAGTATACCAGACAGATCTGCAGGAAACACATCTGGAAAATCTCGCACCACCGGAACAGAATCAATAGTAGGGGTCTCTACACTGACATCCCTCACAAAGGCTAAATAAGAAAGGCAACCCTTCCCAACCATCCGCTGGGCCTTCAAGTATGAAATCACTTTACTAGGAACATAGTCTAAAGAACCATGCCACTCAATCCGTGGCAATCCCGGCATCGCCAACGTCATTGTCTTAGCATGAAAATTCAAAATAGCATGACATAGAGACAACCAATCCATACCCAATATCACATCAAAATCAACCATGTTAAGTAGCAAAAGATCAACTCTAGTCTCCAATCCCCAAATACATTACACACGACCGATATACACGGTCTACAATAATAGTATCACCCATCGGCGTAGATACATGGACAGATAAAACTAATGACTCATGAGGGATATCCAGATAATGAGCAAAATACGATGATACATATGAATATGTGGAACTAGGGTCAAATAATACAGAAGCATCTCAATGACATACGGAGACAATACCTGTGATCACTGTGTCTGAAGCAATAGTATTTGGTCTAGCAGGGACTGCATAGAAATGGGCTTGATCACCACCTGATCAGCCTCCCCCTCTAGGGCGACCTTTAGCTGACTGGGCCCTACCCTGAGCTGGTTGGGCGGGTAGAGAAGTAACTGGTGTGGAAGATGCAGCCTGACTCCTCTACTGCGCTGAACCTCCATGACGACGAGGGCACTGCCACCATACATGCCTAAACTCCCCATACTCAAAACAACTCCCTGGTGCTGGTGACGGGGACTAAAGGGAGCCCCGAGCACCGAGATAACTAATAGAAGGACCTGACATAGATGAGCCCTGAACCGATGGAGAACGGGATGAACTCTAAGCTGGAAGGGCACTAAGAGATGAATGACCTTGATGAGAACTATATGAACCATGGCCAGATGATGCACCACGGTGAACTGGGCGAGCCGTCTAAGCATGCTTATAGGGACGATCCCTACCGTGGTGGAACTAAGCTCCAGAAGGAACACCACCAAAACTACATGATCCACGAGACCTCTTGGCCTCCCTATCAACCCGCTCCTGGCTATGGACCAACTCTATCTACCGAGCAATGTCAATAACCTCATCAAAAGTAGCACCAGACACCTTCTCTCTAGTCATAAGCACCCGCAGCTGAAATGTGAGGCCATAAATGAACCTCCTGATCCTCTCCATATCAGTGGGAACTAACTAGACTGCATGACGGGCCAACTCAGAAAATCTCATCTCGTACTGCATCACAAACATATCATCCTGAAACAACTGCTCAAACTGCATGTGCATCTTCTCTCTGCGAGACTGCGGCACGAACTTCTCCAAGAAGAGAATGGTGAACTCCTACCAGGTAAGTGGTTCTGCACCGACCGGCCTACGCCTCTCATAAGCCTCCCACCAACAAAAGGCAGCTCCAAAGAACTGAAAAGTAGTGAACGAGACATGACTGGTCTTCAGAATACTTGCTATATGGAGCATTCTCTGACACTTATCCAAGAATCCCTGTGCATCCTCTCCCTCTGTACCACTGAAAGATGGAGGCTGGAGTCTCCCAAACCTCTCCAATCTAAGCTGCTCATCATCAGGAATAGCAGGAACCACATAGTCCAAAGCAGCTGCTACCGGCTTGGCTGGTGGTGCCCTCGGTGTCTAGAGTCCCTGCATCACCTGCTCTAGTGTGCGGGCGGCGGGAGTCTGAGTACCTCCCCCGACTTGAGAAGTGGCCGCTGCGGTCAAAATAGAGACCGCTTGAGCAAGACTGGTGCACACACTCAGAATCTGAGCTATGGCCTTCTGAAGGCCTGGAATCAAAATAGGCACAATTGGTGCCTGAGCTGGTCCCGCTGGCGCATCCACAACTGGGACCCGATCCTGAACTGGGCAACTGGTCGATCTGTAAGTGTTGTCCTAGGTGCTGGGCGGGCTGCACCTCTGCGCCTACCGCAGCCTCTACCACAACCTCGGCCTCTCGCATCCCTAGCTGGTGGTACTGGTGGTTGTCCGTCTTGCCAAGTAGTACGTGTCCGTACTATCTATAAGAGAATAGAATAACAAAAGTTTAATTACCAAAATCAACAGATTCGCACGACAAGAATTCAAGAATGTGAAGTTTCCTAAGGGTTCGCCAACCTCCCGACGATAAGTACAGACATCTCCATACCGATCCGCAAGACTCTACTAAACCTGCTCATGACTCGTGAGAGCTATGTAACCTAGGCTCTGATACCAACTTGTCACGACCCATATCCTAACCTGTCGTGATGGAGCCTATCGATGGTACTAGGCAAGCTGACATTTTCAAAACACTTCCAATATTGCACAGAAAGATAAACAAAAAGTTCATAAATAAAGAAGTGTTTTCAGAAACATGGTTTAAACTCAAAATACAAGTGCGAAAAAATAGCCCCAAAATCAGGGTGTCACTAAGTCATAAGCATCTAAACATAACCAGTCCTAAAATAACAAGACTATCATAGTCTGGCATCCAAATACAATGAAAGGAGAGATAAAGAAGAAGAAAGCAATGCTGCGAACGTCGGGCAACTACCTCGTTATTTCCGATAATCAGCTACGAGAACTATTAACACCCTCCGTGTCCAGAAACTCCTAGATCTGCACATGAAGTGCAAGATGTTGCGTGAGTACAACCAACTCAGTAAGTAGCAAAAATAAATAAAGAGCTGAAAGATAGTGATGAGATACACAGATATATTGTATTAGTAGTAGTCCCAGGAAGGAAAAAATAGACATGCTTCCCATATCCGATAAGTAAAATCAAATCAGTTTGTTTTAAGTCAAGTTCAAGTAAAAACCGGATAAAATATCTTTCTAAAGTTTTCAAAGCAATAATATAGGGAAAATGTTTGCACCAATAATGAAATCATATACAACTTCTCAAGGCAGTCATCACTCAGTTCTCCCATTCACTCCAACCTCACAATCACTCATTCCTCATGATCACTCAACACTCAGCACTCAACACTCTCACTTAGTAGGTACCTGCACTAACTGGGGGTATGTATAGACTCCGGAAGGGCTCCTATAGCCCAAGCGCTATATCAAGCCAATCGTGGTATAAATTAATGAAACATGATGCGGCGTGCAGCCCGATCCCATAAATATCCTCACAATTAGGCCCTCGGCCTCACTCAATCATCAGTCTCTCCAGTCTCCCGGGCTCTCAAAAATCAGGAAAAATAGCCCAACCAGCAATAACATAATGTATCAATAAGAATAACAGAGACTGAGATATGATATGCGAGTAAAAACTGCGACTGAGTACACATAGCATTTAGCAGGCAATTCAACATGTGTCGCAACCTCTATGGGTCCCAACAGTTCTATGTACCGCAAACTCTATGGGTCCCAACAGTACCAACACATCGCCTAAACATGGTTTCTAACATGTTTATAGTCAAACTTCTATAACACATAAAGAGCATATAGCTAGAAGCAAATTATTCAACTTTACAGTTCCATGGGATGGACCAAGTCACAATCCCCTCGGTGCATGCCCACATGGCCGTCACCTAGCATATGCGTCACCTAAAAAATAATTATACGACACAAAATTCAGGGTTTCATACCCTCAGGACCAGAGTTATAATTGTTACTTACCTGAATCTGGGTAAAACTCTCCTCCAAAAATTCCTTTGCCTCGTAAGTCGGCCTCCAAACGCCCCGAATCTAGCCACAAGAAGTACAATACAATCAATATAGGCTAAAGGAATAAATTCCACAAGAAAAATGCAAAATTATAGCTCAAAACCCAAAATTGGCTCAAACCGGCCCCGAACCCACGTCTCGAAATCCGACAAAAGTCACAAAACCCGAAAGCCCATTCACTCACGAGTCTAATCATACCAAATTTATCAAAATCCGACACAAAATGGCCATTCAAATCCCCAAAACTCACTCTCCAAAATTCCTAGTCCTAAACCCCCAAATTTTACCTAAAAAACTCACCAACTAGGTGTAAAATCAATGGGGAAACATCGTTATTGAAGAAGAACGAACACAAAGAGCTTACCTCAGTAATCTCTTCAAAAACCCTCTCAAAAATCTCAAAAGTCCGATATCAAAGTGATGAAAGTGGTGAAAAATCTTAAAGTCTTGTATTTATATGTTCTGCCCAGGCCTTTTGCACCTGCGGCCATTTATCCGCACCTGCGGAACCGCTTTTGCGGTAAAATTCCCACTTCTGCGGAAGTCACTTATCCAGCTTCCTCCGCTTCTGCAAGCATTGGACCGCATCTGCGAATATCGCAGGGGCGGGTAATCTATCGCACCTGCGTATCCAACCCGCATCTGCACCCCTCAGCCCACTTCTGCGACCATCGCAGATGCGGGATAGTCTTCGCACTTGATACCACTGCTCAAATCTTCCCTATTTTCTTTTGTGATTCATGCCCCCCTTCTACTGGCTCGCACATGCAGTGCCCACTCCGCAGGTGCGGTTACACCACTAGCAGCATCACTTCAGCTGCTTCACTAACTCAAAACAAAGTTCGTTAACCACCCGAAATCAACCCGAGGCCCCCGTGACCTCAAATAAACATACCAACAAGTCCTAAATCACGATACGGACTTAGTAAAACCCTCAAATCACCTCAGACAACATCAATAACACGAATTACACGCGAATTCAAGCCTAATAAACTTTAAAATTTCCAAATTCTACAAACCACGCTGAAACCTATCAAATCATGTTCGATTGACCTCAAATTTTGCACACAAGTCATAAATGACACCACGAACTTACTCCAACTTTTGAAAATCCAATCCGACCCCGGTGCCAAAAAGTCTGCTCCAGGTCAAACTTTCCAAAACTCTAACTTTCGCCAATTCAAGCCTAATTCTACTACGGACCTCCAAATCAAAATTCGGACAAGCTCCTAAGTCCAAAATCACCAAACAGAGCTAACAGAGCAATCAAAATTCAAATCCGAGGTCGTTTACACATAATTCGACATTCGGTCGACTTTTCCAACTTAAGCTTTCAATTAAGAGACTAAGTGTCTCAATTTACTCCGACATCACTCCGGACCTGAACCAACCAACCTGATAAGTCGTATAACAGCTGAAGAATACAAAAGAAACAGAAAATGGGGGAACATGGCTACAACTCTCAAAATGCCCATCCGGGTCTTTATATCCTCCCCATCTTAAATAAATGTTTGTCCTCGAACGGGTCTAGAAACATAGTTGGAGTCTCAAATAGGTGTGGATATCTGATCCACATCTCCGCTAGGTCTCCCAAGTAACCTCCTCCACGGGTTGACCACTCCACTACACCTTCATTGAAGCTATATCCTTTGACCTCAACTTTTGAACCTGCTAATCAAAAATGGCCACCGGCTCCAAATCATAAGTAAATCACCATCCAACTGAACCGTGCTGAAATCCAAGACATGAGATGGATTGCCGATATACTTCCGAAGCATAGAAACATGAAATACTAGATTCACACTCGACAAGCTAGGTGGCAAGGAAAGCTCGTAGGCCATCTCCCCAATCTTCTGAAGCACCTTAAACATCCTAATAAACCGAGGGCTCAACTTGCCCTCCTTCCCAAATCTCATAACACCCTTTATGGGTGAAACCTTCAGCAGAACCTTCTCCCCAACCATATAGGGCAACTGTGTGCACCAATAATGAAATTGTATACAGCCTCTCAAGGCAGTCATCACTCAGTTCTCCCATTCACTCAAACCTCACAATCACTCATTCCTCACAGTCACTAATTCCTCACGATTACTCATCACTCGCTCTTAGTAGGTATCTGCGCTCACTGGGGTGGTGTACAGACTCCGGAGGGGCTCCTACAGCCCAAGCACTATATCAAGCCAATCATGACATAAATCAATGAAGCATGTTGTGGCGTGCAGCCAGATCCCATAAATATCCTCACAATCAGGCCCTTGGCCTCACTCAGTCATCAATCTCTTCAGTATCTTGGGCTCTTAGAAATTAGGAAAAATCAGCCCAACTAGGAAAAACATAATGTATCAATAAGAATAATAGAGACTGAGATATGATATGCGAGTAAAAATTGCGACTAACTACAAATAGCATTTAACAGGCAAACTCAACAAGTAACGTGACCTCTATGAGTTCCAATAGTACCAACACATAGCCTAAACATGGCTTCTAACATGATTTACAGTCAAGCTTCTATAACACAAAGAGAGCATATAGCTAACATCAAATTATTCAACTTAACAGTTCCACGGGAAGGACCAAGTCACAATCACCTTGGTGCACGCCCACACACCCGTCACCTAGCATGTGCATCCCCTCCAAAATAATCACATGGCACAAAATCTGGGGTTTCATACCCTCACGACCAGATTTATAATTGTTACTTACCTCAGTACGAGCAAAACTCTCCTCCAAAAATGCCTTTGCCTCGCGAGTCGGCTTCCAAATACCCCGAATCTAGCCACAAGCAGTATAATACAATCAATATAGGCTAAAGGAATCAATTCCACAAGAAAAATGCAAAATTATAGCTCAAAACCCAAAATTGGCTCAAACAAGCCTCTGGGCCCACGTCTCGAAATCCGAGAAAAGTCACAAAACCTGAAAGCTCATTCACTCATGAGTCTAACCATACCATATTTATCAAAATCTGATGCCAAATGGCCATTCAAATACCCAAAACTCACTCTCCAAATCCCTAGCCCTAAACCCCCAAATTTTACCTCAAAAACTCACCAACTAGGTGTAAAATCAGTAGGGAAACATCGTTATTGAAGAAGAATGAACACAAGGAGCTTACCTCAGTAATCCCTTCGAAAACTATCTAAAAAATCTCCAAAGTCCGAGCTCAAAGTGATGAAAGTGGTGAAAAATCTCGAAGTCTCGAATTTATATGTTCTGCCCAGGACTTTCGCACCTGCGGCCATTTATCCTCACATGCGGAACCGCTTCTGCGGTACAATTCCCGCTTCTGTGGAACTCTCTTATCCAGCTGCCTCCGCTTTTGCGAGAATTGGACCGCATCTGTGAATATCATAGGTGCGGGTAATCCATCGCTCCTGCGGATCCAACCCGCAGCTGTGCCCCTCAACCCGCTTCTACGACTATCGTAGGTGCGGGATAGTCTTTGTACCTGCGACCACTGCTCAAGTCTTCCCTGGCCCCTTCTGCGATTCACGCCCCGCTTCTACGGGCTCGCACCTGTGGTGCCTATTCCGCAGATGCGGTTACACCAGTAGCAGCATCACTTCAGCTGCTTCACTAATTCGAAACCAAGTCCGTTAACCACCCGATATAAACTGAGGCCCCCGGGACCTCAAACAAACATACCAACAAGTCCTAAATCACGATACAAACTTAGTCGAACCCTCAAATCACCTAAAACAACAACAAAAACACGAATTACACACAGATTCAAGCCTAATGAACTTTGAAATTTCAAAATTCTACAAACCACGCCGAAACCTAGCAAATCACGTCTGGTTGACCTCAAATTTTGTACACAAGTCATAAATAACACCACAAACCTACTCCAACTTCTGGAATTCCAATCCAACCCTAGTGCCAAAAAGTTCACTCCCGGTCAAACTTTCCAAAATTCCAACTTTCGCCAATTCAACCCTAATTCTACTACGGACCTCCAAATCATAATCCGGACACACTCCTAGATCTAAAATCACCTAACGAAGCTTACAGAACCATCAAAATTCAAATGTGAGGTGGTTTACACATAAGTCAACATCCGATCGACTATTCCAACTTAAGCTTTCAATTAAGAGACTAAGTGTCTCAATTCAATCCGACATCACTCCGGACCCAAACCAACCAACCCGGAAAGTCATATTATAGCTGAAGAACATAAAAGAAGCAAAAAAAAGGGGGAACGGGGCTACAACTCTCAAAACGACTGACCGGGTTGTTACAACTGACTCTAGTCTCACTTCTTCAACATCGACATCCTCAAATTCTTGTTGGTTAGATTTTTGATGTTCTACTCTGACCTCCTCTAATAGCACCTCAAATTCACGCTCTTCTTGGCTACTATCCCCAATATTGTCTTGTTGAGCATTAAAATCTTCGACCACTTGACTCACTTGAGCCTCCAAGTTGCGAATAGTTGCCTCTTACCTTTCTATCTCTAGTTTTTTCTCATTATTTTATTCCATAAGGTACTTTAACATATCCTTGATCTCCTTTAGGTCTACATCCCCAGGCTCTTTGTTCCTATTAACATCATAAGAAAAAGTAGAACCATCAAAGTAAGGGGTTGGGGGAGGATAAGAAATATAAGCACAACCATGAAAGTGACCATTTTGACCACCACACACATCACACACATTCCACAAATTAGATTGAGTTGGTGAACATAACTCGCTCTCGATAATATTTTGATAATTTTGCCACGAGTGGTTTCCTTCACAATATATATGAGGATCAATAGTAGAATTATCTACACCTAAACTCCATAATTCCAAGATGTCATGTTTCTCAAATCAACAGTTAGAATAAAATAAATTAAGAGAATAAAGCAAAACAAAACAAAATAAAAGTTTAAACTTGAAACCTAGCAATATATACAACTACAACTACACCATTAGTTCTCCGGCAATGGCGCCAAAAGTTGATCAAGCCCAACTCTAGTCCTAAAAAGGATAAACGGTCACTGCAAATATAATCCGGTCTAAAAGTTTGGAGTCGAATCTCACATAGAACTAAGATTTAGCTACAACTGTTGATTATCACAAAGAAGACAAGCTCGAATAATTCCAAAGTTATAAATATAAAGATTCTTATATCTAACTAATTAACTGATAAATTAAAGTAGTAAATTAACAACTAGGGATACTAAGGATTAGAGAAAAGATTAAGGAAGTCTAGAGTTATGATTTTCCCAATTGTCAGAATTATTCCCGCTACTTCTTATATAATTTTGCCTAAGTATTCTCTACTGATCATGAGCACTCGACTTATCATAATTCTCTCTCGAGCAACTACAATAATGTACTAGTCATATTCTCTTGAATTATGCTAGCTCACAATTTTTCACCGCTCACTATGATCATGTCAAAGCTTCGTTATCTCTAATTCTGCTTTTAAACCTGCCGTATTGATCTCTCATATATGTTAGGAGTGGCGTTGTTCAACAACCACCTAAATATGTATTGTTTTTCAAGCAATGCGTAATAAATAGGCATCGTTAATTGAGAGCTCTTCAATTAACTAAAATAAGCACATAGTTGAACAAATAGAAAAATTCAAAGACTCAATTATATCAAAACGTATCAAGAATTCATCCTACAAAAGGTTTCATCAAAACCCAAGATAACAAATTAGATATTCATAATAGTATGCAAAACTACAATACTAGAATTCATAATCAATAACGAAAATAGGAAGAAGAAAGTGAATAACTCGTAGAAGAATTCTCCACCTTGCTTCTTGTGTTTTCCTGCTCCTTAGGTCGATTCCCTCTCTAATGATGTATTCTGATGTCTAACCATTCAAAAACTAACTTTAAGGGGTATTTATAGGGTAGGGGCCGAATTCTACATGTCCAAGACTAATAAGGAATTAAAATTTGCTCGGATGGCATCGTCGGCACCTTGCACTTTCCGTGGCACTGTCGTTTCGGTGCAACGCACTATCTAGGGCGCCAATGATAGTGCCCTGGACAATGTCTTGGACTGTTTATGGCACTTTTGTTACTGTGCAAGGCACTGTCTGGGGCACCAATGACAGTGCCATGGACAATGCCTTGCACTGTCTATGGCACTAACATTTTGTTGCCTTGCACGTCTTCTTTTATCGCTCCATTTTGTAGCTGTGAGGTACCATTTCATGAAAGAATTTCTCCATTTCATGTCCAAGCATTCCTACACATGAAATACGCTCTATTTAAAGGCAATTGTCGCACAAATTAACATCCAAACAACAAGCAAATACTGTCAAAATATATGGAATTATCTCACGACATCAACACCCCACACTTAAATGTTGCTCTCCCTCGAATCAACCAACCAAACACTTCATCATCAAGGACCCAACAAGCTACACATTTACAACACACTATGCTTATGACCATGGTTAATAGCAACAATTAAGCTCTAGCATGTGCTGTTAAAATACTCTTCCCATACTTATGCCCAATTTTAAAACATCCAATACAGGATCAATATGATTACAACAATCCTAGCCTCAAAAACTTACTCAATGTCACAATGCACTCGAGGCTTGAATACTTAATCTAACATAGAGGTCTAATAACGTTACCTATCCTTTGTGAAACCATGTGCCCTCACAATAAAACAAAGAGTAAGCAGTCCACACATCCAAATCACATGATCGAATATAATTTAAGGACTCACACATATGAAGAAAAGGCACACACTCTCTCAAAGAAGTCACATGCACGCAAAACATACCAGAGGCTTGCCCATTATGTAAACCTCTACTAATGTAGGCTCACTCGGTCCGAAATCAACTAGGACTTTATTATGGTTGTAATGTGGGCTAAAGGATGGGTAGGATATATTTAGAGTATAGTGGCGAACCCTTCAAAGCATTTTAACACATCATGTATTCAACTTTGAGGCTGGGGATTTGGGTGTCGATTTGGTGTTAGATTTTGATAAATTTGGTATGGTTGGAATCGTGGTGGAATGGGCTTCCAGGTTTTGTGACTTTTGTTGGATTCCGAGATGTGGGCTCGGGGGCCGACTTTTGAGTTGGCTTTTTACTTTTAAATTAAGAACTTAGTAATTTCATATGGAATTGGTTCCTTTAGATCGTGTTGATTGTATCGAACTGTTTGTGGCTAGATTTGAGGCATTTGAAGACCGTTTCGCGAGGCAAGGACTTGTTGGAGTAGAGTTTCGTACAAATTGAGGTAAGTAACACTTTTAAACTTGGTTCTAAGGGTATAGAGCCCCGAATTTTGTGTTATGCGATTGGTGTGAGGTGACACATGTGCTAGGTGACAGGCATATAGGCGTGCACTGTAGGAAATGTGACTTGGTCGACTCCATGGAACTGAATAATTGATTTAGCTTGCTATTACCCATATTCTCTTCATTTGATAGAATAATTGAGTTGTCGGTCATGCTAGAAATCTTGTTTAAGTTACATGTTGAACTATTTTGCTTAACCTGTCATTTTATACTCAGTCATAGTGATTGTTTGCATAATATGTCTCAGTCTCTGTTGTGCTTATTTGCTACGTAATATCATTATTGTTTGGGCTGAATAGCATAATTTAGGTGAGCTTAAGAGATTGGAGAGATTAGTGATTGAGTGAGACTGAAGGTCTATTGTGAGTTATATTAATGGGATCAAGCTGCACGCCACAACAGACTTTAATGATTGATGCTAGGATTTGGAATATTATAGTGCTTGGGCTGGATCGGCCCCTCCAGAGTCTGCACATCCACAGTGGGCGCAATGCTAGCAATTATTTACATTTAGGCTAGATCTGCCCTAGTTTATTGCATTCGGCATGGACCTGCCCTGGGCTGGATCTGCCCTGTTATGTGTTAATTTTTGTTGTAAAATCTAAAAGCATGTCTAAATTCTTGTACCTTCACTTGTAGACTATGAATTTTTGAGATATCACTGTCATATTTTTTGTAACTTTTCGTACTCTTAAATGTTTAAAGCGGACCAAAATAATTAGACTCGTCACTACTTTCAGTCCAAAAGTTAGATGTTTTACTTATTGAGTTGGTTGTACTCACGGCACACTCTGCACATCATGTGTAGATCCAAGTGCTTCCGGTCACGGCGGTTGTTTATTTGCAGAGTCCAGACCTTCGGAGGCCATCGAGATAGTTGCTTGGAATCCGCACACGTTGACTCTCCTCCCTTATCTTTCAGTTTGTTATTCAGTCTTACTTTCTAGATAGTGTACCAGACTATGTCTTTATGTAGCTGCTCATGTACTCAGTGATACCCCGATTTTGGGAAGAATTTATGTATTGAGTTATGATTTCCTATCATGTTTTAAGAGATTTTTCCTTTATTTAAACTGTGTTAGTATCTTTCAAAGATTTAAATTGTTTTAAATGTCTGAGTAGTCAGCTTGCCTAGTACTGTGATAGGCGTCGTTACGATGGGTTGGTTTTGGGTCGTGACAGAAGCAAAGCAGTGACAATAAGTAGTAACAACAACAAGATATCAAGAAAATGGACAAGAAAGACAACAATCAAATGGTAAGTAGTAATAATAATCGAAGAATCAAAGTATCATACTAACATTAATACTACTGGTATGTGATGAGCTTAAAATTATTCGACATTTATGCCCTCTTTGTGTCCTTGATTTGGTTGATTTGATAGAGATTTAGTCTGATTATGGTCTAATGTGTTGCATTTCAGTGCAGGTGGTGCAGAGGGGATCAATGGACAAATAGTGCACAAAGTGGGAGGAAAATAAGCTGATAAAGGAGGAAATTCTCATGCACGGCCGCACTCGAGCAGTCCCAAATGCGCATTTGAGCGCGCAAATCTCACAGAAAAACTGGTAGATGTGCACGGTCATATGTGCGCCAAGACACCCAGATGCGCGACCGCGCATGTCTGTCTCCGCGAATTTTTGTCAAGCCTATTTTTATAAATTGGGAGGCATCCTTTTGACCTATATGACGCCTAAGCTCATCACAAAACAGGGCATCTTAGATTTTTGGAGTGACCTTTGGAGGAAAAAAGCAAGGAACAACATGGACTTTTGAATACTTTATCTGAATCATTCAATACGAAAGTTTATTTGAATTCATGGGTTGTAATATTTTCTTGTCATCTTATTACTCTTCTGATGAACAATTTTTCTATTATGGAGTAGTCCTTCTTAGGTTTATTGATAGATATTGTGAATTGATTATTATTCAAGGGTTTGATTGCTGTTAGTTGCTTGAATTTGTTGAACAAGTTTTGAATTAGTTTACAAAGTTACTGGGGATTTCACTTTAATCAGAAGAAAAGTGCACTTCAATAGTCATTGTGTTATCTTGTTTGGGTTAATTTCACGACTCTCATAGGTAATCGAAAGATCTTGTAGATTTATCAATTTATCCAATTTAGAGGAATAGTGGAGAGACGTTCCTTGTAAGAACATTCATTGAACGTATTCGTGCATACGTTCATAGAACTTGTCATTAGGTTGTTTAACAGAACTCTCATTCATTCGGAAGAAGAATTTGAATCCTTAATATAGCCTAATCATCTGTTGAAATCAAAAGAGTCAATAGAATTTGAGAGTGAACTTAGCACAAAGTTATCCTGAATAATAGTTGATCACATATCTTGTCAAGCCCTTATTTCTCACATTGATATTCGATCGTTGCTACTTAGTCACCCAATTTCCATTATTCATTCACAATTGATAACTTAGTTTTTACTCTTAGTTCGTTAATAACTCAAAATCAAAGATTTATTTTCCTGAATAGTGTTAAGCTTGTCACACCTCCTTTTTCTACCACCGAAGGGGTATATAAGGGAGTTTGTCCAATTTACGTGACAATCGAAACGAGATTATTTATTTAGAAATCAGAGTCGCCACTTGGGATAATTTATGGTGTCCCAAGTCACTGGTTTAAATCTCGAATCGAGGAAAAAATTGACTCTGTTTTACAATCCACGAACACAGAAATCCGGGTAAGGAATTCTGTTAACCCAGGAGAAGGTGTTAGGCATTCTCGAGTTCCATGGTTCTAGCATGGTCGCTCAACTGTTATTATTGGCCTAATTATCTGATTTTAAAATACTTTTAAGCCTATGTGTATTTTTTAACTTTCTAACCGCTTTTAGTATTTCAGGAAAATTCAAGGTTATTTAAAAAACATCAAAGGCCACGTTACATGAAATGCACCCGCGGTTCACGACACATTCTATTTAACCTTGTTGGAAATTAGAATCGGGTCACATGAAATATACACCCGGATTTTGTAATTAAAAATCACAACTACGTCACGAAATCGTACCCGTAGAAATGGAAATTATTTAATTAACGCGCCTAAAGCAAACTACGAAAGTTCAAGGCATTTTTTTATACTAGTTTTTGTATTTATGTGATGGCCATACATTATGGATTTTGTTTGCGTATGCACACCTCAATTATTTTTTTTTAAAAAAAAGAATTATTTCATTAAGGTAAACTAAAGATACTGCTACTTTAATCTAATTTAAAATTAAATATCACGACCACGTCACGGGAACCGTACCCGTAGTCACGATGATGATTTATTTTCGTGCCTAAAGGTTCGCCTACCCGGATGTGGTGGCCTAAGTATGATCTTATGACCAATTAAGAGAATAAAAGTAATAAATTCCAACTTTCTTTCATTTAATGACAAAGCTCGTGGCCACATATTATTAAAAGTTTTTCTAAACCAATACAACCATTCAATTGAAGCGAAGCATCCAATCCTAGTAGACCAAATGAAACGAAATGATTATAAGAAATCAAACCCCAGTTGACCCAGTGTATTAATTCAAATGATTATCATCCAAGCAAATGTATGGTTTCTGGAAATTTCAATATAGAGATAGGAACAAAACTTATTAAAATTCAATCCACTTTAATCATAGAAATCCGCATCGTCATAATCAAACCAACAAGGGAAAGCTAACTACTGCAGATTAATAAACATAATGATGAAGTATGCAATGATTTCACATTCTAACTTGAATAAAGACGAGCAACAAATCACCGTACTTAAGGTTTTCACATATCCTTTTCATACTAAAGTCATATCAATAATAGAATAATAGGGAAATCGATAATGAACCTGGACTGAAATTCTTCTTAGTAACAGTAGAGGAATGAGCATATACAATGTTTTGCTCCCAAATTTAAACTGAGAACAAAGCAATTGAGCAAAAACGCGAGCCAAACCACGAACCTCAGACGAAAACTCCAATCGGCATCAGAATGAACTCAATTAAACCCCGTCGATCCCATGGAAAAAAAGGGAGTGGCGATGAGAGGGGACCATTATGGTGGTGGAAGAGCTCGACGATAGTGAGGCGCGGCTGGGTTCTCTGAGGGGGTTGGTTTCCGGCGAAGCAACGGTTGCTGGTGTGGGCTCCGCTGGAGATGAGGAAAGGGGGGTCGTTTGGAGAAGACGAAGTCAGGGGGTGGGGTCATTTATGGTTGCGGCGAATCTGTTTTGTCTCTTAGGTCTTGGTGTATTTTTTTTTTTGCTATTTCAGCTTCTTCTTCTTCTTCTTTTTTCAGGCGTTAGGTGTTAGCCTATATATGTAGGTCCTAGAGTCTAGGTTTATATTTTGTGTATTTGCTCTTAGGTCTTTAGGGTCTTTTTATTTATTTATTTATTCCAAAGAAGAGTCTAGAAGGGTCCCTAGGATTAGCTTAATGGGTATTGGGCTTAAGGAATAGGCTAGACACTTGGGCCTTTATGACTAGCTATGCTTAGAATTAGCTTAATTAACTAAAAATCTATCCATATAGAAATTTTATCAAAAATATTAATTAGCCCTACTTAAGTAAAAATAATTATTAAAATAAGACTGACTGTTAAAACAAAATTATTTATTGGTATTTTTCAAGATTAAAAATGACTATAAAACATTAATGAACCTATTTTTGTAATTTTCGTTTTCTTGTAATAAAATAAAAGTAAAAGAGTAAAATGAGTTGAAATAACTATATTAGGCCTAAATTAAATATTTACATGCTAAAATATTTAAAATCTTGAGGAGGGTCAAAAATCACATGTCTACAGCTGCCCCTCTTTGACTGGAAACACGAAGTATTTTCAGACAAAGAACGACCAGACAGGTTTTTGGACCCGACCCTTATTTGGAGAGACTAAAACTAAGAGAAAGGGGAATTTGACCGAGCCCTTGTATCTAAGCTGCCTACATATCCTTGGCTATAAAAGAATCAGGCCACATGTAGTTCAGAAGTGAGTGAGATGATGGAGTATGCCGAGGTGGAGAGCCAGTCGAGGTGCCGTTCCGCCGAGGTTCCGGTCCGCGGTCCTGATGTTACATCAAAAATCAAAACATGAAAAAGACTAGCTAAGCCTATCAACTATGAGTTACAAGATTCCTATCTATAAGTCTTCTGAAGCTTGATCTTGAGTCTTGAGTGGTTCTTCATGCAGACCTTAGATTTGAACCTTGACGCTTGGCAGTTGCAGGTGCTAGTTCATCCTTCTTCAGATTTTCGGATCAAGACCAGGCATGCAGTGCTTGTGACCTCAGCCATGTCTTGAGCAGCCCACATCTTTCATCAACTTCTGCATTTGGATTAACTTCTTGCCTTTCTCTTTTTTTTTTCTTTATTGTGACTAACTTCTATTGATCACCTCGGACTATTGACTCGCATTCTTGCCGCGAGCTTCTTTTGTCGCTAACTTGAATTGTATTCTGAAGTGAATTCTCTTATTCTCCAAGTAGGTGCCTGATTGCTAAACTTGAACCATCTTCCTTTGACCACTGTTTCCTTCCCTTTGTTCTCCGGGTGGGCTTCTGATTTCAAGCATTTGAATTATCTTCCTTTCCTATGAAACTTTCCTTGTTCTCCCTTTGGTCTCCAGGAGGGCTCCTGATTGCCGAACTTCCTTTGAACCTTGCTGCTTCCCTTTTTTCTCCAGGCGGGCTCCTGATTGCTATCTTCCTTTAAACATTACTGCTTCCCTTCGTTCTCCAGGTGGGCTCCTAATTACCAACACTTGCGCTGCTTTTCCTCGAAACTTAAACTTCTTCCCTTTGTTATTCAGGTGGGCTCCTGATTGTTGAACTTCTTTGAACCTTGCTGCTTCCCTTTGTTCTTCAGGTGGACTCTTGATTGTTGAACTCCTTTGAACCTTGCTGCTTTCCTTCGTTCTCTAGGTGGGCTCCTGATTGCTGTCTTCCTTTGAACATTGCTGATTCCCTTCGTTCTTCAGGTGGGCTCCTGATTGCTGTCTTTCTTTGGACATTGCTGCTTCCCTTCGTTCTCCAGGTGGGCTCCTGATTACCAACACTTGCGCTGCTTTTCCTCAAAACTTAAACTGCTTCCCTTTGTTCTTCAGGGGGGCTCCTGATTGCCGAACTCCTTTGAACCTTGCTGCTTCCCTTCGTTCTCCAGGTGGGCTCCTGGTTGCTGTCTTCCTTTGAACATTGTTGCTTCCCTTCGTTCTTCAGGTGGGCTCCTGATTACCAACACTTGCGCTGTTTTTCCTTGAAACTTGAATTGCCTCCCTTGAAACTTGAACTGCTTCTCTTTGTTCTCTAGGTAGGCTCCTGATTTCCAACACTTGAACTGACCCCTCTGAAACTGCTACTTGTGAACCTGATTACAATAAAACAAACAAACAAAAGAAATTTTTCTGCCCCAGTTTGATATCGGGAACATCTGTGAGTGTTAATCTAATCATAATACCCAAAAGCTCTAAGAATTTAAAAGCTAAATCCCATTATCCAGGAGGGTCCTGAAAATTAAAAATTAAATCTCATCTCAAGAGTGACAACTTCAAAGCTAAATTCTATTTCCTAAAGGTAAAATTTACGCTAAATCTTATTGTCTATGAAGGTCTTAAAAACTTAAAACTAAATCCCATTATCCGGGTCCTGAGAACTTTAAATTAAATCATATTATCCATGAGGGTCCTGAAAATTTTAAATTAAGTCCCATTATCCAGGAGGGTCCTGAAAAGCTGAGAATGAACTTACCTAAGCCGCGCTCTTTTCCTGGAGGATCTATGTAGACCGAACAAAATTCCTTTCCCCTAAACCACTCTTTTCCTCATGGAGGGTTCATGTAGATCGAATAAATTTTTCTTTCCCCTTCTCAAACCGCCTTTGTGCTGACAAACTTTGGGCACGACACTTGAAAAAGTTCAAACTTCCAAGCTTTGATTTGGACACAATTTTCGTCCCTGTTTCAAACAAAGAGAACTTATGAGTTTATAAATATGGTGGTTGGTTTGTGGCCTTGAATTTGAGGGTGATTTCTCCTTCACTTCCCATGATAACTTTGATTTCCACTCGAAAGATCTTGCTTTTTTATTGACTTACTACTTTCTCTGTCACCCTTATCACGGAAAATACCTCTAATCTGTTCAAACCCAATACCATTCATCTGTTGCATTGTGCTCTTGCATTGACATGTACTGAACCTTTGTGTTTCACATGAATCCCAAAGCACATCAATTGCCATCCACTCAGTGCACATGTTGTTCTTTCCTGACTTAAAACACTGGCCTTGGCCTTGAGGTCTATTGCTCCTTCATTTGCCATGATAACTGATTTCCGCTTGGAAGACCTTCCTTGTCCCTGGTTAACCACTTCTTTTGTCAATCTTATCATAGAAAATACCTTTTATCCGTTCACCCTTCATCCTCGATCTATTGCACTGATCATGAATTGACATATACCAAACCTTTGTATTTCACATGAATCCCAAAGCACATTGATTGTTGCCAACTCAATGCGCATGTTGTTCTTTCCTGACTTATGCCACTTTGATGTGTTAGCCAGATCCTATTTTGTGCAATTGGAAAGCGGGTGGCAAATTGTGAAGTCATTTCTCACTTGTTCTGACCAAACAAACTTAGGAAGAGGAAGTAAACAAAACAAAAGGAACAGAGTAAAGGACAATGGAAAGAGATGATTCCTAACAAACAAAACTACAAAGCAAAAACTTATCAGATGTGGACACCAACTCTAATAACCATGACATGCACATGTGGCCTAATCTGTCAAGCAAGTCTGATGTTCAACACTTGTTATACCCCTAAACCGTGAAACTGGGCTTCAATGCTCCGATTATCCAATCTGATTCACAATCCTTATTCGACTTGTAGTGCCCGAAGGGTTTTCACTATCAAGCCTCTCTCATTTTGTTCTTTTTCTCAACTCATCATCGCCTTATAGTGCCTGGGAAGGTTTTCACCGATAAGACTCTCATTTTTTTTCTTCTTTCTTCTGATTTTGTTGATGACAAGGCGTTGACCATAGTAAAAACATCATGTGCTCCTGGCATGTCTAAACTCAGCACTCTCAAAGATTATTTGGGAGGTCTTTTTTGGACTATGATGTGGCTTTTGGATAGGGTTAGAAAGAAAGGATATCATAAAGGCTCAAAATTACTAAAACAACAGGGTTAATTTATTTACAACTTTTGGAATCCATTCTAAAAACTTTGCCCAATTTCTAAAACAATGGAATTTGATTCTTTTTTATTTTGTTTTTCTTTTTTGATGGAGTTATTAATAAAGACCGCCCCACATTCGACTTCGTCGGATTATGAAATATTTTATTTGGTATGACCGAACCGTTAGGCTGCCTACGTATCTTGTGGTGACAAGAATCAGGTCAAACGTAATTCACAAAACTACTTTTTGTAACTATTTGCCTTTCTTTTTTCTTTCTCTCTTTTTTTTTCTTTCTTTCTCTTTTTTTCTTTTTCCTTTTTTCTCCTTTATCTCTATTTTTCCCTTCTTTTTTGAATTTTCCTTTCGGAATGAACTTTCTAAAATAAACCTATGGGGACATGAACTCTTTTTTTTCGTATGACTCTAACTTGATTCCAAAAGAGGGGAGGTCAAAGAAATCAGTACAGGCTCAAAAGAGTATCGAATGGTATAAGTGTTTGGGTAGCTGAAAGAGGGCCTCCTAATCGCTGAAAATGCCAAGTACAACACATGCAACTTGAAACGGAAATTGAAAATCATGCACAATATTTCTTTTGCAGCTTCGACATTGATATCACTGATATTCCTTCGACTTTTAGTTAGCGCCTTTTCAAGTACAGAATCCTCGTTGGGTGATTCCCTCTTCACAATGGATATCTTCCATCAATTTGGAGAGAAATTCCTTGACTTTATCTTGTAACTTGAGATGCACTTGAACTCAAAGTTGCTTGCTTCAAATCGTCCGGTATGCACTCTCCCTTAACGAATTCTTGTTACCCTATTAACTTTCCAAATTAACTGCCCCAGTTTCACACAGTTCGGGCTTCAAATGAACTCAAAATATCCAAATCTGTACTTATTTCCCTCAAGTGTTCCCATCATCTTCAAAATTATTTTATTGCTTCATGATTAAACTAACTTTTAAGACCAGGCCTAGAATTATGCGTGCATGTCATGTCACTAGAGCCAGCATGAAAAGAACTATAAAAGGAAAAAAACTAAACAAAAATGATTAACATAAAACAGAAAATTGCATTAGATAGACGGTGAAAGGGTTTGAACAACAAGATAAGTAAAATAAACTGGGGTACGACCCTGGAACAAACCTAGATAACACGAAATGAGTTACTACGACTAAATGAACTCGGCAAAATAAAAGGATAGAAGGGTTTGATAGTCACAAGACAATATCCGAATTACAACCCTGAAATAAACCGGACAACAGAAATGACAATAAAATAAACCACCAATACTCCTCCCTGGCTAACCAAGAAAGGAGCATCTTTTCAATCACCAAGCTCAACATCTTAGCCATTGAATTTTGCATCAACAATACTAGGACCTTCACAAGTCTTCATCACATTGTTCTTAACAAATTGCTTTTGGGTTCCCTTTTGCCGGCTCGTTGTTAAGATCAACCTCTGATAGCGCTGAAAGCTTTGCAGCGCATGGACCTCCGAGGATCTCAGAAGAATTCTCATATTCCTTTTCAAAACAAACCATACTCACCATATGCGTCTCATTACGAACAGGCGATGGACTTTGGCTAGTGTCTGTTGCATCTGGATTTTGCACGACAATGTCACCTGCATTAATAAGCTTATAAATTGCATTTTTTAGGTGCCAACACTTTTCTGTACTATGACCCGGGGCATCGGAGCAATATGCGCACCTTTGAGAAAAATCAAACTTCTTTGGCAGAGGGTTTGGCATTTTTATCTGAATCGGCTTCAACATATCCAATTGCCTCAACCTTTGGAACAAACTGGCATATGATTCTCTAATAGGGGTGAAAGCCTTTTCTTTTTTCAACAGTCTTTTCAGTTTGTATTCTGGCCTCGGTTGGAAACTTTTGCGGGTAGGTGGCTGATATGCTTGAGGAGGCGGGTAAGACATTTGTGGAAGTGGTGCAGGCCATCGCGGGCCTCATGGGTGTGGAGCATATGGTGGTGCATTGTGGATAGGGTACTAGGAAAGTGATGTACGACTTTGGGGGTTACGTGGAGAGAAGTAGCATTGGGGAGGATCATCTGGTGCACAAGGAGATCCATGGGGTCGATGTCGAGGCTGAACGCGTTGAGTAGGAATGCCCAGTGGATCATCTTTTCTATTTCTCTTTATTCCACCCAAACTTACTGGGATGTTCTGAATGTCTTCCGTAGTATCTTTCAATGCCGAATAACTCATGATTTTGCCTGACTTGATTCCCTTTTCTACCATATTCCCCGTTTTTACCACATCATTGAAAGGTTTACCCAAGGTCGGAATCAAATGACTGAAGTAGGTGGGCCCCTAAGCTTGTAGGAAAAGCTCAACCATTTCTTCTTCACCAATCGAGAGACTGACTCGAGAAGATTTCTCCTTCCATCTGAGCCCAAACTCCCTAAAGCTTTTCTCCAGTTTCTTTTCCATCTTAGATAGGGAGGAGCGGTCTGGGGTAATGTCTAATTTGTATTGAAACTGTCGAACAAAATCTTGAGCCATGTTGCCCAATGTATGCCACTTACCGACATATTGACGATTATGCCATTCCAAAGCTGCCCCAGTCAAGCTCTCACTGAAATACGCAATCAACAAATCATCTTTCTCGTCAGCACTACTCATTTCCCTGCAATAAACCCTCAGATGGGCTACCGGATCTCCACGGCCCTCATACAAATTGAACTTTGGCACTTTAAACCCCGCAGGCAGATGAACATCAGGGAACATATAAATCTGATTTCTCATCCCTTGCATGCTCCTTAAGGACTATTCCATACCTTTCAGCTTCCTGGATATCTCATCTCGCCCTTCTTTTCCTGTGACCTTTTCATTTTCAGCATGAGGCTCATTCCGAGTGCTCTCCTTGTATGAGCTAAGAACCTTGTGGGCAACCTCTGAGAGGTAATATTGGGCATCATGAGCTCTGAGTGGGTATTCATTGTTGGATATAGTGGATATGACAGGAGGGCAATTTTGGGGAAAGGTAATTGGAGGACGAGTGATGGAGCTACTAGGGTGGTTGGGAAAGCTGTGATAAGCAGAACAATCTGGAGAGTATGGGGAATCATCTGGCACTATGACCAGAGTTTGGGTAAGGGTAGCATCTAGGAAGGTAAGTGGTGGAGGGGGTGGTGCCTTCCTAGTCATCCAAGCCTGATACATGTCCGCCATGTGTTGTCTTAACATCCTCACCTTTTCAACTAACCCATTGTCCTATTCAACCAATTGCTTTTGGGCACCCGTATCAACCAACTCAGTTCTGTTGTCATCTGCCATTGCCTTTCAACTTTATGTTGTAGAGAAGAGTTACCACTTTAAGAACCACAAACCAACCACCTTTCTGCTATAATGAAGATAACAAAAGGAACAAAATGAAGTCATCACGTTAGCGTTAGGGCATTTAACATAAGATAATCTCATTTTATGTGCAATGCACCTAGCCACAGTTACCGGTTCTAAAATGACTTCGAGGGTACGAAGGTCAGTTGGCATCATCCCAATTTGTTCATCTCAATCCTCTCTTTTCTTTGCTTTTCTAGCACTTGCTTGCTCATTTTCCTTCCTTTTTTTGCTAATTATCACTCTCTTCTTCCTCTCATTTTTCACATCCCATCATTTCACCCCTTTTTTTCTTTTTTTTCTCTTTTTTTTTCCTTTTGTTTTTTTTTTCGTAAAAATAAAACATTTTGATCGAACCCTATATAGGTTGCCTACTATCATGACGCCGCATGAATCAGATCTTTGCGTACTTTGAGAAGATCGCGAATAGACTAAATAAACTAACATTCTCTTTTTTCTTTCTTTCTCTTTTTTCTACCTTAATGACCAATCCGAAGAGAAAGAAAAATAAAGGAAGAAAAACTTTTTTTTTCTAGACTTAATCTTCTATAACCTATTCTAAACTCAAGATTAACGGATTTTTTTTTCTTTTGAAACAAATACTCTATTAAGGAAAAATCCTAGAAGAGAAAAATATTTTTTGACTTTTTTTTGTGAAGGAAATCTAAAAAATAAGCCAAAGAAAAACTATTTTTAATTTTAGTTTGATATCTTGAAAGAAAGATTTCGAACCAAGAAATAAAAAAGATGAAAATGTTTTTGGATTTCAGTTTGACTACATATGGGAGAAACTCTGAAAATAAACTCAGGATAAAGTATGTTATTTTTTTTCTTCTATGTACAATGTCCTAAAGTTCTAGTAAAATTAAAAAAGAATTATTTTTCATTTTTCGTGAATTTCTCAAAGAAGAACATCAAAAGAAAATATATTTTTTTTTGGATTTTTGGAATTAATATCTTAAAGAAAACTTTTAAAGAGGTACTAAAACTTTTTTTTTTTTTTTTGAATTTTTAGTCTTAATATACGAAAGGAAATATAAAAGCAATTTATTTTGAGTTCTAGAAATTAATTCAATAAAGGAAAACCACCTCAAATGATTTTTATTATTCCTAGAATTAGTATTATAAAAAAAACTTCTACCAGAAATATAAAAATGTAACTTTTTTTTTTGGATTTTTGATTTATAACACATTTTCCAAATACAAAGTAGAAAGTACAATAACAAAAGACTCGACATTACTGTACAAAACTAGAAAGTAAAAGATGATATAAAATGAAGAACATACTCAATAACACTATGTGAGACAATAACACTTCCTGTTAGACACATGCAAGACATGATTGTGGCTGTTTTTCTAAAATTAATCAGTGTGGCTAAAGTGGCTAAAAATGCAAGATTTGGCTAAGACCCCGCAAAGCGAAGAACCTAAGATTCACTAGGAAGACCGGACACTATGTGGATTGCCTAAGAATTAGGTATGCGTAGTTCGGGCAAATTAGATACGGGCAAGAATTAAAAAACTAACTAATTTAGAGAAAACATATTTTGCTTTGAAAAATGATGAAACATATAAACTCTTTTTGGATTTTCTTTTCCTCTTTTTTTTGATTTTTTGATTTTCGAAAAATGATGAAAAAGTGCAAAATCTTTTTGAATTTTTCATGTTTTTTTTTCCTTTTCTTTTAAAAAATGTGAAAGAGAACATAACTGGGCCCTACTTGCCTTATTTTCAAACTTCACCCTCTCTTTTTTTTTCATCTGCCCTCAACTATCATTGGTCCGCCAAATGACCCTTTTACCCTTGAAGAAATGCAACATGTAGCACATATGATGCATCAGGATGGTCTTTTATTTTGGGGTACACTTGTCCTAGACGGACCCAACCTCTGTGTTGAGTCCCCAAAGTCAAATGCATATGATACAAACAATAGTTCCTACTAGGGATCTGGCATGAGGCTGAGTTATTCTGAGTTCAAAACCTGGGTATGTTGTTCTAGATTTGTGTACCCGAGCGGCCACATCGAGCCGGGGGGGCTACGTACCGGGAACCAAAATGCCATCTGGCTTTGTAACTTGTCCGAGCCTCTTCCTAATTTAAGGTATGACACTAACATAAGAGGAGTCACGCCAGTGTGCACATCCCCGAAGATGAGAAGAGAAGGGTTTCGTAGCAGTTTATATACAGTTCAGATAATATAAAAGCGGTAAAAGCAACATTTAGCACATTAGGCCCAAACATGTAATTAAAACCAGATAATAAATAAAAGCCAAATATAACAATTATTCTAAGCTCGAATTCTTGAACCCTGAACTAGAGATTATGGGTTCTTGTCCCCAGCAGAGTCTCCAGAGATGTCACACATCCTTTTTCTACCACCGAAGGGGTATATAAGGGAGTTTGTCCAATTTAAGTGACAATCGAAACAGGATTATTTATTTAGAAATCAGAGTCACCAATTGGGATAATTTATGGTGTTCGATGTCACCGGTTTAAATCCCGAATCGAGGAAAAGATTGACTCTGTTTTACAGTCCGCAAACACAGAAATTCGGGTAAGGAATTCTGTTAACCCAGGAGAAGGTGTTAGGCATTCGCGAGTTCCGTGGTTCTAGCACGGTCGCTCAACTGTTATTATTGGTCTAATAATCTGATTTTAAAACACTTTTAAGCATATGTGTATTTTTTAACTTTCTAACCGCTTTTAGTATTTCAGGAAAATTCAAGGTTATTTAAAACACATCGTAGGCCACTCTACATGAAATGCACCCGCGGTTCACGACACATTCTATTTAACCTTGTTGGAAATTGGAATCGGGTCACATGAAATGCACACTCAAATTTTGTAATTAAAAATCACAGCTATATCATGGGAACCATACCCGTTGCTATGACAATTATTTAATTAACGCGCCTAAAGCAAACTACGAAAGTTCAAGGCATTTTTTGTACTAGTTTTTGTATTTATGTGAGGGCCATACATTATGGATTTTGTTTGCATATGCACACCTCAATTATTTGTAAAAAAAGAATTATTTCACTAAGGTAAACTAAAGATACTCCTATTTTAATTTAATTTAAAATTAAATATCACCACCACGTCACGAGAAATGTACCCGTAGTCACAATGATGATTTATTTTCATGCCTAAAGGTTTGCCTACCCGGATGTTGTGGCCTAAGTATGTTCTTAGGACCAATTAAGAGAATAAAAGTAATAAATTTCAACTTTTTTTCATTTAATAACAAAGCTCGTGGCCACATATTATTAAAAGTTTTTCTAAACCAATACAACCCATTCAATTGAAGCGAAGCATCCAATCCTAGTATACCAAACGAAATGAAATGATTATAAGAAATCAAACCCCAGTTGACCCAGTGTATTAATTCAAATGAATTTCATCCAAGCAAATGTATGGTTTCTGGAAATTTCAACAGAGAGATAGGAACAAAACTTATTAAAATTCAATCCACTTTAATCATAGAAATCCGCATCGCCATAATCAAACCAACAAGGGAAAGCTAACTACTGTAGATTAATACACATAATGATGAAGTATGCATTGATTTCACATTCTAACTTGAATAAAGACGAGCAACAAATCATCGTGCTTAAGGTTTTCACATATCCTTTTCATGCTAAAATCATATCAAAAATAGAATAATAGGGAATCGACAATGAACCTGGACTGAAATTCTTCTTAGTAACAGTAGAGGAATGAGCATATACAATGTTTTTCTCCCAAATTTAAACTGAGAACAACACAATCAAGCAGAAACGCGAGCCACACCACGAACCTCAGACAAAAACTCGAATCGGCATCAAAACAAACTCAATCGAACCCCGTCGATTCCATGGAAGAAAAGGGAGTGGCGATGAGAGGGGGGCTGCTATGGTGGTGGAAGAGCTCGACGACAGTGAGGCGCGACTGGGTTCTCTGAGGGGATTGGTTTCCGACGAAGCAACGATTGCTGGTGTGGGCTCCGCTGGAGATGAGGAAAGGGGGGTCGTTTGGAGAAGACGAAGTCAGGGCGTGGGGTCATTTATGGCTGCGGCGGATCTGTTTTTTCTCTTAGGTCTAGGTGTATTTTTTTGCTATTTCAGCTTTTTTTTACAGGCGTTAGGTGTTAGCCTATATATGTAGGTCCTAGAGTCTAGGTTTATATTTTGTGTATTTTCTTTTAGGTCCTTAGGGTCTTTTTATTTATTTTTGTACAAAAGAAGAGTCTAGAAGGGTCCCTAGGATTAGCTTAATGAGTATTGGGTATTGGGCTTAAGGAATGGGCTAGAAACTTGGGCCTTTATGACTAGATATGCTTAAAATTAGCTTAATTAACTAAAAATCTATCCATATATAAATATTATTAAAAATATTAATTATCCCTACTTAAGTAAAAATAATTATTAAAATAAGACTGACTGTTATAACAAAATTATTTTTTGGTATTTTTTCAAGATTAAAAATGACTACAAAACATTAATGAACCTATTTTTGTAATTTTCGTTTTCTTGTAATAAAAGTAAAAGTAAAAGAGTACAATGAGTTGAAATAGCTATATTAGGCCTAAATTAAATATTTACATGCTAAAATATGTAAAATCTTGGGGCGGGTCAAAAATCACGTGTCTACAAAGCTGACGATTTCTTTGAACATTATTTAAACCAATTCTTGTGGAGACAATTTAATAACTATACTATCTTTGACTAGCAAGCCTAAGTTTTATACACCGGTTTTGCGCTCGTTGAATTTTGGCGCCGTGGATTGGCGATTAATAGTGTTTAAAATAGTTTTCGGTACTAATTCAAGAATCTTTTTTTTAAGTTCTTATCTATGTGCAGGAGAGCACTATGGAGGAAATAGGACAACATTGAAGGTCATGGAAGCCGATTTTTACTGGCCATCCTTGTACAAGGAAGCAAGATCCTACGTGGCTACATGTGACAAGTGCCAACGGACAGATAACATTAGTAAGAGGACGAGATGCCCCTGAATTCCATTTTAGTATGTGAAGTCTTCGATGTCTGAGGCATCAACTTTATAGGTCCTTTCCCATCGTCCCATTCTTATGAGTATATCCTAATAGCCATTCCTAAGAGTATATCCATGTGGGTTGAGTAAATCCTTACTAGGACAAATGATGCTCGGGTAGTATGTGAATTTATTCATAAGAATATTTTCACCCATTTTGGAACTCCCCAAGTCATCATCAGTGACAATGGGTCACATTTTGTTAATAAATAGTTTGCCTCACTGTTGTCTAAATATGGGGTGACTCATAAAATAAGAACTCCATATCATGCTCAAACTAGTGGGCAAGTAGAAGTAGATAACCGTGAACTCAAAATAATTCTAGAAAACACGGTCAGTGCTTCCAGAAAGGATTGATCAGTAAGGTTAGATGAAGCTCCATGGGCGTATCAAACATCGTTTAAGATAACCATAGGAACTTCACCTTTCAAGCTGGTACATGAAAAGTCATGTCACTTACTTGTGGAGATAGAGAATAAGGCTTATTGGGCAATTAAATTGCTTAATCTTGATCTTAGTCTTGCAGGTGAGCACAGAATGTCACAAATGAATGAGCTGGAGGAATTCACATTGGACGTGTATGAGAATGCACGAATGTTCAAGGAAAAGACGAAGAAATGGCATGACCGTCTGATTAAACCAAAAGAATTTTATGAAAGGGAAAAGGTCTTGATATACAATAGTAGGCTCATATTGCTTCTCAAAAAATTTAAGTCAAGATGGATGGCACCATATGTGGTGAAACATGTATCACCATATGGGGCGATTGAGATCCAAAACATGGAAGGAACGGAGAGTTTCAAGGTGAATAGGCACAGGTTAAAACCATATCTTGCTGGAGGATTTGTTAACCAATCCTAGAGCATCATAATCAGTTAAAGGTCCCCACTCAACTGGAGACTATAACTCAAAACTACCTCTAATCTTTCTAATAGTTTGATTTTTCTTTTGTAGCTTAGGATAGGCAAAAATTTGGTGTACAGTGTGAGTTGGTGGTTATGTTTGCGCATAAAGCAGTATCAACAAGTCCGAGTATGCATGGCCGCGCATGTGAGGGTTTGACCGTGCATATAGTCGTGTATATGTTACAGAAACACTGGTAGTCATCGAAGGCAACACATGTTTTGACCCGACCGCGCACCGACTGTGCACCAGGTAAGCTCCCTAACCTCTTTTATTTTAACCTGAATTTTAGACCTGCACCCCTTTTTTCTCTTCTCTTCTTTTGCCCTTTTCTCTATTCTCTCACCAAACCCAACCCTAATCCGTTTCAATCCACCCTCTCTCTCACACCTACACCATACACACCATCCCCCTCCCTCACTGTCTCTCCCTCGCCTCCTCTAATCTAACCAACCAGTGTGTCATCATCACTTGAACCCTCGGGTATGTAACTTCTTCCATCTTTTTCATTATTTTATTTTCTTTTTACGGTTCAAAGAATGGTTTTCACCGCGGATGATGAACTTTATGGCTGCTATGTATATGAATTATTATGTATATAGTCCATCTACAGCTAAAAATTATTTTGTGTGGAATAGCAGCAACTTTGTATGTAAGGTGTTTGTTTAAATGCCACAATGAGATTTTACGGTGTGTTTTCGAAATTGTTGGCCACCTGATGGTAATCTATATAATTTAATTAGGTGAACTAGTAATGGTGGCATATTTTAATATTGTGGAATGGATCCTTATCATGGCAAGGAGCAGTGTATATTTTATCACTATACGGATGAAGCCTTAGTAACCCTTTTGGTTCGAAGAGTGGTATAATTTTTTATAATTGTTGGGTTGTTTTAGGTGCAAAATGGCCACTTCAAAGAAAAGAAAAACCCCAAGCACATCCACTAGTTGGCAACCGGGCACGTCCAAATCTAAAGATGTGGGCACTTCAAGGTCTTGTGCTTCCGCATCCACTCACTCATATGATCAAAATAGGTTTGTCTCTTGGGAGGCCCAAGACTGGTTCCATAGCAAGTCAAAAAAAAAGCCAATACCTGAAAGCGGAATAGATATCGGTTCTCTCCTCAATGAGTGTTCCAGGGTTCATGATAAATTAGTCCGGCGAGGATTGGGAGCATTCTTCAAAGAACATGACGAGGCCAATTTGACTGTTGTTAGGGAGTTATATGTGAATTTCCCAGAACATGAGGACTATGTGTGTACAGTCAGAAAGAAAAAGGTGGACTTTTCTAAGGAAGCTATCCAAAAGGCCTACCACTTACTAGAGTATGTGGACCAAATTGGTGAAACCAATCACTTAGTGGAGAATAACAAGCAACTTTACGTGTGGGCTATGTTCTTTTAGACCATCTATGTGCCCGGGAAGGAGGTGGTGTGGTTAATCAGGGACCACGAATTTCACTTTGCTACACTAACTTTTGAAGGAAAGTGTTGGCTATACATCATCAATAATCGCTTGATGCCTTCCGGCAACACAATTAAGGTGAATGGTCCTCGGGCTGCTCTGATTTGGTGCTTTGTAAATGGACAAAACTTTGATGTGGATAAGGTCATTCAAGATGAGATGACAATTCGTTGTCCAGTGCAGAGGTATGGGTTTTTTTCCATCGTTAGTCACACGGTTGTGCCGTGAGGCACGAGTACCAAAAACAAGGCTACTGACGGAAAGGTAAAGAGAGAGGAAATTTTCGTATGATTATATTATCATTGGGAGGGAACTTGTTGTGGCTGCTGAAGTTAAGAGTGAGGAGTTAGATGCACCTGTAGAAGAAAGAGAGGTGCACGGGGAGGATGTTGGTGCTAGTACCCCGCATGAGCAAATTGTCGGAGAATCATCAAGCAGTGTGTGGGAAACAAGAATGATTGCTTTGGAATAAAAGATGGTGGAGATGTGCACTTCTGTTGAAGATTTGGGTACTCGAGTAGAGTCACTTTCTAGGAAAAATGCCAAGTCAGAGCGGAAGATCATGGCATGGTTGTGCACGCTCGACCGGGCTTGTCACCTGGATCCCGACACTATCTCTAACACAGATTGACCTAGTCAAGAAAGTTTCCTTTACCTTTGCATTTTAATTTTGTGACATGAGGACATGCCACTAGTTAAGTGTGGTGGTGGGGGTATTGTAAATAGCGTTGTTTAAATTTCTTTCCTACAAAAAAGAAGCCCAAAAATATTTTCTTATTTTTTTTAGGATAACTTCTTCACTTGTACTTCCATGGGTTTCTTGTTTGGTTCTTTATATGGTCTTAATATTTTGAACCAAACAATTTCTAGAGTAGATTTTTTTTTCTCTTTGAGATTAGTTTTGAAAAGTTGTTGGTGGTTTGCAAAAATTAACTGTTCCTAACTTATGGGATGCATGATCCTGTCCTTGTGAGTCAGAGAGACCATTGGTGACTACGGTCTGAATTGTGTGCCTATCCAAAATGCTATGTGTGGTGAGGTGAATATTTGCTAGGTAATCATGACTCACATGATCTAGAACTTGGCTTGGTTGTGACTCAAGGCAAAATCATGGGTAATAGTTGAGTTTGGAGATGACTATAGGCCTTCTTTGATAGCCCTTCTTCTATTGTTTTGAAACCTCCTAAGAACTGATAAAGTTATCCCTAGTTAGCCCAGTTGAGCCTAATTCCCTCTTTCTTTGGCAACCACATTACAACCTAAACCCGTAGCCGTCCCTAAGCACTTGAATACCTTGTGTGTGATTCTAAAAGATAAAAAGACATAAGTGTGGAGCTGGGGATTGGTTTTGAGTAGAACTAATGAGAAGTAGAAAAAGGTGCACCATCATGAATGTATGTGAGGTACGTGAGTAAGGGATTGTGAAAAGAATGAAAAAAAAAGAAAAAAAAAGAGAAAAAGATATGCTTTTGCTAAGTAAAGAAATAAGAGTGAACATTCCCCTGCTGATGTAAAGTCCTTGTATGTTGTGCTTAAAGAAATGAGAACTCGGTGCTTTTCTGAATTGGAGATTTGGAGGCAATTGTCACTGTAAAAAGTGTAGGTCATGTATAAAGTTGTAGGTATTAAAATTCTTAGGGAGGTGAATATACTATTATACAGATTATATCCAACTCATCCCATAACCTACGTTACAACGAAATGCAAAGTCCTACAAGATTTAGACGAGATTGTTCCTATATTAGTGGAGAGTTACACGATAGCCAAGATTGTGGTACTCTTGAAAGCATGATTCACTTCTTTGTGAGGGCGAGTGAGTGTTGTTTTATAGCCCTATGCTATTGTTTGCAATTGGTGTGTGAATGAGCATTGTCTCTTTATTGTGAGGTGTATTGAGGATTTGGCGCCGATTTGACCACGACACTAGTGGGATATCATGACCGAAATTAAGGTTGAATGTGACCACATGATGGTATCTAGTTCATTCTGGCCGGCCACTTGTTTAAGGAGGTTGTAGGGTTAGGAGCAATTTAGTTTTAGATTTTCTCTGGACGAGCAAAAGCTAAGTGTGGGGTTGTTTGATGAGCTTAAAATTACTCGACATTTAGGCCTTCTTTGTGTCCTTGATTTGGTTATTTTGATAGAGAATTAGTTTGATTATGGTCTAATATGTTGCCTTTCAGTGCAGGTGGTGCAGAGGGGATAAATGGACAGATAGTGCACGAAGTGTGAGGAAAAACAAGCTGAAAGAGGAGAAAATTCTCATGCGCGGCCGTGATCTCATCCAAGTCACACCTCTATTTAAGGTTATGAAACAGTCGATGCAATAGTATACCCAACAAGGAGCCGGGGTCGATTTTTTCACAAGGAGTCGGGTTTTACTACCTCTAGGTTCAACCCTTTAATTGGGCTTATCAATCTCTCGATTGACCCAATATCTTGTTAGCCAAGTTTTCCTGGACTAAGTCTCTCTTTCTCAAGTAGAAACTAAGTCAAATAGACATGAACTAATGTTTGCAACCATTAATTCTGCAATTAAAAGCAAGAACAAGACTAAATAATAAACTCCCAACTATAAACAAGAAATAAATCAAACACCAATTAAGATTACACTCTAAAATTGGGTCACAACCCTAGGAAAGAAATCTAGCTACTCATACTTAAGATAGAAGAAATAGAAGAAGAAATGATAATTAAACCCATATTGATAATTAAAATGATGAAATCTATGTTCGAAAAGCTCAAAATAGCAAAAACTACTAAAGAGAGTTAAGAAAACCATCTACTGTAGCAGCTGATGTCCAAAACTTGATCTAAAAAAGTGAAACTCTTCTATTTATACAGGGCTGACATTTTCGGACAAAAATACCCTTTCAGAGGTTCTGCGGCCGTACAATTCCATGTGCGGTCCGCACTTTGCTTCAGCCTGACAGGATTGGAAATCTACGAGCACATAATTCTGAACTACGGCTGCACTTCTTTCTTTCTGCGGTCCGCACAAATGTGTATGTGGCCACACCTTGCTCTTCTATGGTCCGCACAAATGAGATGGCGGCCGCGTAGCTGTTCTTCTGCGGCCGCACAATATTTGTGTGGCATGTACTTTTGTTGAACTTGAGATATAGGTTCTCTGAACCTTTTTTGTTACACAGTTTCTGTTGCCGCACTTTTCATATACGGACTGCACTTTTCATACTTCTCTGATGGGGCATTTCTTCACATCCTACGGTCGCAGATGATAATCTGTCGTCCACACTTCTGAGCTTCTTAGCCTGCTTTTGTCCTTGAGTTCAGATCACTCCTTCTTGAGTTGGATTTCATTTTGGGAGCTCATCTTCCAATATTCCTGCAATTAAGCACATTTCATTAGTTTACAGGACACAATTAAGCGCTTTTGGACTAAAATGAAAGTAAAAAGGCGCTAATAAGTAGTCAAAAGCCCCACTTATCAACTCCCCCAAACTTAAGTTTTTGCTTGTACTCAAACAAATAAGGTAACTCCCACCTCCACAAGTTAAGAGCTATTCCAGCTAATCAAAGATGCATCAATCACACATCAATTGGGACCAACAATTACCCACAACACTTATAAATTATCAACAAGTCGATGAGTTGAGCTTTTAAGTGCAAATAGTTCTAATATGATACTTGGGCATCAAAAGTTGACTTTATTCATCAAGGAAGCTCGTTCTTTCATTTAGGTCATTATGGATCCCAAACTCCTCTTCCTCTACTCTCCATTTGCATATCTCACGTAAGAATATAGCACTCAATTCAGAGATTTGTGATAGGTTCGCTCATCTCTCTTAAAAAATATATTGCAAGTACGACCCTAAGTACCATATGCTTGCCCCTCATGTAAATAACCACTAATGTAAGCTCACTTGGCTTAAAATCACGTAGGGCTTTTTCGGAACTCAAAGAAGGCTTTTGGACTAAGGTTGGATATGCTATGATAGAACAGATTCATCTTTCCTTAAGCACTCCATTTTCTCTTATCGGCTCATGTTTTGCCAACTCTTTGAGGCATTTTCTTTTTCTTAGGGGAATTAGAGAGACCTACGTCACTCTTTCTTGGTCATGATATTCATTTTCTCCTTCTTTGCTTTCTCCATGCTTTGCATCATTACTTTCCTTTGAATTCCTTCAACTCTTCAACTTATTCACTTTCGTTTTGCATTTTTCTTTTTGTTTTTTCTTTCTTTTCCTTGCCTTTCCTTCTCTTCATTTCTTTTCTCTTCTTTGTGCCTTGATACCCTTTTCAAACTCTTCGCCTCTCTCCCAAACTTATGTTTTTATCCAATTGTTACACAAGAGTGTTAAGGAAAACTCGGGTGCCAAGAGAGGGTCATGACAAAACGGGTAAAGGCTTGTAACATGGTTATCAAATGAGAAAGGTTTTAGGCTCAAATGGGTTGACTAGGGATAAAATATTGGTGGGCTATGGAAAACAAGCGGGTCAAGGAGAGCATACAATCACTTCTCAAGCCAAGAAGAACTTGAAATTTTACCTTGAAACACTTTCGGGGCAAGTTCTAGACCATTCGCACGGATACTTTGACTTGCAACAGAAATATCTTACTTCTCACGTAGCTAGATTGTTAAAGAGGATAGAGTCGAGGGCCCACAAAGACTAGAATCAATATTGAAAATCATTACGATTTGACTAAACCGCTCGATGATTGCTTAAGTCAACACAAGAGTCAAAATATTACTAACTAGAGTTATTTCTTTCCAAAAGCTTATTTTTAACCATAAGCATATAGTTAAGTGTGTTGGTACCGAGTGAAGAATGTTTGACTCTTCGAGCCTGACTCAATTAGGTATTTTTATTCATTATTACTACTATTCTTACCTAAATACGAAAAATGGACTCAATCCCTTAAGAAAGTTGTCACGCCATCCATCGTTGGGAAGAGTTACCCGGTTCACACAAAAACTACCTTTGGAAAGAACCATGGTATTAAGAAAACCAAAGGCTTATTGTCCACTCAAACATAAAGAGAAGCTACTAAATTAAATAGAAGCTACTAAATTAAATATTGACTAATAAGAAAATAGAATAAAGAAGCTACAAAGCAAACTACTGAAAGCATAATGAATATACATAATGAGAGAGGAAAAGAGAGAATATATATACATCAGCGAGAGAGGGAGAAAGGAGAGAATATATACATGATAAAGAGAAAGAAGAAAATTATTGTCAGTCATTACAAATCAAATGTCTAGAAATCATCAAAATAACAAATAAACTCCACCCCTCCCCCCCTCCCCCGAATAAAAATAAGCGTTGTCCCCAATGCTTAACAAAAAAAAAATAAAGAAGGGTAAGAGTGAAGAGGACTCCCTATGTGGCCTTGAACAACTCCGTGTCTATAGCAGCATCACCGCCCTCAGTCTCCTCTAACTAGATCTCATTATCCTCGGCTCTGGGAGTAACTGGTTTGGTGAACATTTGGCTCACCACCTCAGCAGCATCGGCAGCCAAGTCTGGCTCCTCAGATTGACCAGCTGGTGCCACTGAAACTAATGGTGTTTTGGGATCTACTGGTGATGGTGGATCTGTCTCCATCAGTATATCAAATGGGAGATCACCAGCTGTTGCTATCATGGTCACCTCTCTCCTCAGCCTGTCAACTAATTTCTTGGACGCTTGGGATTTCTTCATTTTCTTTACCTGCTTCTCCAGCTCCTCAATCATTACTCCATGTGTACCAAGGTATTCATGATGGTGGTCTAGTTCTCCAAGATCTTCTTCAATGTTCCTCTACTGTTAGAGTAATCTGGGGTGCCAGAGTGGATGATTGTGGCTGCAACAATACTGGATATGTCAGACTATTTTGTAGTGGTTGTCTGCATCCAGTTGTTGAGGCCCGCCAGTGTCTGGGAGACTCGCAATGTAGATAACGGTTGATTGGGCACAGGTATCGGCTTCAAGGCCAAGGTGGAAGGTTGATGCTGAAGGTGGAGGCATTGCAGCTGCACTAACAGAAGGCACTGCTGAAGTGGAAGGCATATATGCTGACTTTGCAGCTACCACCGAAGGCGCATCAGACTGGCCTATGGTAGTAGTCGGCTGACCCTTTTTCTTCAGGTTCTTTAGGTCCATCAGAGAATACCAAGAGAAAGGCTTATTTGCCCGAACCTTTGTGTCAAAATCCTTGTTTTCTACCCGTGCATTTGTAAGGTACTCCGTGATAGTATTGGGATAAGGGTAGGAGGTGTCACCTTGCCTGGCGACCACAAACATATTGGCCGACATCAAGGCACACACATTGATTAGGTACCCGACCATGATATATGCAACTAGCATTGCCCGCAAAATTGGAAAATTGGTTTCATTTTGGCACAGGTCTAGTCTGTTACACACAAATGTATGTCATCCCTTTACCTCAACATTCAGGGTGTTCCGCTGAATAAGAACCCTTGTAGTGATCTATGGTAGTGGTGGACCCGGGGCCGCAAGAATCTCAGTTAGCCATAGGCGAGCTGCGTCTCCCAGTGCTAACGTTTCCCGATATTGCACAGGCTCCACATCCTCAAACCCGAAATACGTGTTTAGGGTGTTCTGATCGAACCTCACCTTTAGATTTCTCACTTTTGTTACCTTGGTCCCTTTCTTTATATGCACCACATTAGCATAAAATTCCCAGATCAGGTAGTCCTTAGCATCTACCATACTCTAGCTGAACCACATCCACCCCTTCCGCTCCCGGAACTGTCTCAACACTGCTTGGTTGTATTTACCTAGGTCTTTCAACATGAACTGAAGCTCAAGAGTGAGCAATCTCACCTGCCACCAATCTTGAAACTTGTGAAGGCATCTAGACTAATAAACCTATCTTCCCACATCTCTTTATTCTTCGACCTCTCAAGGCCAACAACTCTGGTATCACCCCCTCGGCCATATCATCACATCCACTGTAGTAGCTGGTGTGTTGGGGGCATGTGTAGATGAGGGCTCTGAAGCCTGACTGTCACCTTCCAAACCCTTGGAAGTGCTCTCAGAAGTGGAAGGCTCGCCTTGGAGTTGATATCTTCCCTGAAGCTGTTGTGACTATGATTGAACAACAAGCTGCTCTTGCACTAATTTGCCCACCGATGTTTCCCTATATGGGACATAAGAGCTTGATTCGGCTAGTTCTGCAGGTCTACCTCAATCAGCGGTCGCCTTTTTGGATATAGCTCTTTGAAGGGCGAGGGGTAAGGCACTCTTGCCTCGGCCTCTGGAAGGTTCACCTTTCCCCTTTGATGTATCGCCACGACCTCGTGATCTAACCATTTTCTGTAACAAACAGTAGTATGAGTTAGTTCTAGTTCAAGTGCAGAAAAACAGACATTCACAGAACAAAACATGTTGCAGGGTGGGGAAGTGCGGACCGCACAAATGCAAGTGTGGCCACAGACTAGGTTGTGCGGACCGCACTTGAAAGTGCGACCGCAGAGATGAAACTACGGTCCGCACAATCTTAAGTACGAGCACAGAATTGAAGTGCGGTCCGCACATTTTTGAGTGCAGCTACACATTAGACTTTTCAAAAGTTCCCACTCTCTGATGACTGAGATTTGCCTGATCTGCACCCGCTCACACTTTTTTGTGGCCGAGATGGAATTTTTGTAGTCCGCAAAATTTCAAGTGCGACCGTATAATTGACTTGACCAAAGACCCTAGATTGCATCTTCTGCATACCGCACAATTGCTTGTGCGGCCGCAGATTTCAAAATCAAAACAAGCAGACTTTTAGGGTTTTCAAGTTTTTGCACAGATTCAACATGGTATTAAAAATTAAGCAGGAAAATGAATTCACCCAGTCCCATAAAGAAATTAGGAGTTGACCTATTACAGATTAACCCCTACATGGTATTAGAATTGAAATCTATTGACAAATGGCCTAAAACTACCTAAAAAATTGTAAATTAAACTAAGAAAATTTAAAAATTGCATGAGAAATTGAGCATACCAGCTATGAAGGAGTGCAACTAAATGATCACAGGTGTAGATGGAGTGTGGCACATGATCGAACAGATGATTTCAAAGTGTTAGAGTTTAGAGTGCTCAGAGAGGGAAAACCTTGTACAGTAGCCCAAGGATACTATTTATACTAGCAGGCAAACTTTGGGAAACAAAGGAGGAGTGCGGCAGCAAAATTCCTTCTGCAGTCCGCACTCTGTTACCTGAAGGCTCAGTAGCCTTGCTGATCTGCGGTACACACAATTTGTAGTGCGACCGCAGAATTTGGCTACAGACCATATAATTTGGTGTGCGGCCGCAGAATGGCTAATTCTCTAACAAACCAAAATTCAGAGAGTTTGCATTTTCCCCATCCAATTTGTGTGGTCCGCACTACAGTTGCCTTCTGCTGTAGCATTCAAAATTATGACGTTCGCATAATACATGTGCGGTCCGCACTTTTTTTATACTTCGCCAATTTTTCTGAGCATAGTTCCTGTAAAGCACACTCATTCCTGCAACACACATCAAATCCAGTTAGCATAAAATAAGACCTATCTAAAGAAGAAGAAAAGAAAAAGAAACATGGGTTCCCTCCAAAGAAGCGCTTGATTTAATGTCACGGCATGATGCTAATTACCATCACTTGAAATATACCTCCACGACGTGGCCATCACCAACTCTTTCCAAATAATACTTCACCCGGTGACCATTGGCTCTAAACACCTCATCATTTTTATTCTTCAAGTCCAATGCACCAAAAGGTGTCAGTCCCACAACCTCAAACGGGCCACTCCATTTAGACTTTAACTTTCCGAGAAACATCTGTAACCGTGAATTGAACAATAACACAAGATCACCCTCTTTAAGCTCTTTGTTCCAAATGTACTTGTCATGAAGATATTTCATCTTCTCTTTGTATAAGGACGAACTTGTATATCCATGGTACCGGAACTCATCCAACTCATTCAAATGTGCCACCCTTAAGTTGGTGGCGACATCCCAATCAAGATTCAACTTTTTTAGAGCCCACATGGCTTTGTGCTCAAGTTCCATCGAAAGATGACAAGCTTTTCCGAATACCAACAAGTATGGAGACATTCTGATAGGTGTTTTGTAAGCCGTCTGATAAGCCGATAAATCATCATCAAGTCTCTTGGACCAATCCGTTCGGTAAGCATTCACTATTTTGGACAAAATACTATTAATCTCCCGGTTGGATATTTCCACTTGACCACTTGTTTGTGGATGATAGGGAGTCGTGACTTTATAAGTGACACCAAACTTGGTGAGTAAGGTGTCGAAAGCTTTGTTGCAAGAATGAATGCGACCCCCCATCGCTTATGATAGCCCGCGGAGTACCAAACTTTGTGAAAATATTCTTCTTCAAAAATTCCACCACACTTCTTGCTTCATTGTTGGGTAAAGCAACGGCCTCAACCCATTTGGACACATAATCAACCGCGACCAAGAAGTAGGTATTTCCACAAGGACCCATGGAGTCAGTAGCCCACCTATCGAAAATATCAATCTCAAAAATGGTGGTGAGGGGCATTTCATTTTTCTTTGAGACTCCACTGGCCCTTTGACATTCATCACAACACTTGACTAGATCACTTGCATACTTGTAAAGAGTAGGCCAATAGAAACCGCAACTTAGCACTTTGGCCACTGTTCTTGCTCCACCATGGTGACCACCTACGGCGAAGAATGACAAGCCCCAAGAATTTCAAATTGTTCCTCCTCTAGTACACATCTTCTAATCACTCCATCGGTACGGTTCGTCCCAATAATAGTCTTGAAAAGCCCGTTTGAGCTTCTTCCTTTGGTTTGAAGAGAACTCATCCGAGATGATACCACTTACAAGAAAATTTGCTAGATCCGTGAACCATGGCTCCTCTTTCATTGAAATAGCCAAGAGTTATTCATCTAGGAAGGAGTCATTGATTTCAAGGCCATCATGTAGTCCCCCTCCTCCTCCAAACGAGAAAAGTGGTCCGCCACTTGGTTTTCACTTCCTTTTCGATCTTGGATGTCTATACCAAACTCTTGCAACAAAAGCACCCATCTCATCAATCGGGCTTTGGAATCTTTCTTGCTCATAAGATAATGAAGTGTCGCATGATCCGTATGGACAATGACTTTTGCACTCATCAAGTACGGGCGGAACTTCTCAATAGCAAACACAATGGCAATGAGCTCTTTCTCCATAATGGTGTATTTGACTTGGGAACTATGCATGGTCTTACTAGCATAGTAGACCGGATGAAAAATCTTATTGATGCGCTGCCCCAAAATAGCCACTACCACTACATCGCTTGCATTGCACATGAGCTCAAAAGGAACACTCCAATTTGGAGCGGTGATTATGGGAGTAGTATTCAACTTGAACTTTAGAAATTCAAAGTCTCTCATGCATTCATCAAGTGGAACTTAGCATATTTCTCCAAAAGCGTGCACAATGGGTTCACCGCTTTAGAGAAATCCTTGATGAAACACTGGTAAAATCCCACGTGGCCTAAGAAACTCCACACGCCTTTAACCGAAGTTGGAGGTGGAAGTTTAGAAATCACCTCAATCTTTGCCTTTTCGACTTCAATGCCATTATTTGAGATCTTGTGGCCAAGGACAATGCCTTCCTCGACCATGAAATGCCATTTCTCCCAATTGAGCCCCAGGTTTGTTTTTTCACATCTTGGCAACACTTTATCCAACTTTGCGAGACAATCATCAAAAGAATTCCCGACCACTGAGAAGTCATCCATGAAGACTTCAAGGTAATCCTCCACCATGTCCATGAAGATTGCCATCATACACCTTTGAAAAGTCGTCGGTACATTGCACAACCTAAATGGCATCCGCTTGAAGGCAAAAGTACCATAAGGACATGTAAAGGTAGTCTTCTATTGATCCTCCGGAGCAATACGAATTTGGTTGTAGCCGGAATACCCATCAAGGAAACAATTTGAAGCACGTCCGGCCAATCTATCAAGCATTTGATCTAAGGAAGGGAAGTGGAAAATGGTCCTTCTTTGTGACTTTGTTGAGCTTACGATTGTCCATACACAATCTTCACCCGGTCACCGTTCTTGTTGGAATCAAATCATTCTTATCATTGGTGACCACCATCATACCCCTTTTTCTTTGGGACACATTGAACCGGAAAAGTCCACGAACTATCGAAAATGGGGTAGACAATCCTGGCATCCAACCACTTGATAATCTCCTTTTTGACAACCTCTTGCATGGCTTTATTGAGTTTCCTTTGATGTTCAATAGATGGTTTTCCACATTCCTACAAGTTAATCTTGTGCATGAAAAATACAGGGTTTATCCCTCGTATATCCTCCAATGTCCATCCAATAGCCTTCTTCCTCTTTTGTCACCGCCAGTGTAAAGTCTACCTGCACGTTAGTCAAACAAGTGGAAAGAATAACTGATAAAGTAGAAGAAGGGCCAAGAAATTCATACCGAATATGTGGAGTCAATGGCTTCAACTCCAAGATAGGAGTCTCTTCAATTGAAGGTTTTCTAGGAGGAGTTGTCCTATTTTCAAGATCCAAGGACAATTTGCGGGGTTCATAAGTGTACAACCACATTCCTTGCAAAGAGTTCACACATTCCATGAATCCATCCATCTCATCATCATCAAAGTTGAGCAAGATGGCCTCCAATGTATCATTAACATTCATCACAACACTTGTTTCATCTACAATCACATCGGTCATCAAGTCCATGAAAGAACACACCTCTTTGCTATTGGGTTGCCTCATGGACTTACACACATGGAAAATCACGTTTTCATCACTAAGCCGGAAGGTAAGTTCTCTGGCTTCAACATCAAGTAGAGCCTTCCTCGTAGCAAGGAAAGGTCTGGCACCTCATAATCAACCTCACTATCAAGAATGACAAAATCCGCCAGAAGAATGAATTTATCAACACGAACCAATACATCTTCAATCACTCCTAATGGTCTCTTCATGGTACGATCGGTCATTTTTAATCTTATAGATGTGGGTCTTGGTTTCCCAATTCTCAAAGTCTTGAAAACTAACTAGGGCATCAAATTGATACTTGCCCCAAGAACACAAAGAGCTTTTGCAAACTCAGCACTTCCAATTGTATAAGGAATCGTGAAAGCGCCAGGATCCTCCAACTTGAGAACCATTGAATGCACAATTGCACTCACTTGATGAGTCAATTTTATAGTTTCAAAATTCATCAACCGCTTCTTTGTCACTAAATCCTTCATAAACTTTGCATAACTGGGCATTTGCTCCAAGGCTTCAACCAATGACACATTGATTGATAGACTCTTCATCATGTCAATGAACCTTTTGAATTGATTCTCGCCATTTTTCTTGGCAAGACATTGAGGATATGGAGGAGGAGGCCTAGGCATTGGTTCCTTATCCTTTTACACTACTGGTTCCGGTATGTCAACAATGTGATCCCTAGACGGGTTCACTTCCTCTTAAGCTTCTTCCACATTGTTATCAATATCAATCCGCACTTCATCATTTTCTTGCACCACATGGTTCGGGGTCTCATCTTCTTGAACCACTTACTCATCATCCATAAGTTTCCTTTGACTTGAGGTGGGTGAATCCCCACCTTTTCCACTCCTTGTAGTAATGTCCATGGCATGTCCCGTGTTGTTCCCACCCTTTGGGTTCACCACCATGTCACTTGGTAGTTCCCTCTTAGGACGAGTGTTTAGAGCGTGAGAGATTTGCCCTATTTTAACTTCCAAGTTGCAAATTGATGTGTTGTGTGAGGCTAGTTGGGCATCGGAGTCGGAATTCTTCTCCATCCTTTGTTTGAACATATTCTCAAATTGTCCCATCTCATTGTTGGAAGAACAAGGACCATGGGAAGGATAAGGAGGTGGGTTGCTCGGTTGTTGATACATCGGGGGCCTTTGAAAATCCGACCCCCAATTGCCTTGATTAATGTTCCATCCCCCTTGGTTGTTGCCTCCCCAATATCCTTGGTTGTTGCCACTCCAATTGCCTTGGTTATTTCCACCACTCCAATTTCCTTGATTGTTGTTATTATTCGAATTCCCTTGTTTGTCGCCACCACTCCAAATACCTTGGTTGTTAGAATTGTTATTACCTTGATTACCTTGAGGTCGCCATTGTTGTTGATTCAGGCCTTGAGAGTTGTTTCTTTGCCCTTGAAAGTTGTTCACGTATTGCACTTCCTCCTCTTATTTATTGTAAGATTCATCTTGATCAAACCTACTATCTTCTTGCACATAATTCTCCACACGGTTTTGCACTTGTGGACCCTTGGGCCTTCTTTTGTTCACCATCATACTAACTCCGTCCATGCCATTAACTTGCTTAAGACTTTGCACTGGTTGAAGTTGAGCCTTGGCTAATTGATTCATTATGGTGGTCAACTCGGCAATGGCTTGCCCATGATCATGCAATTCTTTATGTAGCGTTCGGATCACCTTGAGGAACATTTGCCCTACTTTGCCATGCCTATAAAGTGTCCGCCATTTCATTAAAATCTTATAAGCTTGCACATACGGCGTTGTCATGAAATTTCCACCAGCAAGTTGATTGACCATGCACTGATTGGTAGTATTGATCCCCCGATAGAAGGTTTGTTGAATCATAGCCTCTGTCATGTCATTACTGGGGAACTCTTTGACCATAGTTTGGTACATATCTCATATTTCATGCAACGGCTCATTGAGCTCTTGTTTGAATGCTAGAATCTCATCTCTAAGAGTAGTCATATGTCGGGGAGAAAATAACTTGGAAATAAAATTCTCAGCCAACTCATCCCATGTATGGATGGAATGGTTTGGTAATCTCTCTAACCAATCCAAGTCTTTCCCCCGTAGAGAGAAAAGAAATATCCTCAATCTTAAAGCATCATCGGAGATGTTTGTCTGTTTACTCCCCCAATAAATGTCCAAAAACCTCTTCAAGTGTTTGTATGCATTTTGACTAGGAGCCCCGTGAAGAATCCCCGCTGCTCTTGCAATGTAAGCATTACATTCGTGATTTGAAAGTTGACTACCCTAATATGAGGCGGGACTATGGCACTTGCATACCCTTCATTCGGCAACACCCAGTGTGGAGCCGCTTTTGGTGGAGGTGGGTGTAGAACTAGGACGTTGTCTTGAGGCGGTCGGCCTCTTCTATTTGCTTGAGGTTCAAGAGAAACCTCTTACACTTGGTCATCTTCAGCGTCCACATCCCCCAAAGGCATGTTTCTGAGTTGATCATTATTGAGGGCCATTGTTACACCTACAATTAATTCACAAAAATCAGTAACAAGGAAGGAAAAGAAGACAATTCACACATAAAACTAAATATATAGCTAAATTCGTTTTAGCTCCTCGGCAACGACGCCAAAAATTGATCTCGTCCAAGTCACACCTCTATTTAAGTTTATGAAATGGTCGATGCAATAGTAATACCCAATTAGGAATCGAGGTCGATTTTCCACAGGGAGCTATGAATGGGACTTAGGGGTATATATTATAGTGTGTGAGATTGAGTTATCTCAAATTGCACTTCCACAATCTTGGGTTGTTTCTAGGTCTAATTTAATCTAAGATTACAAACTAAGAATTGAAATTAGGAAACTGTTTTTGTTGTTATTTTTCAAATGATATAAAAGGCCTAGGGCTATGACCTTCACCTGGGTTTTTGCCTAATAAGTTGTAAACTTTAATGCTTGTTTTATTGGTCGGGATGTATTATAGCTATCAACACTCAAGTACCCACTCAATACCTCTCGGTCAAAGAGTAATTTTTCCCAATTTGACTTTCCCAATTTCAAATTGGTATTGAACAAAACGGCTGATACAAAGCTCAAGTCGGGTTTTACTATCTCTAGGTTCAACCCTTTAATTAGGCTTATCAATCTCTCGATTGACCTAATATCTTGTTAGCCAAGTTTTTCTGGACTAAGTTTCTTTTTCTCAAGTAGAGACTAAGTCAAATAGGCATGAACTAATGTTTGTAACCATTAATTCTACAATTAAAAGCAAGAACATGGCTAAATAATAAACTCTCAACCATAAACAAACAATAAATCAAATACCCATTAAGATTACACTCTAGGGTTGGGTGACAATCCTAGTAAAAATCTAGCTACTCATGCTTAATATAGAAGAAATAGAAGAAGAAAGGATAATTAAACCCATGATAATTAAAATGATGAAATCTATGTTCAAAAAGCTCAAAATAGCAAAAACTACTAAAGAGAGTAAAGAAAATTGTCTACTGTAGCAGCTGATGTCCAAAACTTGACCTAAAAAAGTGAAACTCTTCTATTTATACAAGGCTGAAATTTTCAGACAAAAATGCCCTTTCGGAGGTTCTGCGACCGCACAATTCCATGTACGGTCCTCACTTTGCTTCAGCCTAACAGGATTGGAAACATGCGGCCGCATCATTCTGAACTGCGGCTGCATACCTTTTTTTCTGTGATCTACACAAATGTGTCTGTGGCTGCTTCTTGCTCTTCTACGGTCCGCACAAATGAGATAGTAGCCACGTAGTTGTTCTTCTGCAGCCGCACAATAATTGTGTGGTCTGCACTTTTGTTGAACTTGAGATGCAGGTTCTCTAAACTTTTAATCTTTCCCAATTTCTGCGGCCGCACTTTTTACACTTCTCTAATGGGTGTTTCTTCACATCCTGCAGCCGTAGATGATAATCTGTTGTCCGCACTTCTGAGCTTATGTGCATGTTTTTGTCCTTGAGTTCTGATCACTCCTTCTTGAGTTGGATTTCATCTTGGGAGATCATCTTCCGATATTCTTGCAATTAAGCACATTTTATTAGTTTACGGGAACACAATTAAACGCTTTTGGGCTAAAATGAAAGAAAAAAAATGTTAATAAGTAGTCAAAATCCCCACTTATCAAGACGCGCACTAGAAGCCACAAACTCACAAGGGTCATAGAAAAACTGGTAGAGGTGTGTGGCCATATGCGCCCCTATACACCAAGATGCGCGGCTGCGCACGTCTGTCTCCGGGAATTTTAGTCAGGCCTATTTTTGTAAATTGGGAGGCATCCTTTTAACCTATATAAAGCCTAATATTGTCCCAAAACATGGCATTTCGGATTTATGGAGTAACCTTTGGAGAGAAGAAGGCAAGGAAGATCATAGACTTTTGAATACTTCATCTGAATCATTCAATACGAAAGTTGGTTTGAATTTGCGGGTTATAATATTTCTTGTCCTCTTATTACTCTTTGATGAACAATTTCTCCACTATGGAGTAGTCCTTCTTAGGGTTATTGATAAATATTATGAATTGATTATTAATCGGGGGTTTGATTGCTGTTAGTTTCTCGAATTTGTCGAACGAGTTCTGAATTAATTTACAAAGGTACACGGGGTTTCACTTTAATCGGAAGAAAAGTGGGCAGCAGTTATCATTGTGTTATCCTGTTTGGGTTAATTTCATGACTCTCATAGGTAATCGAATGAGCTTGTAGAGTTATCAACTGACCAAATTTAGAGTAATAGTCGAGAGACGTTCCTCGTAAGAACATTCATTCAATGTATTCGTGCATACGTTTCATAGCACTTGCCATTAGGTTGTTTAACAGAACTCTTATTCATTCGGAAGAAGAATTTGAATCCTTAATATAGCCTAATCATCTGTTGAAATCGAAAGTGTCAATAGAATTTAAGAGTGAACTTAGCATAGAGTTATCCCGAATATAGTTGATCACATATCTTGTCAAGCCCTTATTTCTCACATTGATATTCAATCGTTGCTACTTAGTCACTCAATTTTCATTATTCATTTACAATTGATAATCTTAGTTTTTATTCTTAGTTCATTAATAAATCAAAATCAAAGGTTTATTTTCCTGAATAGTGTTAAGCTGAAGATTCATTTGAACATTATTTAAACCAATCCCAGTGGAGACGATTTAATAACTATACTATCTTTGACTAGCTAGCCTAAGTTTTATACACCGGTTCTGCGCTCGTCAGTAGGGAGACGAAAAGGGATAGTACAAGAATATTGTTCATAGGTGCATAACAACATCATTTTTTTTACTTATTAAGATTTAACATGTTGGCCGGAGAGTTGTATTTTAGTAAAACAAGTAATACAGGAGGATGATATATCCTTAACCTCAATAATACAACATAACGATAAAAAGTTATCCTTCAAAAACTGGGAAGGGGAATTTTTTGCATTCCTTACCCAGTCCAAAATAAAGATTAGACTAACAAAAAAACTTGTCTTATTATACTTAGTTCTGATGCTAGGCATTTGGTATTTGTCTAATTGATATGTCCCTTTGAAACTTTTTAGAAGTTGTTGGAATGAGAAGTAGTAGGATCCCTCTGTTGATGTAGTATCAAGTTTAGAAAGGGAATCCGCAACTTGATTGGCCTCCCTATAGCAATGTATAATATTAACATTAGCATGATCCAACATCTGAGAAGTGTATTCTATAGTTATAAGCTCTCTTCTTCTTCAGCATATTAGTCACAATCATGGAGTCTAATTCTTGAGTAAAATTTATGTATCCATGTTCAATAAAACAATTTACTCTAAACAAGCCGCCTGAGCTTCTACATAGTTGTTGCTACTGCACTGAGTGGGATAGAGAAGGCCATAACTATGTCGCCATCATCATTCCTTAAAATCCCTCCCATTCCAGCTATGTTATTCGCCTTTAGGAAGCTACCATTAGTATTTAGCTTGAAAGTGTCTGTCTCAAGTGTGTTCCAGAGAACTATTGTGATCCTTGGGATAGGATGTAGCTTCACTAGGTTGTCACAAAGATTATTCCAGGGAAGACAGAGCTTGCAGTTCGGAAAGGCTTTAGATATAGCTGATCCAACTATCCAACAAACGTGTTGGCCCATTTTGAATAAGTTTAACTTCTTTTGATTGTCATATTTACATGAGCATCTTTCTTTTCAAATAGTCCAGTAGATGATAGTTGGAGTGATTTGTAGCACAAGTTTAAGTACATCATTCAAGGCATTTACCTGCCACCAGTTATTAATGGTAAATCTAACAGACCTCTGCTGATGCGTTATGCCCAATAGGGAACCTATTAGTTTCCAAATATAACTAGCTGGCTCTCCTTCCATGAAAACATGTTGAAAAGTTTCACTTTTGGGAGATAAGTAGCAGTTACATCTAGAAAACAAAGTTGACAATAACATCATCAAAATGTAGTTTTTTGTTCTACAATCTCCAAGTAAGAAAAGAAATTTTAAAAGGAATAGAGGAGTGTCATACCATGCTTAAGATTAGCTCTTTAGGTTTTCTAGTTCTGATCATTTCAAGTGTAGTTTTGTTGGAGTAGTTTTATTCCTCTAACAAGTTCCAAAAAACTTTGTCTGGAATTGTCCTCTTCCCAATAAGAATTCCAATAATATGATGAACCAAAGATTCTGGAAGAATGCTCTTTAGTTTGTGAATATTCCACTCCCCATTTTGTATGAAATTCTTCACTAGAATCTTGGGGCTTTTGTTAGTCATGGGGACTAGAGCTGCTAGGGGACTTTTATTAGTCCAGTTATCCCACCAGAAGCAATAATAACCTCAATTAATATGTCGTAGCATGAGATTTTTAGCATTCTTTCTAACCTTGGTCATATGTTTCCAGGAATGTGAGCTCCTAGAAGCCACTTGTTTAGCAATCGATGAGCTCTAATGCAATACTTATGTTTGATGAAGTTGGCCCATAGAGAAGAAATGGCTCTAAATCTCCACCATCTTTTGGTGGCTAATACTTCACTGATATCTTTCATTCTTATGCCTATTCCTCCTTCATCTGTAGGAAATTAAAGATTTTTCCAAGACCTCCAGTGGTACTTCCTTTGATCCCTACTACTATCCTAGAAAAAATTGGCAAAATATTTTTCAATAAGATGAAAGGTAGATTTAGGAGGGACATAAAAGAGAGAGTGTATGTAGGCAGAGATTGTAGAACATTCTTGATTAACACCATTCTGCCTCCAGGAGAAAACATATTATCCTACCAACCATTGAGTCTTTTTATTACCTTGTGAACCATATTATCAAAGTAAGCAATTTTATTTCTACCAACATATAGAGGGCATCCAAGCTAAGTAATAGGGAAGACCTTGTCAAGAAAGCCTGTGCATTGTCTCGTTCCATTGATCCTGGAGGCACAGGTCTTAGGGGCTATTAAGAAGAAGCTCTTATCCCTATTGACAAGCTGACCATAGCACTCCTCATAATCTTTTATTACCTTGATAATCATATTAATTGATATACTACTTCCAATTCTAAAGATAACAACACCATCAATATAAGCTAGATGACTAATAATAGGACATCTAGAAGGCATGAAGAAAGGCATCAAGTTGTTCTTCTAGTTAAGATTATTCAGGGATCTAGATAAAGGTTCAGCAGCAAGAATAAGAAGGGAAGGGGAAATAGGACCCCCCCCCCTTGCTTTAAGCCTTGAAAAGAAGTGAAGAAGCCATTTCTAGAGCCATTAATAATTATAGAGTACCAAACCCCAAAAATAAGGTTTTGGACTAACTCTATCCATAGTTCAGAGAAGCCATATCTCCTAAGAACTGATGTGACAAATAATCAAGACATTCTATTATACGTTTTCGCCATATTCAGCTTAATAACAATGTTACCGCCTCGATTATTCTATGAAATACTTTGAATGATTTCCTGACCAAGAAGAACATTCTCTATGATCAGCCTATCCTCTACAAAACCAGTTTAATTGTTGGAGATAAGCTTAGTCAAAAGGGGTTTAAGTTTAAGAGAGAGGACTTTGGAGATTATCTTGTTGGTTAATTTAGAGAGGCTAAATGGTCTAAATTCAAAAAAATGTGGTAGGGGAATCGACTTTAGGAATCAAGACAAGAAAAAAGTGAGAATATAACTTGGTGTGCTTCTTTCCAATAAAAATTTTTCTAATAAAGGCAATAATATCATACTTGATAATATCCCAAAAATGTTGAAAGAAAGTACCATTGTAACCATCTTGGCCAGCAGTGCTATCAGAACTTAAGATAAAGACCGCTTCTTTGATCTCTTCTTTACTAGAAATTGCAGTCAGATTGATGTTGTCTTCTTCAGAAATATAATTAGAGATGTAGTTAAGGAGACCGTGGTTGAGAGTAGGCATTGGAAGATTGAAGAAAGACAAAAAATGATGCACAAC